>NW_012115666.1:1756192-1767056 GCF_000951035.1 Colobus angolensis palliatus
GGATCAGTGATTGTCTCAAGGTAATGAGTAGAATTCTGGTCTTTTACATTTTCCTCTTTCTTTTTTTTTTTTTTTTTTTTTTTTTTTTTTTTTTGAGACAGAGTCTCGCTCTGTCACCCAGGCTAGAGTGCAGTGGCGTGATCGTGGCTCACTGCAACCCCTGCCTCCTGGGTTCAAGCGATTCTTCTGCCTCAGCCTCCTGGGTAGCTGGGATTACAGGCATGCGACACCACGCCTGGCTAATTTTTGTATTTTTAGTAGAGATGGGGTTTCACCATCTTAGCCAGGCTGGTCTCAAACTCCTGACTTCAAGTGATCTGCCTGCCTCAGCCTCCAAAAGTGCTGGGATTACAGGCGTGAGCCACCGTGCCCGGCTGAGATTACTTCTTTTTCTCATTTCTCTTCCTTGCCTAATTTTTCTGGCTAGAGCCTCAATTACAAGGCTGAAAAGAAGTAGCAATTGCAGATATCCTTGTCTTCAATTCCATCCAGCTTGCTGTGAATGCCATTATTTCATTCCTTTTTATGGCTGAATAGTATTCCATGGCATACATATACCACGATATCCACTCATTGATTGACGGGCATTTGGACTGGTTGCATATTTTCATAATTAAAATAAACATGGGTAAATTCACTATCAAAATAAAATAGAATAAAGATTAATGTACAAACTCAAAACCCACAGAAGGAAACAGATAAATCAAAATTTTAATTTATTTTTATTTATTTATTTATTTTTGAGACGGAGTTTCATTCTTGTTGCCTAGGCTGGGGTGAAATGGCCTGATTTCGGCTCACTGTAACCTCCACCTCCCAGGGTCAAGCAATTCTTCTGCCTCAGTCTCCCGAGTAGCAGGGATTACAGGCATGTGCCACCATGCCCAGCTAATTTTGTATTTTTAGTAGAGAGGGGGTTTCACCATGTTAGTCAGGCTGGTCTCGAACTCCAGACCTCAGGTGATCCTCCCACCTTGGCCTCCCAAAGTGTTGGGATTACAGGCATGAACCACTGCACCCAGCAACCAAAATTTTTTAAATATACAACCTTTCAACTTATTAAGAATATATTTTGTCTTTATAGGGATCAAATTTTGCCCTGATAAAAAGAAAAGAAACATTAAAATGTTGCCAACTGAATAAAAACCAATACTGATATGGTTAGAAACATTAGTTTTAGATTTAAAATCCTGGATTTAAGTCTTAGCTTCATCACTACAACTGTATGATGTTGGCCAAGTTATTAAATTTCTCTGAGCTACACGTCAAGTATAAGAAAATTTAAATAGCAAGAGAAGTCTAAACAAAATGCTTGCTTTGTCATTTGCCTTTGTATGTCCTTGGACAAGTTACTAAATTTCCCCATGCCTCAGTTTCCTCCTCTGCAAAAAATGGAGGTTGACAACCTTCTAAGTTTTTGTTCAGGATTAAATGAGTTAACACATGTGAAGCATTTAGAGCAATTCCAATCCCATGGTAAGCCCTTCCATAAGTGCTATTGTTCCCTCTTTACTAGGTAACTACCAAATCTTAAATGAGTTTATAAATATCAAGTGCTTCGCACAGTACCTAGCACACCAACTCATGATACCTTTCATGATTACCCATCAATCCAGGATTCAGTGTTGTTGGTTTTGGTGGTGGTGTTTTTGTGGCAGAGTTTCAGTCTGTCACCCAGGCTGGAGTACAGTGGCATGATCTCTGCTCAATGAAGCTTTCACTTCCTGAGTTCAAGTGATTCTCCTGCCTCAGCCTCCCGAGTAGCTGGAATTAGAGGTGCACACCACCATGCCCAGCTAATTTTTTGTATTTTTAGTAGAGATGGGGTTTTGCCATGTTGGCCAGGCTATTTTCAAACTCCTGACCTCAGGTGATCCACCCGCCTCGGCCTCACAAAGGGTTGGGATTACAGGCATGAGCCACCACGCCCGGCCCAGGATTCAGTTTTGATGTTGACGTTGTTGAAAGCTGAGCAACTCCTTCAACAGGTTGAAGGACCACCAATCTGCTGATCAAGCAAGACCATGGTGGCTACCAGCACAGTCATAGCAGTGTCTCAAGGGTAAGGCTTCTGAGGTTTGGTATAAGGTAGGTCCTTCAATACGAGTGTGGGACCTGACCAAGCGTAGGCGAGATTTGTACTTTAGTAGGTGCAGAGAGGGCGGGGCGTGGTGTCTCATGCCTGTAATTCTAGCACTTTGGGAGACTGAGGCCCGTGGATCACCTGAGGTCGGGAGTTTGAGACCAGCCTGGCCAACATGGCAAAAACTTGTCTCTACTAAAAATGCAAAAATTAGCTGGGTGTGGTGGCGGGTGCCTGTAATCCCAGCTACTCGGGAGGCTGAGGCAGGTGAATCACTTGAAGCTGGGAGGTGGAGGTTGCAGTGAGCCGATACCATGCCACTGCACCGCAGCTTAGGCAGCAGAGTGAGACTCCGTCTTAAAAAAAAAAAAAAAAAAATTCAGAGAAGAGATTTTGGTTTTGAACTGAGCCTTAAGGAACAAAGAGTTGTTTGATAAGCCCAGTTGATCAAACTGCTTTTCTTAAAGGGAGCTATTAACCCTGATGATAAGAGATAGTTGAGTACATAGTTCAGATAAATGGGTTTCCAGGAAGTTTTTGGCATAAACCATAAAGTCATTTGCAATGTTATCTTCCTGGGCAAGAATTTCCTGGAAGAATAAAGTCATGTTAATATTGACAGTCTCAGCCTGGCCCGGTGGCTCACATCTGTAATTCCAGCACTTTGGGAGGCCTAGGCGGGCGGATCCCTTGAGATCAGGAGTTTGAGATCAGCCTGGCCAACATGGCGAATCCGTCTCTACTAAAAATACCAAAAAAAAAAAAAAAAAAAATTAGCCAGGCGTGGTGGCTGTGATCCCAGCTGCTACTTGGAAGGCTGAGGCACTACAATCGCTTGAACTGAGGAAGGGGAGGTTGCAGTGAACCGAGATCGCTCCACTGCACTCCAGCCTGAGCAATAGAGCGAGACTCCAAAAAAAAAAAAAAAAAAATTAGCCAGGCGTGGTGGCTGTGATCCCAGCTGCTACTTGGAAGGCTGAGGCACTACAATCACTTGAACTGAGGAAGGGGAGGTTGCAGTGAACCGAGATCGCTCCACTGCACTCCAGCCTGAGCAATAGAGCGAGACTCCATAAAAAATAAATAAATATATATGTGTGTGTGTGTGTGTGTGTGTGTGTAAACAGTCTCTGTTCTTAATTAAGCTGTGTGACTGTGAATGGTTTCGGATTAGTGTCCTTTAGTGCCATTGTTCTTAATCAGACAAGCCTTTCTAGAACTTATGAAAGCAGGAAAGCCAATGAAATTGAACTTGCATACAGGGACAGGCATTTGGAGCTGATCTTGCCTTCAGAGACCAGACCTAAACAAAAAGAAGACAGATGAAAGTCTTCATATATCTCAAAGAAAACCTGTTGTATTTGTCCAGAAATATGTCTGTGAGATTTAATAAAGCTAGCAGTTAAAGTGATAAAACATTGATTGTAGTTTATGACAGTGCAGATGCCAAGCACCATTGAGATAGATGTCCCTGGGGCCTCTAGTTGCAAGTGAGCTCACGTACCTGGGTGTGAGAGCTGGCCCAGGAACCGCGTGGCCACAACATGGTTGAGGCTTCAACAGAAGCTGCAGTGATACGCCTTTCTCACAGCTATCGCTGTTGCCTGTTCCTCTTCCCACTCTGCCTAACCTAAAATACATTTTCTCCTTGAGCCATCCTTGCTGCAGGGAAGCGTCTTGTCAACACTGCAGTTTGCCTTCATTTGTGAAATTCTAGAATTCTAGTTGGTTTCTTTTTTTTCCCCACTGCTCCTTCCATAGTGAGCTAAGTCAGTTCCTGATCGTGCATTTCTCTTTTTTTATATATAAGTAAACATTTATTAGACAAAGCCATTAGTAAGCAGTGGAGAAACAGTTTGTATAATCTGTCTGGTACACTCAGTACACTCAGTTCTGTATTCCTCTAGACGCTGCAACCATACCTTGCAAAAATGGTTCTCTTTAGGGAGATGTAACAACATCCTAAAAGCATAATTGCATAATTGCTTACTTTATAGTCAGCATCAGGCAATTAAAAAATCTTCAAAATCAGTTTCAGACTTGTTAACTCTAAGAGCCATTCTGAAAGGTAGGAGGATTAATACGAGTTTACCAGATGTTTTTTCTCTTTTTTTTGTGACAGAGTCTTGCTGTCTCCCAGGCTAGAGTACAGTGGCATGATCTTGGCTCATGGCAACCTCCACGTCCCAATTCAAGTGATTCTCCTGCCTCAGCCTCCTGAGTAGCTGGGATTATAGGTGTGTGCCAATTTTTAGTAGAGATGAGGTTTCACCATGTTGGCCAGGCTCAAACTCCTGACCTCAGGTGATTCACCCACCTCGGCCTCCCAGAGTGCTAGGATTACAGGCATGAGCCACTGCACCCAGAGAGTTTACCACATATTATGCCCTGTTTATAAGGGAGGGAATATCTTCAAAATATTTAAGACAGTTCACATATTATATTGAATGCCGCTAATTTCAATGACAAGAGTCCATTTCTAATATTCCTCATGTAAAGCCTTTAGGGCTAACAGGGATAGCTTCTCAAATACTTACAGTAGCTGCTGTGGGAGTGTGGCCTTTCTGATTAAATACTAGCTGATAACCTCTAGAATGCAAATTCTTCTTAAATAAAATTTCAATTTAAATAACAAATGAGATTGTAAGCTCCACGAAGGCCAGAATTTTTGTCTGTTTGGTTCATTGTAGCATCTAAAATAATGCCTAGTGAATAGTGAGGGCACAAATATTTGTTGAATGAGTAAATATCACCCTGATTTTGCTGAAGTATTTAAGCAAGTTAGAGACATTATAAAAATAAATGTTTTGGGATGAACGCGGTGGCTCAAGCCTGTAATCCCAGCACTTTGGGAGGCCGAGGCAGGAAGATCACGAGGTCAGGAGATGGAGACCACCGTGGCTAATACAGTAAACCCCATCTCTATTAAAAATGCAAAAAATTAGCTGGGCGTGGTGGTGGGTGCCTATACTCCCAGCTGCTTGGGAAGCTGAGGCCGGAGAATGGTGTGAACCTGGGAGGCAGAGCTTGCAGTAAGCCAAGATCGCACCACTGCACTCTAGCCTGGGCAACAGAGTGAGACTCTGTCTCAAAAATAATAACTAAAATAAAATAAAATAAATGTTTTGGCCACAAGCATACTTACTGTAACAGTAATAAAAAAATAGGTTTGAACTACATAATCCTTAATTTTAGGGGGCTCAAGAGTTTAAAAGAAAGGGGGACATATCCAAGTAAGAGAGCATGCTAGCTTTCCAATAGCTGGATGTTATCTACTTTTCCTAAGACTATATCAACCTGTTGACCATGGCCTGTCTTTTCATAAGAGTCCCACTTAATCTAAAAATTAGACTGGAACTTAGAGCCAATAAATACATTCTGGGTCTGCATTTCCTGTACATCTTTTGTATATAGCCTCCATGCCTTCTAAGAACACTTTGTTCCTTCTCTCAAAATCCTTCCCCACTTTTAAATAATTTACTTTTGAATTCATAAAAACCTCACCTTATTAATCATCATATTATTGCATCATATTAAACCCTGATCAGCCCTTAAAATGCTAAAGAAAAGACATTACTATCTTTCTTAATGAATACACAAAACCTTTCAGTACAAATACTTTTATATTCGGCCCCTGTAAAACCATCAGATGTTGGAAAAGTTTTTAAATATAAACCAAAGGGTCTAGTTTTAACAACTTAGCTCTGAGTGGGTGAAATCCTACCCATTTCATAGAGTAACAACGTATATTAGTCTATTATGCTGCTATAAAGAACTGCCTGAGACTGGGTAATTCATAAAGAAAAGAGATTGAATTGACTCACAATTCTGCAGGGCTGGGTGAGGCCTCAGGAAACTTACAATCATGGTGGAAGGGCACACAAACATGTCCTTGTTCACGTGGCAGCAGGAAGGAGAAGAATGAGAGACAAGCAAAGGGGGAAGCCCCCAATAAAACCATCAGATCTCATGAAGCTCATTCCCTATCATGTGAACAATGACCTCCACCTGGTCCCACCCTTGACACGTGGAGATTATTACAATTCAAAATGAGATTTTGGATGGGGACACAGCCAAACCATATCACAACGTAAAATAAAAGGAGGGTCATTTGGAGCTTTGAAATTCTTCTCCTGACAGTCCTATCTTCTTTACTCAAGAAGTATGTAGTCATTTTCAGAATTTGCTCCAGGACCAACTTCTTAATTTAGATGTCAGCAAATCAGTGATGGCAAAAGGTACGCAAAGAAAAAAAACCACATCAAAAAGGATGCGGAGCCAGATGTTGCAGAAAGTCAGGGACCCCGAACGGAGGGATCGGCGGGAGCCATGGCAGAAGAACATAAATTGTGAAGATTTCATGGACATTTATCACTTCCCCAATCAATACTCTTATAATTTCCTATACCTGTCTTTACTTTAATCTCTTAATCCCATCGTCTTCGTAAACTGACGATGTGTGTCGCCTCACAACCCTGTGATGATTGCGTTAACTGCACAAATTGTGTATAAAACATGTGTGTCTGAACAATATGAAATCCAGGCACCCTGAAAAAGAACAGAAAACAGCGATATTCAGGGAACAAGGGAGATAACCATAAGGTCTGACTGCCTGTGGGGCTGGGCAGAACAGAGTCACATTTTTCTTGTTGCAGAAAACGAGTAGGAGAAATATCACTGAATTCTTTTCCCAGTAAGGAATAACCCTGGGAAGGGAATGCATTCCCAGGGGAGGCTTATGCACGGTCACTCTGTGGGTGTCTGTCTTATGCAGTTGAAGATAAGGGATGAAATACACCCTGGTCTCCTGCAGCACCCTCAGGCTTGCCAGGATTAGGAAATTCCAGCCTGGAATTTCAAGACCGGTTCTCTGCTCTTGAACCCTCTTTCCTGTTAAGATGTTTATCAATGACAATGCATGCACAGTGGGACATAGAACATCGTCAGTAATTCTAATTTCGCCCTGGCCTTGTGACCTTGCCCTGCCCTTCTGTCCTTGTGATCTTTTATTGCCCCTAAAGCATGTGATCTCTGTGACCCACTCCCTATTCGTACACCCCTCCCCTTTTGAAATCCCTAGTAAAAACTTGCTGGTTTTGCGGCTCAGGGGTCATCACAGAACCTGCTGACATGTAATGTCACCTCCGGAGGCCCAGCTGTAAAATTTCTCTCTTTTGTACTCTTTCTCTTTATTTCCCAGACCAGCGGACACTTAGGGAAAATAGAAAAGAACCTACATTGAAATACTGGGGGCTGGTTCCCCCAATAGCTAGAGATCCAATCAGCGGAGGTGTTTGGGAAGCCCATTTGCCCCAGACTGAGGCTGCACATTGAGGTTCTGCTGCTATCTCCCAGGGTTGTTCAAGCCTTGCCACTTCCAGGGACCATCTCAACAATCTGCAACCGGTGTGGCCACCTTCATCTCACTCCTGCAGCTTCGTTGCAACCTTAGTCTCTCTCTTATTTTGATGAATGTCAGCATTTGCTGTTTTCTTCTCCATCCAAATACAAAGCTGTTCACTTCTTCTCCTGGTCTCATTTTCCATGCTTGCTCAGCTTTCTCCTTTGTTGGATTTTCCCTACTGTCCTCAATAACCATAGATGTATATACAACGGACACCTATGTATCTGATGGCTGGAAACTGCAGAGTACTAATATTTGTAAACATTGATAAAAGCTCACTTTATTTTGAGGGGAAAGTTTCCATCAGTTCAAGGAGGAATCACATTGGTGAGCCCTTTTTATAATGTGGATTTAAGTGAAGTTCCTACACAAAAATAGGTGCTTTCTACTGAGACATTAAGCATGCAGTGTAATTGGTATATTTTGAAAGGCCATCTTTGTTATGGACAGGCATGGCTCTGCAGAGATTACTGGGTTGTTTAGCAATTTGGAGGGTGGGCCAGAGAATAGCAGAATGAGAGAGGGGGACTCCTAAGGAAGAAGGAGAGGTGCTGGCCCCAGCATTGCAGTAGCAGGAAAAGGGAAGAAGGGATAAGTACCCCTGAAGAGACATGGCCCATGGACTTCAAGAGCTAGGATATCTGATATCCAGTGTCAAACTTTTCTATTTTTAGTTTGTGAGTGGAGTTGGTTATAGCTAACAATGTTGTATTCTCGGTACCCTAGGGGAAAAAGAGAAATAAAGGCCTGTGCCCCTACTTTCGAAGGAAGCAAACGCATTGTATCAGCGAGACAGCCACAGTATCGGTAAGGATTAGATTTACTTCCAGGTGAAAGGTAATGGAATATGAGAACATTTAAATAATGTAAACAAGGTCCAAAGTCAAGCAGCCAAGGACTGGTGTGGGGGCTCCATGACCATCAGGAACCTGGGGTCCTTTTATTCTGTTGCTCCCCCATCTTCAACATGTCACATCCACCTATGGTCCAAAATGACTGCCTGACTGACAGCTGCCAGGTCACATTCTCAGGAAGGAGGAAGGCGGTGAAGAAGGTTATGCCCCCATGTTTGAGGGATAGCTCCTCAAGCACCATGTGGTATCTCCATATCTAATTGACTAGAACATACTCCCATGACCTCACCTAGCTGCAACAGAGACTGGGAGATGTAATTTTTATTTTGGATGCCCACATGTTCAATTAAAAACCAGAAAAACCAGAAGTTCTATTAGTAAAGAAGGGAAGACTGATGTCAGCACTGTGGTATACATAGTAATCTCCCTCCCCCAGGATGTTCATGCCCTAATCCCAGGACCTGTGAATATGTTATTTTACATGGCAAAAGGGACTTTGGAGGAGTGATTAAAATATGTATCTTGAGATAGGGAGATTTTCTCATATTTTCTGGAGGACCCAATATCATCACATGAACCCTTAAAAGCAGAGAATGCTTCCTGGCTGTAGTCAGAGGGAGACATGATGACGGAAGGAAGGAACAAAAAAATGCAACACTGCTGGCTTTAGCAAATGGAAGGGGGCCCTGAGCCAAGGCATGCAGGTGCCCTCTAGAAGCTGGAGGAGGTGAAAAACCGGATTCTTTCCTAGAGGCTTCAGAAGGAATATAGCCTTGCTGACACCTTGATTTGAGCCCAATGAAACCCATGTCAGACTTCTGACCTACAGAATTGTAAGATAATAAATTTGTGTTGCTCTAATCCACTAAACATGTGGTAATTTATTATAGCAGCATAGGAAACTAAATCAGGCACATGACCTGCATTCAGAGTCTCTGCTATAGCTATGCAGGCATCAGCGTGATCCAGGGATTGCCAGAGGTGTCAGAAACCCAGAGCACGCATCCACAGCAAGAAGTGGAAAACAACAAACAAATGAATGTATAGAAATTCACAGACTCACCAGGATCCTTAGAAGTGATCCCAGGCTTTCTGAAGAATGAGGCCTGCACTGTTACTATTTAAGTATTAAAGGAAAGAATGATTCTCCCTTCTTGCATAATGCAAAGCTAGTTATATTACCCCCTCTCACCCTCAAAATCTGTATTCTTAGGGAAGTGTGGCAGGAAAGAGATGATAACTATCTAAAGAACTTGGGTGGTGTGGTGGGAAGCTAAGGTTAAAGGACCAGATTTCATCCATCCATTCATTCATTCATCCAGTACCTACAGAGTATTTATAAAGTCTGGAAACAGATTTTACAAGTTGCAGATGTCCTTGATGACACTATGCACATTTGTCTATGTGTTCAGACTTGGTGGACATCTTGCTGCGTGCCCAAGAAAGCAGAGAAGCAGAGAGATGGGGGCCTGCCTGCAAGGAGCTTACAGTCTACCAGGAAGGCAAATAACTAAGTGATGGCTCTAGAGAGGGAGGAGCTTCACATGATGGATGCACGCTCACTAGTTCAGATCTTGGCTCAGCACTTACTATAGTCTGACCTTGAGCAATTTTTTTTTTTTTTTTAAACAGAGTCTTGCTCTGTCACCCAGGCTGGAATGCAGTGGTGCGATCTCGGCTCACTGCAACCTCCACCTCCCAGATTCAAGCAATTCCCTGCCTCAGCCTCCTGGGTAGCTGGGATTACAGGCGCCCGCCACCATGCCTGGCTAATTTTTGTATTTTTAGTAGAGATGGGTTTCACCATCTTGGCCAGGCTAGTCTTGAACTCCTGACCTCATGATCCACCTGCCTCGGCCTCCCAAAGTGGTAGGATTACAGGCGTAAGCCACCGCGCTTGGCCGACCTTGAGCAAATTAATTCTCTTTGCCTTTATTATAGAAAACAACTTCTAGAATTGTTGCTAGGATTAAATGAGTTAACACATACATAGAACAATTCCTAGCACATAATAAGTAGCTAAATACTTATCAGTTACTACTATAATTTGTGCCAGCCATGTGATCTGGAGCCTAGGCTTCATTTCCTCATACTAGTAGCCTACAATACCTCACAGGATCTGCCAGGTCAGATGCAATAATAGGTGTAAAAGATATATATGTACTGTTAAGGTACATTATAAAATGTATAGTGTCATCACCATGGATTTATTTACTTCTAACATTGATTGTTTACTGTCCCTACAGGTAAGCTTACAATGTAGGAATCTTTTTGTCTTCTGTCACTGATGCATCCCGACCTCCAAAAACAGTGCCTGGTACATAAAGCACTCAGTAGAGACTTGTTGAATTTCTTGAATGAATCAATAAATTAATGAACGGATAAATAAGTGATCCTGGGAGTTTGAGGCAGCTCAGATGGCCATAACAAAATACCACAGATTAGGTGGCTTAAGAAACAGAAATTTGGCCGGGCGTGGTGGCTCAAGCCTGTAATCCCAGCACTTTGGGAGGCCGAGACGGG
>NW_012115666.1:1767263-1794365 GCF_000951035.1 Colobus angolensis palliatus
GAAACAGAAATTTATGTATCACTTTCCTGGAGGCTGAAGTCCAAAATCAAAGCACTGGCCATTTTGGTTCCTAGTGAGGGCTCTCTTCCTGGCTTGCAGGTGGCTGCCTTCTTTGTGTGTACTTACACGTCAGAAAGACAGACAGAAAGAGAGAGGGACAGGAAGAGATAGTGAGGGCTGGTGTCTCTTCTTACAGGGCATGGATCTCATCACCAGGGCTCCACTCTTACAACTTCATTTAACCTTAATTACTTCCTCAGAGGCCGTACCTCCAAATACTGTCACATTAGAGGTTAGGGTTTAAACATATGCATTTTTAGTGGACACAGTTCAGTCAATAATATGGCATGAGTGCACACATAAATTTCCGTAAACATAGAAACAAAATTCCATAAATTCATAAATTCATTGTGGCTTGTCATCTCTTAACATGAACTTCTTTGAGCTCTGGCCATCTCAGGATACCAGCACCACCACCATCAGCACCCTGGCCTTTGTCTTCTTTGCAGGCTGAGTCTCTCCCAGGTTCCCCTGACTGCAGCTCTACCAAGCCAATTGTCCAGTGTGACCAAGGAAGAAGAGTCTTGCAGATTTTAACCAAGAAAGGGAAGGTCCAGTTGGTCTTATCAAAAGACAAAATTCCAACAAATATAGTTATAGATCTAATTGGCTTTCATTTGCAATTCACGAATCAGGGCAGCTTCTATTCAAAATAGCATGAGAGTTCCTGCTGGTCAGCAGCAGAACAGTGGGTTTTGTGAGCTGAGAATAAGGAAACAGGAAAAAAAAAATTTTAAGGTGGATTGGCTACATCAGGTTACTTTTTGTGTAAAAATTAAAGCAGAGAGGACTTCCTTATTGCACTGACTCAGGTAGACTGGAATCTTCTGTTCTCAAGAAAAACTAGTCTGTGTTGGATCTATCTGCTTTCTTAAAGCTTCTATTTGATGATGAGGCATTTAGCATGAATGACTCCATTTTGGTTTGGTCTGGTCTGCTGGGGCCTAGTACAGGAGTTCAGTCCAAAATAATGGGCTCCCATAATTTTGTTTAACAGCCTAAACTTAACTTCTTCAGTGATCTGAATCCTCAGCTAGACCAGAATCTTCTGCTAAGCTGCTCTCCTTTTGACTGTCTAGCTGAACTGTTGAAGGTCGCAAAATATTTAGCAGGTAAAAGTACTGTTCAGGAACTCTAATAATTTATTTTGTATTCATGGTGCTTTTCTGGCTTATAGAACATTGTTAATAAGTTGCTCTAATATGCATTTATATTTCTGGATTTATAAATACTATGAATAATGCGATGATTATTGAGAGGCATATTGCGAAATATGCATAAACTGATTATCAGTCTATGTATTTATCAATGTATATAAATATGTCAGTTTTGTTTTCAGGGCAAAAACTGTTCACAATCTATAACTTTCAAGGCTCTTCTCTCTAAATTGAACTTGCACCTAGTGGTATCAAACAGAGCAAGCCTCCAGATAGTAACTAAATAGTCCTTTTTCTTATGACAACTACTTAATCTATAACAAAACAAGCAAACATAAAAACTAAATGATATCTAAAGTTTACCACCAAGAAAATAAGTCAGCAACTGAACAAAGCACCTTGCTTCAGGCTAGGTCTTACATACACACACAGTATCGATTTCAAAACCACTTCAGAAGAGACTCGGAAAGCTGCTGCACCCGGCCTTGCCCTTAGGTTTGGTTTGTTAGCTTCAGGGTCACAGTCCCGGTAGGGAGCTGAAGCATGAGTCAGACCTGCTTCAGAGCCCCGCCAGCACTCACAGGGCCCAGTGAAAAGCCATGGGCATGTTGGTAGCCAGGCCAGGAGACTCAAGGGCCACGCCCGTAGTTCGACAGAGTCATGTTAACCATGGTTGTTATGGAGACAGCCAGTGTTCTTCATGAATGAGTAGCTGTTTTGTGGCTCTGCCTGGGTCCGGGGGCAGGCTGGCCCCTTACAAAGGCACCCACTCCTGAAGACAGGCTCAGAGGCAGGAGTGGCCCAGCCCTGCCTTGTAGACACGGATTGAGCTCTGCTACAGAAAATACTTGACAAAAGACTGTGCCCCACCCCCAGTCCAAACATGGATTGACTCTTACAACAGCCCTGTGTAACCACAACTGGCTTATTGTCCTGCTGATGGCTGCACACACGGATTTTTCCACAACTTTCAAAACCCTTCCTGAAGGGTGTTGTGGAGCAAATCCCAGAAGATAAACACCGTGTGAATGAACCCAAACGCAGAGGGCTGTGATCACAGGCCCTAGAGCAGCCTTGGAAGTATGCAGGGTTCTTCCCGAAGGCACCACCTTCTCACTAACCAAAAAGGGACCGATTGGTGCTGAGTCCCTCTCGCTTATTCTGCTAGGTTGAAGCCTGCTGGATGCAAACTTTGTGCTGTGCTTTTTGTATTTGCTGTTTGCAGAGCAGAACATTATTTTTTGGTGGAAGATAAAGCTGTGGATATTTGAGTCCCCCACCCTCAATTAACTCATAATCTCTTGGACTCACATATGAACAGTAAGAGAGTGGAATAGAAAAGTGGCTCCTAACTGATACAGGGTTAAGCCTGTGTAATGACAAACTTCAGGGCTGAACAAGCAGAGGACAAATAACTTAAACGCATGGCTTTAGAGCACTGAGGTCAGAACTATGCAGCCGTTAAAAAGAATGAGGCAGAGCCTGTGTGCTAATATGGAATAAGCCTAAAACACACAAGACACTGACAAAGTAAGGAGCAGAACAGCCTGTATAATGTGTTCCCATTTGTGGAGAGGAGAGGGGGAGGAGGGAAGGAGGGGAGGGAGAGGGTGAGAAAATGCGCCGAATAAGCCCAGAGCATTCCTAGGAAACTGGCAACAGATTTTGTTTTGTTTTGTTTTGTTTTGTTTTGTTTTGAGACTGAGTCTCACTCTGTTGCCCAGGCTGGAGTGCAGTGGTGCAATCTCGGCTCACTGCAACCTTCACCTCCCGGGTTCAAGCAATTCTCCTGTCTCAGCCTCCCAAGTAGCTGGGACTACAGGCACACGCTCCTACACCCGACTAATTTTTGTATTTTTAGTGGAGATGGGGTTTCACCATATTGGTCAGGTTGGTCTCTAACTCCTGACCTCAGGTAATCCACCTGCCTCAGCCTCCCAGAGTGCTGGGATTACAGGCCTGAGCCACCGCACCCGGCCCCACCTTTAAAAAAAAAAAAACAAACAAACAACTTTGTTGGGGGTGTAACTGACAGACAATAAGCTGCACATATTTAAAGTATATAGTGTGATATATGTACATACCAGCGAAACTATCATCTCAAAAGGCACACATCTTCATCCTCCTCAAAATTTCCTTGGGCCCCTTGGCAATGCCTCCCTCACGATCCTCCCCACCAGTTCCTCATTCCCAAGCCAACACTCCAACATTGATGTGCTTTCTGTCAATACAGATTAGTTGGTATTTTCAAGATTTTTTTTTCTTTTTTTTTGAGACGGAATCTCACTCTGTCACCCAGGCAGGAGCACAGTGGTGCAATCTCGGCTCACTGCAACTTTCGCCTCCCAGATTCAAGTGATTCTCCTGCCTCAGCCTCCCTAGTAGCTGCGATTACAAGCACATGGTGCCACGCCCGGCTAATTTTTGTATTTTTAGTAGAGACAGGGTTTCACTATGTTGGCCAGGCTGGTCTCAAACTCTCCACCTTAGGTGATCCACCCACTTAGGCCCCCCCCAAAGTACTGGGATTACAGGCATGAACCACCCTGCCCAGCCTAGAATTTTATATAAATGGAATTATATGATATTTACTTTTTTTTTCTGGCTTACCACACAATAATTATTTTGAGATTCATCCATGTTGTGTGTATCAGTAGTTCCTTTCCTTTAATGTTGAGTAATATTTTATTATATGGATATATCACAACTTTGTAATATACATTTGCCCACTGATGAGTATTTGGGTGGTTTTCTGTTTTGGGCTATCAGGACATCTGTATACACATTTTTGTATGGATTTATTTTTCTTTTCTTTTGGTTAAATATCTAGGCTTAGCATGGCTGGGAATTCCTGTAAGTACATGTTTCACGTTTTAAGAAAATGCCAAATTCCTGATTCTAGTAATTCCTTTGCAGAGTCAATCAGGTTTTCTGATGCAATTTCTAACGGAAAATCCAATCCGATTTTCTGATAGAAGGATCTGACAAATGCTCATGTGTGTGAAGAAAGATCGTTTTACTTGTTCTTTTCCAGTCTAGATGTCTTTTACTTATTTTTCTTGCCTGATTGTCCTGGAAAGAAGTTCTCACATAATGTTAAATAAAAGTGGTGGGAGCAAAACCTCCCTGTCTTCTTCCTCCTATTAGTGGGAAGTATTCACAGTCTTTTGACAGTATATATGATCTTAAACATAGGATTTTTGCAGATGCCCTTTATCAAGTTGAAGAAATTCCCTATTAGTAGTAGTTTGCTGAGAGTTTTTATCAGGGATGAATGTTGTATTTTGTTAACTATTTCCATTTATTGAGATTATCATATAATTTTTTCTTTTTTTTGAGACAGGATCTCACTTTGCCACCCAGATTGGAGTGTAGTGGTGCAGTCACAGCTCACCGCAGCCTCAACTCCCCCAAGCTCAAGCGATCCTCCCATCTCATCCTCCCAAGCAGCTGGTACTACAGGTATGCACCCCCGCACCTGACTAACTTTTTATTTTTATTTTTTTTGTAGGGACAAGGGCTTACTATGTTGCTCAGGCTGATCTTGAACTCCTGGGCCAAGCAATCTTCCTGCCTCAGCCTCCCAAAGTGCTAGGGTTAAAGGCGTGAGCCACTGCTCCCAGCCTGATGTGGCTTTTGTTATCATTGTCATTTTTGTTAGTTAACATGGTTAGTCAATTAATAACAATAATTGACATTATTAATGTTATGTGTAATATGCATAATAATATAATATGCAATATAATATTGATATAATATATCTCAGGATTCCTAAGATAAACCTTATTTGGTCATGCTTTATTATATTTTAAATGTATTTTTGAATTAAATTTGCTGACATTTTATTAGAATTTTTGTGTCGATGTTCATGAAGGATATTGTTCTGTAGGTTTTCTTTTTTCTTATTATCCCAAGGTGCTGGGATTACAGGTGTGAGCCACCGCACTCAGCCAGCATTTCTTAAAGCACAGAGCAACGGCTTAGGATATCCATTTAAAATCCAGATTTATGGGCATCCCTCTGCCCATGGAATCAGTATTCCTAAAGACTGGCCCCAACACTAGCAGTTTAAACAGGCGCCCCAGGCAACAGCTCCTTGGAGCTCTCTTTAAGGTTCTGCAAGGTAGGCAACTTTACCATGAGATGTGAATTCAAGTCAACTTGTCTAAAAGCTGCCTCTCTACATAAGGGCTGCCTTGAAATCCCACTGTCAAGACCTCAGTCATTCAGCTAAAGGGAAGGATTAAAAAGCAGAATGTCTGCTACAAAGCAAGTGCCTCTGCAGTTGAGCCAGATGCTTTTGATCTCTTCTCAGAGAAGAGCAATTTATCCAGATTCTTACATCTTTATCTCAAAGTGCTTAATGCAAGTATGCGTTGACAGGTACTCTACTCCAAGAGGTAAATGGCAGGACTTTCCTTGGACGCATGTCTGTGTTGGGATTTACCAGATGAGAATGTCTCGTGCAAGCTACCATCAGTCACTAAAACCTTAGTCTGAAAGAGCAGCTGCGGAGAGACGGAAAGTCTGCTGTGTGGATCACTTGCTGTGTGAGCAGCAGGCTGCCACTTACACCATCTAAACCAGTTTTTCCTTCTGAGAAATGAGGACTCCTGCCCCTCCTACCTGTCATGACCACCGCAGGGCTTGAGGGAGTAAGAGGCTAGTCCTCATGCACAGGAACCCTCTGGCAGTCCTGAGGGAGAAAGACCACCTGTTTTGCTGCTTGCCTGCAGTCTACACTGTCTGGTGGTCTTTCGAAAACTGCTGTTAATTAACTGTGGCCGACTTGGTTGACTGTTCTTTTTAATTATTTGCTTGGGGGTGACTCTTTTGTTCTGTGTAAAATTTGTTTAATACTCAGAATAATCAGCCTCTATAGAGTGGAAAAAAAAAAAAAAGAAAAGGACTTTAAAATGCAAATTTCTCTCCCTTGATCCCAAGCATCCACAGCGCTTTGAAGGAGTTTGATAGTGATATAATGAGTGACTTAAAGGTTCCTGGAGAACTTAACCTAAATGCAAATCAATCTGTAAAATTTAAAACCAACCCACGTGAAAACAATCAGAACTGTGGTTGCTTTTCTGGGAAAGGTGGGGATTGACTGTAAACGTTGCATGAGGCAATTTTCTAGGTTGATGGTAATATTCTGTGTCTTGGTAGGGTTTTGTGGTTACAAGGCAAATGCATTTGTCAAAATCTAATGAATGATTGTGCATTTCATTGTATGCAAGTTTTACATTCAAGGTAAGAGATGGATCTAGCAAAACGTTTCTTTCCTACCTCATGAAAACACCACCACCTTTTGGCCTACGTGAAAAGAATACTGTCACTGGACAGAAATGGGTTCATTCGCCCATGCAACAGAAAGCCAAACACCAAAGCACCAGATTTTTGTAGGGAGAAAGGAGTGTTGTTGCCAGGCAGCCAAGCAAGGAGATGGGAGTCAGGCTCAAAACTGTCTCCCCATATAAGACCTACATTCGTAGATTTAAGGAAAAGATCTTGGAGGTGGAATTTTGGAGCTGGACAATGACTGGCTGAAAGGAAGAGGTTTGGAAAGTCTCTGGGTACGTGCCGTTGCCTCTTCAAGCTTCTTCAAGGGTTGCGAGTGCAAATTTGGAGGGAACTGTTTGTGACATCAGAAGGTCATTCATCGGCCGGGCGTGGTGGCTCAATGCCTGTAATCCCCAGCACTCTGGGAGGTCGAGGTGGGAGGATCACTTGAGGTCAGGAGTTTGAGGCCAGCCTGGCCAACATAGTGAAACCCCATCTCTACTTAAAAAAAAAATACAAAAATCAGCAGGCATGGTGGCACATGCCTGTAATCCCAGCTATGCGGGAGGCTGAGGCAAAAGAATCGCTCAAACTTGGGAGGCAGAAGTTGCAGTGAGCTGAGATCATGCCACTGCACTCCAGCCTGGGTGACACAGCAAGACCCTGTCTCAAAAAAAAAAAAAAAAAAAAATCACTCATCCGGCCTACCAAGTCCATGCTGTGCAGACTCCAGTCATATTGGTTCCAGACTGCTTCAGCCAGCTTTGTAAGCAGATGGGATTATAGCAGACTTTTTCTTTATCTGCCCTCCTGCAAGACAAGCTTAAGCTTTCTGTAGGTTACCAGTTTCTTTAACCCTGTGGGGCACTAATGCCATACTACTGAATGGTGACTCTGCCTTGCATTAAAAAGCATAGCCTGAACTGCATCCCTGTTTTCTAGCCACCAGGAGGCTTCAATACTAAAGGTTCCTGCTGGTGTCCATAAATTTCTAGCCCCATCAGAATATGAACAATGTCCAGTGTAGCATAACAGTCACTAGTCTGGGTTCTGGAGCCTGACGCCTGGTTTTCAACACCACCTCTACCACTTCTTATGATTTGGAGCAAGTCACTTAACTTCCAAGCCTTTCCTCATTCACAGAACAAGAATAATAATTGTATCTATATCATAGAGTTGTTATAACAGGGATTAAATAAGAATTTAGCACAATGTATAATGCGTGGTAATCACTAGAAATCATTGGCTATTGTCAAAGGTTGTTGTATTAGTATTTATTAGACTTCAACGTCTCAAAGTCTGTATTGGTTTGGAAACTTTGCTTTTTTTTTTTTTTTTTCTTTTAAAAGGAACAGAGGTAGGAACTCCGGGGAGGAAAGATATTATGTCTATTTAATTCTGTGCTGTCATAACCACTTTTAGAAAGGTACTTGCAAGTAACAAAACACCCTATATTATTATTATTTTTGAGACAGAGTTTCACTCTTGCTGCCCAGGCTGAAGTGGTTCCTGAGGAGCTAAGATTACAGGTGTCTGCCACCACACCTGGCTAATTTTTTGTATTTTTAGTAGAGATGAGATTTCACCATGTTGGCCAGGTTGGTCTCAAACTCCAGACCTCAGGTGATCCACCTGCCTTGGCCTCCCAAAGTGTTAGATTATAGGCGTGAGCCACCGTGCCCAGCCCAACACTCTATATTTTATATAAATATTATACTATGGACCGACTTGTGTCTCTTCAAAATTTATATGTTGAAGTCCTTACCCCCTGTACCTCAGAATGTGACTGTATTTGGAGGGGGATTTTAAAGAGGTGGTCATGGTAACATGAGGTCGTATGAGTGGGCCCTTATCAAATATGATATAAGCTGGGGAAATTTGGACACAAACATGCACAGAGAGAAAGCATGTGGAGACACCTTGATCACAGACTTCCAGCCTCCAGAACTCTGGGAAAATAAATTTCTGTTGTTTCAGCCACCCAGTCTGTAGTGCTTTGCTATGACAGTTCTAGCAAACTAAAGGAAGTGCATGTTAATAAATGATTTATTAAAAGATAAAGTATGGGCTGGGCATGGTGGCTCACACCTGTAATCTCAGCACTTTGGGAGGATGAGGTCGGCAGATTACCTGAGATCAGGAGTTCAAGACCAGCCTGGTCAACATGGTGAAATGCCATCTCTACTAAAAACACAAAAAATTAGCCAGGCATGGTGGTGAGCGCCTATAATCCCAGCTACTTGGGAGGCTGAAGTAGGAGAATCGCTTGAACCCGGGAGGCAGAGGTTGCAGTGAACCGAGATCGCACTACTGCACTCCAGCCTGGGTGACAGAGTGACTCTGTCTCAAAAAAATAAAAAATAAAAAAAAATAAAAGATGAAGCATGATTAAGTGACCTTTTAATTCTAAGAGCATGACCTGTCATTTTTTAAAATGCAACATTGCACCGAAAATGAAAACTCTTCTTGGTTGTGTTTTAGACACAAAAAGAGTAAGTCACAAAGCAACCTTTAGTTCCCAGGCTAGACATCACATTATATGATTTAAATTTCAATAAATAGAATTTTTTGGTTTCCAGAGCATTGTTTCAAATTTCCCACTGAAGACATGTTGTTCTTAAATTGGATGACTACACACCTAATTTTAGCTCAAAATCTACAAGAGGTACAGGCACGATTGAAATTGTTGAAGGAAATGAGCTCGGAGATTTCAACAGCATGTGCTTAGGAGGCACACAGGACAGCACAGAGCACACCATGACTGCTGGTGTGTGTATTAACCATCTCTTCTCATTCTCTGTATTCTTTTATTTTCTTTGTTTCCTTTTTTTTTTGTTTTTGAGACAGGGTCTCACTCTGTCGCCCAGGTTGGAGTCCAGTGAGACGATCACGGCTCACTGTAGCCTCAACTTCCCTGGGCTCAAGCGATCCTCCCACCTCAGCCTCCTGAGTAGCTGGGCCTACAGGCACATTTTTGTATTTTTTGTAGAGATGGGGTTTTGCCATGTTGGCCAGGCTGGTCTCCAACTCCTGGGTTCAAGCATTCCTCTTGCCTTGGCCTCCCAAAATGCTGGGATTACAGGCGTGTGCCACTGCGTCCAGCCTTATTTTCTATACCTGTGATGTTCTGGTATTTGGGGCCTCACTGACTAGGTAGATAGAGTCTAACCCTCCCAGCGTTGGCTAATTGCTAGAGATAGCACATGACTTGCCTTTGATTTGAGTGTGGCTTTCATCTGAGTGTGCCTTTCTTTTTCTTCTTCTTTTTTTTCTTTTTATTTGAGACGGAATCTTGCTCTGTCGCCCAGGCTGGAGTGCAGTGTCGTGATCTTAGCTCGCTGCAACCTCAGCCTTCTGGATTCAAGCGATTCTCCTGCCTCAGCCTCCCAAGTAGCTGGGACTACAGGTGCGTGCCACCACACCCAGCTAATTTTTTTGTATTTTTAGTAGAGATGGGGTTTCATCATGTTAACCAGGATGGTCTCCATCTCCTGACCTCGTGATCTGCCCACCTTGACCTCCCAAAGTGCTAGGATTACAGGCATGAGCCACCACACATGAAAGTGTGTATTGCATATTTAAAATGTATATTGCATATGAAAATGTGTACTGCATATTGAAAGTGTGTATTGCGTATGAATGTGTGTATTGCATATGTATGCAAACCAACCAATCCAAAGCCAGTTCACCTACCAACCCCCCACAACTTTCTCTATCTGACTCTCACACTCTAGGTCACTATCCACCTGCCCTAATCACCCCAGAGCCAGGTACCAGGCAACCAGGGACAGCCCCTGTGCCCCAGAGCTCACTGTACTCAAACTAGACAATCCTAAATCTGCTCACCGTGCCTTGCATTGACTTTTCTGTGGAAACCACGCTAAAGACTATTGCCCAGGTTTTCCCCTTGCTCCCTCTGTCTCCTGACCCATCCTGCTGTTTCCCATGAGGCCCTGCAGGGCCTGGCCTGCCCCCTTCTGCTGAGAACCAAGAGTCACAAACTGTCTTTCAATAGCAGTCATCTCCTGAACTCTTGGTCTCACTGTACCTGAATATAAAGAAAATCTTGGGTACATTGTAAAACAGGAAGCGTACTCAGAGGGGTCTACACAGGAGGCCTGTGGTCCCCCCTTAATCTGAATGGAACCACCTAGTCTGTAGGTTTCTATTCATCACTAGGCTCTTACCTCCACACTTCTTCCCCCAGGATGCCCCAAATTCCAAGTTAGATCTTCATTCCTTCAGTTTAAGCCTTTAGCTCTTTATTACATGCAGTCCCCCTGGATGTAGACATGGCTTATGCTTTCATCCTTTATCCAACCCTTCCAGGATGTGAGAGCAAACTACACAGGCACTGGGCTGAGAACTGGAGAGGGATGGAAGAGATGCCGCTGCTGCTGTTGATAGACATCCTTGTCTAATTTTTTCACTTATTTTGTCATTGAAGAAATTGATTTGACAATTTTGACCTTATTTTTCCTTTCTTCCTTGTCTGTTTCTTTCTTACCTTTTAGTTTTTGGCTTCGCTGGTTATCACTATAGCTAATCCAGATAAAGAATTACCAGATTTTCTTAATTAGATGGAAAACAATATTTCAATGATTAATCATCTTTTAATGATAATAATGCAAATTGTAAAAATGGTAAGGCTGGTTAAAACCGAACTCTTGGGATAAACAAGGAACCTGTGGAATAGGCTTCTAACTCCCACTTTTCTAAATGATTTCTACAAATACGTTTATCTGTTTCTTTTCTTTCTTTCTTTTTTTCTTTTTTTTCTGAGACAGAGTCTTGCTCTGTTGCCCAGGCTGGAGTGCAGTGGTGCAATCTCGTCTCACAGCAACCTCTGCCTCCCGGTGGTTCAAGCGATTCTCCTGCCTCAGCCTCTTGAGTAGCTGGGATTACAGGTGCATGCTGCCATGTCCAGCTAATTTTTTGTTTTTGTTTTTGTTTTAGACAGAGTCTTGCTCTGCCGCCCTGGCTGGAGTGCAGTGGCGCGATCTCAGCTCACTGCAAGCTCCGCCTCCTGGGTTCACGCCATTCTCCTGCCTCAGCCTCCTGAGTAGCTGGGACTACAGGCACCCATCACCATGCCCGGCTAATTTTTTGTATTTTTAGTAGAGACGGGGTTTCACCATGTTAGCCAGGATGGTCTTGATCTCCTGACCTCATGATCTGCCCGCCTCGGCCTCCCAAAGTGCTTGGATTACAGGCGTGAGCCACTGCGCCCGTATTTTAGTAGAGATGGGGTTTTACTGTTGCCCAGGCTGGTCTTGACCTCCTGAGTTCAGGCAAGCCACCCGCCTCAGCCTCCCAAAGTGCTAGGATTACAGGTGTGAGCCACCACACCCGGCCTGCAATTGCTATTTTTACATATTATCTCAGTGCTCTAAAATTATCCTAGCCTACGTGCAAGAATGAGTAAAGGCCCCTTAAAAAAAATGGAGTGAGTTCCGTTAGTTCTTTTGCTGTTTCACTGCTACAATGGCCTCTTAGAATTACAGTCACCTCATTTAACTGGGGCCCGATTTCATAAGTTGAGGTCTTGGTGGATAGGAATCTTCAAGAGAAATACCTAATTCGTGCTGTGTTGATGTCTTCAAGCATAAGGACAGGCTTGAAGGAAAACAGGCTGTTCCTAACCTGTAGGAGAAATGAATCATGTTAACCTGGGGCCTTGGAAATGCTCATTTCAGGAGCTGTCTTTCAGGAAGTCTCAATCACTGAAGGTCTTGCTTTTTGAGTTTTCTCGTCCAAGAATGGCCTCAAAGGGGCAGAGATGGTCTTGGGACTCTGCCTGGCAGCCCCTTCCCACCTCCCATCATCCCTCCCTCCTCTTCCTTCTTTACCCCACATAATTCCCTTGGCCCCTTGCCAGTCGTGTTGTCCATATGTGAACAATGCTCTACTTTGGTGGAGGAAAGAAAGGGTCTTTAATTTTTTTTTTAATTTAATTATCAAAAGTATTGATACCCTGTGGCTCATACCTGTAATCCCAGCACTTTGGAAGGCTGAGGCAGGTGGATCAGTTGAGGCCAGCAGTTTGAGACCAGCTTGGCCAACATGGTGAACCCTGTCTCTACTAAAAATACAAAAATTAGCTGGGCATGGTGGCGTGCGCCTGTGATCCTAGCTACTCGGGAGGCCGAGGCAGGAGAATCGCTCGAACCCAGGAGGCGGAGGTGGCAGTGAGCAAAGATCGCACCACTGCACTTCACCCTAGGCGACAGAGCAAGACCCCGTCTCCAAAAAAAAAAAAAAGTATTAGTACTTTGATATTTTTTCTATCTCTAGAGATTTGCTTACAAACACACATATCTATATTAGGGACAGGATTACATAAACACTCGAAGAGATAAAACGTTAATGATGCAACATCAGACATTCTTCACGAAGGCAGTGAGGGTAGGATCCACCAGGCCCGGCCTCCCAAAGCTGTCTCCTCTTCTCCCCCCAGCTCCTCCATGGGTTAGGCTGGCTCCACTCTTGTGTTCTTTCCATCCTTAATTCAAACTCCATGTCCCTCTTCTCCGACTGTTTCCAAATTTCAAACTGCAACCCTGATGGATCCTTTCTTGTAAGAAGGCTGCTCTTCCTGGCTAGCCTGAAAATCTTCCCCGGCTCATTACCATAGCAACGGGAGCACGCCACTGAAATCTGCGGCACGAAGGGGCTGGCAGCGCAGCCCCCACACACCACGACTCAGATGGCAGCCGCCTCAGGCCACTAAAGGAGCAACCCTTCCTGAGCTCATAGATATTAAAAATAGAGAATGATATCCCTTGATCAAATTACTGCATGCCTCCAGACCACTTTCCTCTCCTATGTGTGACAGGAGTGAGTTTTTCTTTCATTGCCGAGGAAAATCTAGATGGTTCTGTCTAATCCCACCCAAAATAGCAGTGACTCAGTATACAGGTCGGGAGGACCCTCTATTCAGCAATCACCACCCCTCTAAGGGCTCAGAGCCACCTGCACCTCAGGACACTCACATCTGGGGCTGGGGAAAGGGGGGAGAAGTGAGCTGTTTGGAGCCAAACACAATTTGGTGGCTGATACTGGCACGATCCTCCCTCGCAGTGCATGGGGGCCTTCTGGATGCGGAGGGAACTGACCCATACGGAGAGGGAAAACAGAGGTTCTGTGGTTTAGGCAAGCACAGGGGCCACTCAGATAGTGAGCAGGTGGGCTGCAGGCCCTGAAGAGGCATTGACTGTGTCCAGTCCTCTCCTCAACCCAGGGAATCCTTTCCAGAGTTACTGCAGCCTCCAACTCCAGGCTCAAGAGATCCTCCCACCCCAGTCTCCTGAGCGGCTGAGACTACAGGTGCGTGCCACCAAGCCCAGCTCATTTTTTGCAGGGGGGTGGGAGTGGTCTCGATTTTCCCGCTGGTTGGTCTTGAATAGACTTCTTTCAAGGCATTTCTTCCAAATCTTTTTCTAACTGCGTGCATCCCTCCATTTCCCCCTCACGGCCCTGGCACTGAGGCATTTACAATTCAAAGACCAATAATTGAACCTGTTTTTCTTCCTATTTTTCCCCTGTGCTATCCATACCCTTATGCAACGCACACAGACTGCCTAGACCAGGGGCTTATTTGAAGCTACTTTGTACAGGCTGGTGTAGTCTATAGGCCCCTTCATTTTAAATGCATAAAAGAAGAAGGAAACCAATCATATTAAAAGACAAATTGTCAATACATTAAAAACCAAATATGTGATATAATATTGTGCTTCTTTATTAACACATTATTAATAAGATAAAGTTTTATTTCAAATTGTTGATGTGCATAAGTGTTGTTTTGAAACATGTGCCACAAATCTAAAGTGCTATGAAAACGCCTGTGTTTTCTATTGGTTGCAAAGTTATGAGTACTATGGAAAAGGTCAGCTGCCGATGTTACAATGGCAGGAAATGTTACATTTCAGTTAGGTGTTATGTCAAGAACTGTCAAGCGTCTGAGATTTTACCCTACTAGGAAGGGTAACAAATTTGCATGAGACCATTTCAGGGATGCTGATAGAAGACAGGCGACTCCTGGTCAGACATAAAAGACTGCTACAACAACAGCAGTATCCAGAATATCAGCATTTGTGCTCGTTCTCTGAGCCCCATTTCTGGCAGGGTAATGCAAAGAGGGCTAGATGATCCCTGCACACCCTGTGGGTTGAATTACATTGTTTATGTTAACATGTAATGGATGTATCGCTTTTAAATAAATTAGTATTTTAAGTTTTTCTCAGTTTTTTTTTTTGAGATGGAGTCTCGCTCTGTCGCCCAGGAGTGCAGTGGTGCAATCTCGGCTCACTGCAATCTCTGCCTCCTGGGTTCAAGTGATTCTCCTGTCCCAGCCTCCCAAGCAGCTGGGATTACAGGCGTGCGCCACCACGCCCAGCTAATTTTTGTATTTTTAGTAAAGATGGGGTTTTAACATGTTGGCCAGGCTGGTCTTGAACTCTTAACTGGAGGTGATCCACCCACCTCGGCCTCCCAAAGTGCTAGGATTACAGGCATGAGCCACCACACCTGGCCTCAGTTTTAATTCCTAAAATATTGATAGATTCACATGATCAAAAACTCTGGGCTCATCAATAATTTGTAAGTATGTTTACTTTAAAATGTTGGTCCTGAGACTAAAAGCTTGAGATCATCTGGTTTAGATTATTACATTGCATGGTTGGGAAGGTAGGCCGGAGGCAAAAAACAAAAAACAAAAAACAAAAACAAAAACAAAAAACAAAATGCTGGCTGGCAATAAAGCATATTTGATAATAATAATAATAAAAAAAACAGTTTTAAAGAAAGTGTTGAGTGAGGTGATACCTAGGGTGGCAACATTAGGATTCTGTGACATGGGAGGGTAAAACTCTTTTCAAGACTGAAGTCAAAGACACTTTGTTGGAAGGAAGCAGTATGTTAGGAAGGAATGAATCCTTCCAGCAGCCTGGTGAATCCAAGGTTGAATTCTTCCCTCCAATACGGTATCACTTTAGTCCCCACTAGACTCTCCTAGAAAGAGCAGAGGAACAAGGAAGAAATCAGAAAAACTGAGCATTTGTCTAAAAGTGACTGAAGTCAGCATTAACTAGCTACTTTATGGTTCTCTTCCCAACTCCACACCACTTCTCCATGGAAACTCAAGAGGAAGATGAGCTCTATTCAATAAAAGAAAGCAGCAGCATTCTCTGTATACATGCAAGTCACTGTTTCTCATCCTGCACCACTGTAAACACCCAGGGTCTGGGTGTCTAAATAACTGAAATCAGGGCTTTGCATCTTCAGGCTTACAGATCAGTGCTGCATAATCATTAGCTAACAAACCCATGGTGGTGGTGGTTGGTGATGGTGGCGTCTATGCCTCCAAAGGCAGAAACTGAGTCTCTGGAAGGCTGAGGTGGTAGACGGGGAAAACCACAAGTAGAGGCACCCAAATGTAAAGACCAGAGTTTCCTCCTTTATGATTTTACCTAGAATGAAAATGGAAGACAGGAGTGCATGTAATTTAGACTTTTGGATGCTTGCCTTTCTCTACTTCCAGTCATAAACCCTTGACACATCGAACAACACAACTTTTTTTTAGATGAAGTTTCGCTCTTGTTGCCCAGGCTGGAGTGCAATGGCACGGTCTTGGCTCACCGCAACCTCTGCCTCCTGGTTTCAAGCAATTCTCCTCTCTCAGCCTCCCAACTAGCTGGGATTACAGGCATGCACCAACAAGCCCGGTTAATTTTGTATTTTTAGTAGAGACAGGGTTTCTCCATGTTGGTCAGGCTGGTCTTGAACTCCTGACCTCAGGTGATCTGCCTGTCTCGGCCTCCCAAAATGCTGGGATTACAGGCGTGAGCCACTGCGCCTGGCCTAACACAAGTTTTTTTTTTTTCCCTCTTTGCTTTGGCTCCCTGATTCCCCACTTTTTTTTGTTGGTGTTGTTCTCATTGTGCGGTTTCTTTTAGAAGTTTGATGTGAAAAACAAGGTGGGTGTTGGAAGATGCCCTTGGCAAAGAAAATAGCTGTGTCTTTTTTCATGCAACCTCCTCCTTCCCCCTACAATCTCCATCCTCCCCCTTGGCCCCTGATTCACTGTGTCCCTGAATCTCTCCTTCTGATTGATTTCCACTCACTGCCCTCAGGAATGTGCTCAAAAACTAATCATTACCAAAGTATCAATGCCCTGCTGGCTGCTCTGGTTATCCATTGCTGCATAACAAAGCATCACAAAATCCAGTGGCTTCAGACAACAATCATTTTCTTATTCTCTCTCTGGTTCTGGGTGCTGACTAGTACAGTGGATCCTTCTGGCTCAGGGTATCTCCTGCAGTTGCAGTCAGATGGAAAACTCGGCGGCAGGGGACGATGACTCCAGAGCTGACAGGTCTCCGTGTCTGGCAGGTGATGCTAGCTGTTGGCTGAGACCACAGATGGGGCTGGTGGACAGACACCTACACATGGCCTCTGCATGTGGCCTGGGCTCCCTCACAGCATAGTGTCTCCTCACAGCAACAGGAGCCCCCAAGAGATAGCCAGGAGGAAGCTGTGCTACCTTTTATGACCCAGCTTCGGCCTCAGATCTGCTGTAGTCCCTCTGTTGGAGTAGTCGTAAGCCCCCACCCAGATTCATGGGGAAGAGACACAGACTCCACTCTCAATGGAAGGAGTGTCCAAGAGTTTTGGGACCAAAGCAAGTCGCAACTTTCCCTTTGCCCTCCTTAGTTAAGTCTGGACCATTGAAACTCCAGCTTTACTAAGACACTAGGGTCCAGGTGTGGTGGCTCATGCCTATAATCCCAGCACCTTGGGAGGCTGGGGCGGGTGGATCACCTGAGGTCAGAAGTTCAAGACCAGCCTGGCCAACATGGTGAAACCCCATCTCTACTAAAAACACAAAAAACTTAGCCGGGCATGGTGGTGGGCACCTGTAATCCCAGCTACTCGTGAGGCTGAGGCAGGAGAATCACTTGAACCCGGGAGGCAAAGGTTGCAGCGAGCCAAGATTGTGCCATTGCACTCTAGCCTGGGCAACAAGAGCTAAACTGTGTTTCAAAAAATAACATACTAGGGCTTCACTTGCCATTAACCTGCCTCACTAGGAATGGCAGAGACTGGCAGCTGTCACAAAACATCTCTTCTGCCTTTCTTATTTAGGAAAAACACCCAGTTTTTATCTGGGCACATTGCTTCCCACAATATGAGACTCTATTTCCCAGATGCCTTGCAGCTAGATGTGGACATGTGACTAAGTTCTGGAGAAGCAAAGTAATCAGAAATCTCATACGCAACTTCTGAGAGGTGGCCTTGAAGGAAGGGAAGAAGCTCTTTTTCCTTTCTGCTGAATGGAATGTGGAAGTGACAGCTTCGGCCGTCTGGGATTACAAGGATCCCAGGGTATTTGGAGCCATGGAGCGGTGGAACCTGAGTCCCTGTTGACTTTCAGATCTGCCCTTTCAGCCCAAGACTGCCCACTAAAGACTTACTCTGTGAGAAGCTAAAACTTTGTGGGCTTAAGTCACTGTCATTTTTGGCTTCCTGTAGTGATGAGACAGCTGAGCCTAATCCTAAAATGGTATAAAAACCAAAGCTCTCTGTCTTGGCTTTATGTCCTGAAGAGCAGAACCCTAAAAAGAAAAAGGATCTTCCCCAGATCCAGTTGAATATCCTTTCATTATTCACTAAAACATTAGATTCTCTCTTGAATCTGGTGTTTCTCAATAGGTGCGCTACTCATATGGAGAGACAAAAGTATTTTTGTTGTTGTTGTGCAGGACACTTAACTAAATCAATAGCAGGCCCGGCGCGGTGGCCCACGCCTGTAATCCCAACAACTTTGGGAGGCCAAGGTGGGTGGATCACCTGAGGTCAGGAGTTCAAGACCAGCCTGGCCAACACTATGAAAACAACACCATCTCTCCTAAAAATACAAAAATTAGCCAGGTGTGGTGGCACATGCCTGTAATCCCAGCTACTAGGGAGGCTGAGGCAGGAGAATCACTTGAACCCGGGAGGCGGAGGTTGCAGTGAGCTGAGATCGCACCATTTTACCACTGCACTCTAGCTTGGGCGACAGAGTGAGACTTGTCTCAAAAAAATAAATAAATAAAAACAAATATGAAAATATTTTTTAAAACATTAGCCAGGCATGGTGGTGTGCACCTATAGTCTCAGCTACTTGGAAGGCTGAAGCAGGAGAATTGCTTGAACCTAGGAGGTGGAGGTTGTAGTGAACTGAGATCACACCACTGCACTCCAGCCTGGACGATGGAGCAAGACTCTGTCTCATAAAAAGAAAAAAAAAAAAAAGAAAAAAGGTCAATAGCAGACATTCCCTCACCCTTATGCCCACAAATCACTGTTAAAACACAAAAGTCAGCAGGGCGTGGTAGCTCACACCTGTAATCCCAGCACTTTGGGAGGTCGAGGAAGGTGGATCACCTGAGGTCGGAAGTTTGAGACTAGCCTGGTCAACATGGTGAAACTCTGTCTCTACTAAAAATACAAAAAGTAGCCAGGCATGGTGGCGGGTGCCTGTGATTCCAGTTACTCGGGAGGCTGAGGCAGGAAAATCGCTTGAACCTGGGAGGCAGAGGTTGCTGTGAGCCGAGATCATGCCATTGCACTCCAGCCTGGGCAACAAGCGCAAAACTCTGTCTCAAAAAAAAAAAAAAGCTCCCCAAATTTCCAAATGCTCCCTAGGTATACAATATCACCCTCAGTTGGAAACCACTGCTTTGTGTGAGTCTGTGTGTGTGTGTGTGTATGTGTGTGTGTTGTACAATACTGGTCTGTTTTTAATTTTTTTGATACATAATGTACATTTTTCAGGGTACATGTGATAATTTAATACATTCATATATTTGTAAAGATCAAATCAGTGTGATTGGAATATCTATCACCTTAAATCTTTGTCTTTACTTTGTGCTAGGAACACATTCAAATTATTCTCTTCTAGCTATTTGAAATACACAATAAACTATTATAAACTATAGTCACCCTACTGGTCTATCAAACACTGGTTCTTAGTTCTTCTATCAAACTGTATATTTGAACTGTATTAGTCAGCCTCTCTTCATCCTCCCCTCCGCCCCTCCCAGCCTCTGGTAATCACCAATCTACCCTCTACCTTCATAAGATCCACTTGTTTTTAGCCCCCACATTTAAGTGAGAACATGTGATATTTGTCTTCCTGTGCTTGTCTTTTAACACCTAACATAATGACACAACCACTGCTGCACACCAAGAAAGCAGGACTGGCCCTCTCTCCCACCTACCTTAGATGTTCTATGTTCTTTCTTTCTGATGACTAATGCTGGGCATGACTCATTTCAAAACCCACATAGATGTGACCTCACCATGTCACCCTTGGTGGATACCTTGGTTCACTTTTTTTTTTTTGAGATGGAGTCTCACTCTGTCACCTAGACTGGAGTGCAGTGGCGTGATCTCAGCTCATTGCAACCTCTGCTTCCTGGGTTCAAGTGATTCTCTTGTCTCAGCTTCCCGAGTAGCTGGGATTACAGGCGTGCACCATGATGCCTGGCTAATTTTTTTTGTAGTTTTAGTAGAGACAGGGTTTCACCATGTTGGCCAGGCTGGTCTCAAACTTCTGACCTCAAGTGATCCACCTGCCTTGGCCTCCCAAAGGGTTGGGATTACAAGCGTGAGCCATAACACCTGGCTGGTGCCTTGACTCTTAACTCTGGTTATGAGAAAATCTTTCTGGGTACAGAGAACTCATCAAGTTTCCTAAGATGAGAGGTCTCTGGGCACACAAATCAAGGTAGGATGAGAAGAATTGGGTGCAAGTGCTCTATTCCACAGCCCATAAGCACATACTTGTGTGAAAAAAGAGTACTATCAAAACAAAGGACAGAAACCACTGAAATACAATTGAGGTTGATATTTAAGACTTTAGGCCGGGCGCGGTGGCTCAAGCCTGTAATCCCAGCACTTTGGGAGGCCGAGACGGGCAGATCACGAGGTCAGGAGATCGAGACCATCCTGGCTAACACGGTGAAACCCCGTCTCTACTAAAAATACAAAAAACTAGCCGGGCGAGGTGGCAGGCGCCTGTAGTCCCAGCTACTCGGGAGGCTGAGGCAGGAGAATGGCGTAAACCCGGGAGGCGGAGCTTGCAGTGAGCTGAGATCCGGCCACTGCACTCCAGCCCCGTCTCAAAAAAAAAAAAAAAAAAAAGACTTTAAAAAAATTTTTTTGAGACAGGGTCTCACTTTGTCACCCTGGCTGGAGTGCAGTGGCACAATTTCGGCTCACAGCAGCCTCGAACTCCTCCTGGGCTCAAGCGATCCTCCTGCCTCAGCCCCCCAAGTAGCTGGGAGTACAGGTGTATGCCACCATGCCTAGCTCATTTTTCATATTTTTTGTAGAGATGGGTTTTCTCCATGTTGCCCAGGCTGGTCTCGAACTCCTGAGCTCAAGCAATCCACCCACCTTGGCCTCCCAAAGTGTTAGGATTACAGGCGTGAGCCACCACACCACACCAGCCCCAAACTATTTTAAATAAGTATCCTCCTTTCTCAAAAGTCATTGAAAAACACGCTATAGTAGAAGCATCATTGAGCCAGGCAACTTCTTAAGTTTGTAGGTTTACAAGTTTTCTTAATATTGCTGCACAGTTAAAATAAACCATGGAACCTCTCATTCCACAGTTATAAGCCTCAAGGTCAAAAAAATTAACCTACTTCAGTAGCCTTTTGAAGGAGCTGAGGGAATATTCTGAGAACAAAAGGCATGCAAGCATTAGTAAAGTAGAAGAACCACTTTTTGTACAACTTCATCTTGATGCAAAAACACACACCTTTTCCACCTACACTGGACCAGGGTGCTACCTTATATTAGGTTGGTGCAAAAGTAATGGCAAGAGCCACAATTACTTTTGCATCAACCTAAAACAAGTAACTAATGGTGGCTTTTGCCATTACTTTTGCACCAATCTAATATATACCAGACCTCACATCTTCAAACTGTGACATGATACCCTCCAGCATGGTCCTTTTCCTTCTCACTTGCTCAAGGAAACTGACAGGCATTGCACACAGCCCCGCCCTGCCCCTCTGGCTGGTTCCTCCGCAGTCCTTGGCATTCGGACCTGTCTCTAACGTGTACCCCACAACAAGAAGAGCAAATGGTGAAGGCAGCTCTGTAAGAGCATCAGTCAAAAGATGTTACAGGTCTCACAACACACTACGGCACCCCTTTACTCGGTGATGGCAGACTTTTACAAACTAATATGTCCTTCTCAATTCCAAATCGTATCCAGGTTCATGACACCATGGAGGTATAATCGCACTGTTTTACAACCCCAATCAATACAGAAGACTGAAGGCAGTTACTTGAATGCTTAAAATTACAAGAGCCATCTACTCTAGAATGAGGATGGATCAACGTCCAGGAATTTCTACTTTCCTTTGGACTATAACAACCTGACCTTTCAAAGGTTTGGAATAATCAATAAAAAACCTTCTTCCAACACAGGATTTCCAGAGAACAAAAACAAAACAATGGCAAAAACCAAACAGAATACCCAGTTAAATCTGAATTTCAGAAAAACAACACATAATTTTTTTAGTATCTGTCCCATGGTACATTTGGGAAACACTTGTACTAAAACAATTATTTGTTGTTAATCTGAAGTTCATATTTAACTGGCAAACCTACCAGGTAACAAAAAGATTCTAAGACTCTATTAGTCAGGATTCTTTTGCCTGCTTGTAACAGAAACCCATTTCATACTGGCCTAAGTAAAATGAGAAATTAAATGGCTGATAAAGCTGCTAAGTCCAGGGATAGATCTAGCTTCAGATACTGCTTGATCCAGAAGTTCAAATGACATCATCGACACTAGGTATTTGTCTCTATCTTTCTCCACATATAAGGCCCAGGTCTCTACGTGATGGCCATAAACAGCTTGTGGCCTATATTCTCCCAATATGGGCTGCCTTCGTGGGAAAAGAGAACTTTTCTGTCTCAGTAGTTTCAGGGATTGTCTTATAATGGAGTCTTAACTGGACTAATTGGGTCATGTGCCTCTCCCTGAACCAATTACTAGAACCTATAGAATCGGACGTTGTATCAGTTTCTTATGGCTGCTATAACGAATTACCCAACCTGGATGGCATAAAACAATGGAAATTTTATTCCCTCATAGTTCTGGAGGTGGGGCTGTGTTCCTTCAAAGGCTACAGCAGGGAAACTGTTCCAGCTTCCCGTGGCCAAAGACATCCTTGGCTTGTGGCCCCATACTCCAGTCTCTGCCCTCTGTAGTCACATTGCCTCCTATTTTCTGTCTCAAAACTCCCATTTCCTTTCGATTATAAGGACACTTACAGTTTATTCATAGCCTACCCAGATAATCCAGGATAAGCGCCCCCTCTCATGATCCTTAACTTAATTACATACTTTGCCATATAAGATAATATTTAAAAGTTCTGGGGATTAGAGCATGGATATATCTTTGGTGGGGGACAACTGTTCAGCTTACGACAGATACTTAGGATTGAAAAGTCAGGGAGAATTAGTTCTCCAAAAAAATGATGATGTTGGTACCTGAAAAAGGAAATAAGGGATGCTGGAAAGCAAACACAGCAAGATATTTACAGCAAATACATTTTAGTCTGTTCAATTAAATTTATTTCATGCAGTTTACCCTTGAACAATCTAAGGGTTGGATACACCCCCATCTCTGCACAGTCGGAAATCTGCATTTGATTCCCCCAAAACTTAACTACTGATAGCCTACTGTTGACTGGGAGCCTTACTGATAACATAGACAGTTGATTAACACATATTTTGCATGTTATATGTATTTTATACTGTATTCTTACAAAAAGGTAAGCTAGAGAAAAGAAGGTAGTATTTAAGAGGAATGAACTAGGATATCTAGCAGAAGAAATCTCTAAGCAGTAAAGCATTCAAGGTGTTGCATGGATTATTTTGGCTGCTTACAGTAAAATTAGAGAAGAGATAAATGATTAAAAAATGAAATTTATAATTAAAAAGGAAGCAGAAAGTAAAAATTGTGAAAATGTTCAGCCTGGCCAAGAGTGCAAAGTGATGTCTGGGAGGGTCTCATAAGGATGTAAGTCCTTGTAGGGATGTGGTCCAGTGAACCCCTTGCTAAAGAGATTACCAGGGATAGAAGGGAGTCAGGTATATTCATCAAGACAAGAAAGACCCCAGTGGCATTTCAGAGATTTTTTTAGGTTGCCCCTTCCAATGTAGGTCTAGAGCAGGACCTTGAAGGCAAGGTTTCCAGAGAGGTGGCCATAAGACCTCAATATTTGCTACCTGGCACTGCCTCAAGTATCTTTTCCCCACGTTCCAGCACAGCACTCCACAGCTGCTGCAGTTGTGTGGCTCAAGTGGGCCCAGGTGTTGCTTGGGCTACTGTTCTAGAGGGTGCAAGTGGTAGACCTTGGCAGCATCCATGTGGTATTAATTCTGAAGGTGCGCAGAGTTCACGAGCTGTGGGGCTATGGCAGCCTCCACCTGGATTCCAAAGAATGTACTGGACAGCCTGGGGATCCAGGCAGAAACTTGCCATAGAGGTAGAATTGCCAAAGAGATTCCCCACCAGGGAAATGCCTAATGGAGCCATGGGAGCAAAGCCATAGCAGGGAACCACCAACTAGACCAATGGAACTGTGGGGCTGGGGCTGTCCCAGAGCCCCCAGAACTGTAGAGCTACCAGTGTACAACACAGCTGGGAAGAGCTTCAGGCATGACACTACAAACCATGAGGTCTGTGACACGACTGTGGCCAGCAAAGTTATACAGATGGGGCAGCCCAAGACCTTTAGGGTCCAACCCTCACCCTAGTATGCCTAGAAGATGAGACACAGTCAAGAAAGACTATTCTGAGGCTTTGGGATTTAATGTTGTTTTCCCTGTTGGGTTTTGGACTTACTTGGGACAAGTTACCCCTCTTTTCTTACCTATTTCTCCCTTTTGGAATGTGAATACCTATACTGTGCCTGTGTCACTGTTGTATTTTAGGAGTAAATAATCTGTTTTAATTTCACAGACTCATTGCTGGAGGAAATCTGTCTTAGGATGAATTGTGCCTTGTGTCTTGCTCATATCTGATTTAGATGAGACTCTGGACTTTCTAGTTGGTGCTAGAGTGAAGGCCTTAGGGCTGCCAGGTGCAGTGGCTCATGACTGTAGTCCCACCACTCTTGAAGGCTGAGGCAGGTGGATCACTTGAGCCCAGGAGTTTGAGACCAGCCTGGGCCGCATGTCGAAACCTCATCTCTACAAAAAATACCAAAAAAAAAAAAAAAAAAAAAAATTGGCTGAGCATGATGGCATGCACCTGTAGTCCCAGTTACTCGGGAGGCTGAGGTGGGAGAATCACCTGAGCCCAGGAGGTCGCGGTTGTAGTGAGCCATGATCACACCACTGCATTCCCGCCTGGGGGACAGAGTGAAACCCTGTCTCTAAATAAATAAATAAATAAATGCCTTTAGGGCTATTGGGTTGGAATAAATGTATTTTGTATATGAGAAGGATATGAACTGGGGGTGGGGGAGGCATAGAAGCAGAATGCTATGGTTTGAATGTGTGCTCCACAAAGCATGTGTTGAAAATTGAATCTCAAGTGCAACAGTGTTGGGAGGTGGGGCCCAAAAGGAGGTGTTTAGGTCATAAAGGCTCCACTCTTATAAATAAATTAATGCCAATTATAGAGGGCTTGAGGCTGCAAGTTCAATTTCACATGCACTCTCTTGCCCTTCTGCCTTCCACCATAGGATGATGCAGCAAGAAGGCCCTTACTAGATGCCAGCACCTTGATATTAGACTCCCCAGCCTTCAGAACTATGAGAAATTTCTTTTCTTTATAAATTACTCAGTCTGTGGAATTGTGTTATATCAACACAAAATGGACTAAGACATTAAGGAAAGGATGCTTAACAGGCAAACATGGATGCTTCCTTCAACCAACCACTGTAGCCCCTTGCACATTGTTTAATCAAAACCCATCCAGTTGAAGTTTAGGGCCGGCAACTGATTAGGTTATTTATAAGGAATGTAAATTATGTATATACACCTATATAAAACTGCATCTTAAAATTTTCAACTGTTGTCATAAAGAATCTAACGAAAAGGACAAATTCATCTTCAATTAAAATACAGCTCATTCAGCTAGCTGCCTTAGCACCTAGACATATGGACCTGCTCCATAAAGTGTTTAAGAATCACTGAGTGAGTCACTGACTAATTAGTTGCTGATAAATGAGAGACTAGGGGAGACCCTCCTTAGAGGCAAATGATGTAGAAGTTACAGTCCACCAGTCTAAGAATGCAAACTCTACTAGGAGAGCTAAAATGGGCAGGAAAGGGAATTTCCTGTCCCTGTCCCCAATTATGGTTATTTAAGCTCACTAGAAGATCAGAGCACAGTGATGCAAGTCTGCAAAACCAGGGCTGACATCCGACATAGCCTCAGCTTCTGAATGCTTTGGTCTGACCCTGCAGATATAACAGTTGCAGATAACAAAAATATCATTTTGGAATATAGTAGAATATTCCTCTAAAGGGGTCACCTATTGTCAGTTTCTAACTCAGCTAAGAGGTTTTGGCTCATGAAGATGTTTCCTGCAGTTAAGATGCTCCATGCTCAGGTGGCAGTAGGGTATCTTCATCACCTTTTTCAAGGTGACTCTTTGTTCTGGTTAAAATCAATTTCAGCTGTGGGCATTCCTTTAGGCGTTCATGTATTTGTTTTTTTTATTGACGGCATTTGGGAGAGGCGCAGAGGAAGGAGCTTCCTTTCCCAGACACCAGCGCTAAGAAGACACGAAGAGACATGACTCTAGGAAAACCGTTCTCAATCTTGGCTGTATACTGTATTAGGATTATCTGGGAAGCTCAAAACAAACAAAAAATATCAAGTTCAGTTTGAACTCTGCAAGTGGGACCCTGGTATCTAAATGCTCTAAAAGCTCTCCAAATAATTCTAATGGATGGCAGGTGCTGCCAGAGTTAAGAACCATTACTTTAGACTTTCCTAGCACGGTTTCCTTGTAGGTCATTAGTTTTGTGGCATTCTCTCCAGGAGGTACCGCCTCACAGGGCTTCTCAAACATCAGTGCGCCTGAGCGTCACCTGAGGCGCTGTTTTAAATGCAGCTGCCCAGGCTAGAAGATCACACCCGAAGGCGTCCGGGAATCTTCACTTTTTCCGTTGCTAGTACTAGTGGAAGGGTCACAGACCAAACACTAAGGCCTGAGCGGTGACAACCCAAGCGAGATGATGGTCAAGAGGGAATACCTAGTGGGAGAAAAAAGACAATTTTGTGAGTATAAACCCCCTAAAAACCTGTTTTTCGTTCGCTTCCTTCTCTGGGCAGTTTTGACCCAGACGACTTTATAAAGAAGGTAACATGAGTGTGGCGCTGGGTGTGGTTAGCTGTTCGGGAACATTCCCTCTGGGTGGAACGTGGGATGGGGTTTCCCCCAGGTACCCTTTCCCCACCGCCGCTTCCCCGCTCCGCGCCGCTGCTCAGGAGCCGTCTCCCGCGTCGGAAGGGGCTCTAGGGTGGCCCAGGGGAGGGGCAACGCCCAGCGGCGAGCAGGGGGCTCACGCTGGCGTTCCT
>NW_012115666.1:1794975-1799083 GCF_000951035.1 Colobus angolensis palliatus
AGCTTTGTCACGCGCGTCGGCATCCAAAGTCAAAAGCGTGCACCCCCAAAGTCGTACTAGTTCCAGTTCTGCGGCGTGATTTGCACGAGGCGCGGAGGGCTGGCCGAGCCGCCAGCCTCTCGGCTCCCGCCTCCTCTTCCTCCCCTCCAACCCCAGGCGCGCTTCGGCCGCCCTGGGGTCCATGTTGTCGCGGGGCCTCCTGGCTAGTGACCCCGGAGCTTAGCGCCGGGTCCTCCCGCCGCGCGGCCACAGCGCAGCTGCAGCCGGTTCTCGCGGATGCTCGAGGTTTTCCCGCATACCTGTTTCCACCTTTGCCAGCGTGGAGGATCCACACAACTTTGCCCCGCTTTAAAAATGATATCCTGTTTAATATTTTTAATGACTTGCTTTTAAGAAGCAAAATGTGAATAACAATTTTGATGAATTTTTAAAGCAAAATTTAAGAATTATTGTATTTGAAATGGACAATTTCAGATGTCCCATAGCCAGATTTGCAAAACTAAACTTGTGTGACTTTCTCGGTTTTGAGGTTTCCTTTGTCTGATTTGGGGTCCCTAGGCCCTACATTATGCAAATTATTGAACATTTCTAGGACTGGGTTAGTGAGATATGCAGTAACCTGATGAAGTGTTTAGCGGCGCTTGAGTGGCTTTGTTGAGCTCATGGCCATCAGATTGGCTCAAATCTCAGTTTTAGTATTTCTGAATTTTGGTGGGCATGGGACAATCTCTTGTCAGTTTTTGTGGGTCTCCAAAGGCATCCTAGCTTCTTCCAGTTGTGTTATAAAAGATGAAGCTAAGCTCATGCTATTGGAAAGAATACTTTTACTTTCTTTCTAAATAGAAACTAGTAACTTGCTAAGACTTACTGTTTTCAGGCCACTCAATTCTTAAGGTGTCAGTGAACAAAAATAAATTGAATTATTAGGATGTTTAAAGAAAAGAGGTTAGCTTTTAAGATACATTTTGTTCTCCTATGGAGAGGTTATCCAATTTTCACATTTTTTTTAAAGTTGGTTTTACAGGAAAATGAAAGAAATGAGAGGAAAGGAGTGCTGAGGGTGGGGCCAGGAAATTGTGGTGACTTGGATATTAGGGGCCAAAGATCCCATCTGCTTCCTAATTGCTGGTTTAGGTTCAGTTATTGATGGGAAATGAAAAGATTTTGCATTTACATTCCACCCGCTGCTGCTGCTGTTGAGGGCTGGGCAGAAACAACAGTTAGGACAGCTGACCATAGCAGGCCTGGGGCTACTTGGGTTTGTATATATGGCCACCTTCCCCAGAAGGAGGGAACTGCTACCCTTATCCTGTGAAAGTGCTAGCTGGCTTTCTACATTGGAAGTACAGAGGGCAGAACCTGGGGAAAATGCGTCTGTGTGATCAGCAGGAAGGGTGGAGCATCGCTTCTAGGCAGGTGTGCTGAGAGGAGACAGGTGTCAGTTGATGAGTACTATTGCTGCAAGGGAACTTGAAGGCAGCGTGGTCCCAGAGGTCCAGCCCCATTTCTCAAAGGACCTGGGGTGGCCACTGGGGGCAGGGGAGCAGTGTTCCCTGCCTCTGGTTTAAATTCTGCGGCATTATTGTTATTACTTGTTTTTTCTTAAAAGAAAAAAAAAAATAAGTTGCCCAGTGAAAAAAGATACATTTCTTTTTCAGTGGTCTAATGTGAGAAACAACATTCGTAATTGGAATTTTTTAAAAGCACTCCTGTTTTTGTAAAACAAAATTTTTAAAACATTTGTAAAAAAGTGGAACAGAAGGAATGGTCCTACTATGCTTTTGCTCTCACCTTAGAAAAGGGCGAATGATATTTCACTTTCTCCCCAAAAACTGTTCTTAAAGATCATGGTGTTTTTCTGGACTTTTCAAGTTATTGATGAAGTTACATTAAAAGAGAGACTTGTCTCCAAACTTTGAAGTGTTTCTTAAATCTCGACAGAGTCTTTTCTTTCACACAGATATTTCTCACACTTTCAGGGAAAAAAAAAAGTCCATGCCTTTTCAGATTCTTACATTTTGATCTTTATTTTCCTTTAAAACCCTTAAGCGCTTTATTAATAGGACTTCCCCTTGCTAAGATTTTGAAGATTAGTGCCTGATAGAAAAAAGTACATATATGAATACTATATAATAGGATTATAGTTTATATTGTAATTTGCTATCGTTTCCCAACTTTTTTGATGTCTCTCAGTAATAAAAAAAGTTCTTAACACTCTCCTTTATGTGCATTTGTTGCTTATTAAAAACTACATGTATTTGCTGTTACAGTTATATTGTATCTCAAGGCCCAATATACACATAGGGCTGGATTTGTTGTTAATAACATTAGAAGTAGAAACCATGTTTTAAATACTTTCTCTTAATTTAAGTATTTTGGCCTGTGTCTTGTCAGATCTGATTACATCAGCATGGTTTCTACTTCATGAGGTAACTCATGCAAGGCTGGCTCAGTGCAGAACTTTGCTCAAGGTCTTTTGCTCTCCTGTGTTTGCATTTATTAGTAAAATAAACAGACCTCTGATGTGGTAGGTCTGGGGTGGGCCACAAAATTTGCATTTCTGACAAATTCCAAGGTAATGCTGATGCTGCTAATATGGGGACCACCCTTTAAGAACCATTGAACTACAGCAGGAGTTAGCAACCTGTTTCTGAAAAGGACCAGATACTATTTTAGGTGTTGCAGGCACTATGGTCCCTGTCACAACTTCTCAGCTCTGCTCTTATAGCCCAATAGCCACAGGCAATATGTAAATGAATGGGCATGGTTCTGTTCCAATAAACCTTTATGGATACTGAAGTTTTAATTTCATGTAATTTTCATGTTTCATGAGATATCCTTTTATTTCCAAACCAAAAAAAAAAAACCAATCTGTTGAGCTATTATCATGTGGTGTGTACTTTATTGCCCCTGTAATTTTTTTTTTTTTTTTTGAAACGGAGTCTCGCTCTGTCACCCAGGTTGGAGTGCAGTGGCCGGTTCTCAGCTCACTGCAAGCTCCGCCTCCCGGGTTTACGCCATTCTCTGCCTCAGCTTCCCGAGTAGCTGGGACTACAGGCGGCTGCCACCTCGCCCGGCTAGTTTTTTATTTTTTTTATTTTTTATTTATTTATTTTTTTTGAGGCGGAGTCTCGCTCTGCCCGGGCTGGAGTGCAGCGGCCGGATCTCAGCTCACTGCAAGCTCCGCCTCCCGGATTTATATTTTTTTTTTAGTAGAGACGGGGTTTCACCGTGTTAGCCAGATGGTCTCGATCTCCTGACCTCGTGATCCGCCCGTCTCGGCCTCCCAAAGTGCTGGCATTACAGGCTTGAGCCACTGCGCCCGGCCTGCCACTGTAATTTTTAATCCTAACAACATAAGGTTTTACAGATGTAAAGTCTCATATCACTGCATCCTAGAACATGGGGACAGTAGTAAGCCTACTTCAATGGACTTTTACAAGGATTGAATAAGATACAGAGAGGCAGATTATACAACTCACCAAAATTTGTGCAAATAATAAGCTAGGATTAAAACTCCCTTTGACCTGACCCCCATCAGTGCTCTTTTCCTAAGCCATACTGCCTCAACAGTTCCGCTAAGGAAGCACTCAAAATAACGGGTAGCTAAACTGACATCTAATACCACTTCATGGTGTCTAGATTCTCCAAGGAGCACTGAACCAGGAGTCACCTGCTGGATCAGTCTCCATCCCTCTAACAGTAGGTCTGTGTGGGGGTTGGGGAACGCTGCAAGTTTCAGCTGGTTCTCAGTTCTTGGTTTTCAGCCCTGCTGGGCTCTTTTGGGTCTTCCCCATGCTCGCATAACCTTCCAGTCAGCCAGGAATATGTGGAGAATTTCTCAGCCCTTTGAAGCACTCTCTCATGAAATAGTAATATTTTAACTTTCTTCAACCACTGAAAATGTAAAAACTGGCCGGGTGCGGTGGCTCACGCCTGTAATCCCAGTACTTTGGGGGAGGCTGAGGTGGGCACATCACTTGAAGTTAGGAGTTCGAGACCAGCCTTGCCAACGTAGTGAAACCCCATCTCTACTTAAAAAAAAAAAAAAAAGGAAAATACAAAAATTAGCTGGGCATGGTGGCACACTCCTGTAGTCCCAGCTACT
>NW_012115666.1:1799902-1806801 GCF_000951035.1 Colobus angolensis palliatus
AAAAAAAAAAGGAAAATACAAAAATTAGCTGGGCATGGTGGCATATGCCTAGAATCCCAGCTACCTGGGAGGTTGAAGCATTTGAACCCAGGAGGGGAAGGTTACAGTAAGCTGAAATTGTGCCACTGCACTCCAGCCTGGGTGCCAGAGCTTGCCTTCGTCTCAATAAAAGAAAAAAAAAAAGTAAAAACTATTTTTAATTGTGGGCAGTGTACAAAAATAGATGCCTGGCAGGATCGGGCCTGTGGGCTGCAGTTTGTGACTCCTGAACTCAAGGAAAAATTGAGCTCCTACGAAGATGTATTCTTTTTTTTTGAGACAGTTTTGGTTTTGTTGCCCAGGCTGGAGTGCAATGGCACAATCTAAGCTCACCAAAACCTCGGCCTCCCAGGTTCAAGTGATTCTCCTGCCTCAGCCTCCCAACTAGCTGGGATTACAGGCATGCACCACCACGCCTGGCTAATTTTGTATTTTTAGTAGAGACAGGGTTTCTCCATGTTGGTCAGGCTTGTCTCGAACTCTTGACCTCAGGTGATCTGCCTGCCTTGGCCTCCCAAAGTGCTGGGATTACAGGCGTGAGCCACCATGCCTGTTATTCTTTTCTAAATATTTTTTTGTAGAGACAGGGTCTCCCTGCATAACATTGACCAATCTGGTCTCGAATTCCTGGTCTCAAGTGATCCTCATGCCTCAGCCTCCCAAAGTGCTAAATGCAGACATGAGCCACCATGCTGGCTCCAGGATATATTCTTGACGGTGGGTGGCCTGCCTTCAGAAAATTTCAAAACAGGAAGAATTTGGTTCTCTAGTTCATTTTCATTCATCTACCTCGCTTTTTGGTGTTTCTACCACCTACCACTATACGTTGATTTTAAAAGTTTTCATCTTTAGACACTGTCAGCTTCTAGCATTGGGGAAAAGATAGTGTTCATTTTGGGGAAGTGAGAGGAAGAGATTCTGTGTACTTCCTAGTAAGTTTTTAAAGCAATTTAAGCAGAACACAGTGACCTTGGTCATTTAATCCCAATGGGTTAGAGGCAGAGTTGACAAACTTTGTCTAAATGGTCAGATGGTAAATGTTTAATCCTCATAATACCCTATGGGCAGAGTTGGTCTGTGGGTAGGTCTCTGTCTCAACTATTTCAGTTCTACTTTGTAGCCAGAAAGCAACCATAGGCAGTATTTATGGCTGTGTACGGTACAACTTCAGAAAAAAAACAGGCCGGGATATGGCCTGTGGGCCATAGTTTGCTCACCCTTGGTTTAGAGACATTCTTGGGACAGGGTGGAATATTTCCAAGCCATCAGAAAACTTGGTGACTGATTCTTTCCCGGACTCCAGGCTGCGCTGGGGTGTGCTCAGGTCTGTTTGCTGATTACAGTGACTTCTGAACTTCTGCTGAGCCACTGGGGCCGTTCCTCTGAGAAGGAATAGAGGTGTGGCTCCACCAGTGTTTGAAGAAGCCCAGTTTCTGCACTGGTTGACGTTGGTCAAACATGCTAATCTGACCTGATTGCTCCTATATATTTGCTTTTCTGATTAGAAGTTGTATATGAAAATAAGGAAATGTTAAACATGATATTTAACTAGGAGGGTCGGGGGCCCGTGTATTTGGCATGTTGTACATTTTCATATGCCTTTTCTTTTTTAAAAAGTGGTTAGAAGTCTTTGTTAAATTACAAACATTTTGTCTTACAAGCAAATAATAATTTTAACCAGTAGGTTGAAATTTTAAATTAATTAAACCAGTAGGTAAGAATATGCAGTTTTTTCTTTTCTGATTTATTCAGTGATTTTTTTTTGGAGACAAATCTCGCTGTGTCGCCCAGGCTGGAGTGCAGTGACGCGATCTCCGTCTCCTGGGTTCAAGCAATTCTCATGCCTTAGCCTCCCAAGTAGCTGGGATTACAGGTGTGTGCCACCACACCCAGATAATTTTGGGGGTGGGGTGTTTATTTCTGCTCTTTTGAAGTAGAGTCTTGCTGTGTCACCCAGGCTGGAGCGCAGTGGCACAATCTCGGCTCACAGGAACCTCTGCCTCCCAAGTTCAAGCGATTCTCCTGCCTCAGCCTCCAAGTAGCTGGGATTACAGGCACATACCACCATGCCTGGCTAATTGTATTTTTAGTAGAGACAGGGTTTTGATATGCTGGCCAGGCTGGCCTCAAATTCCTGACCTCAGGTGATCTGCTTGCCTTGGCCTCCCAAAGTGCTGGGATTACAGGCGTGAGCCACTGCACACACCCAGCCTATCAAGTGATTTTTAATGCAAAAACACACCACTTGTTTTCACTTTGGGAAAGCCTGGTGCCTCACAGAGTTTAGATGATTTAAGTTAATCATTTTCAGTATGTTGGAAGCTTATAATCAAGTAGGAGACAAACATTCTGAAGCTTAAATGAAAATGAATATTAAATTAATATATCTGTTTGACACAGTATATCACTCACCCACTTCCGTCTCATCCCCAATCCAGATAAATTCTAACGTGGGAGAAGGGAGAGTGTCTGATGTGTTTGACCACCGTAAACTCTGTGTCTGAGTTCTGCCCTCAGCTTTCATCAATCTTGATCATTTCTCGCCAGTATCTGTCCCTTATCCTTCAGCAGCAAGGGTTTCTACACTCCTGGAAGCCTGTGAGGAAGCACCTTGCAGGCCTGAAGGCTGATTGTGTTACCTCCCTCCCTCGTGTCACTGCTTACCTGGGCAGCCCTGCTCCCATTGGGAGCCCAGGGCTCTCCTAAGAGTGCTGTCTAGACAGCTGACACGAGACAGTGCCAGCCAAGCACTGGGTGATCGTGAGGGGCTTCCAGGATTGTACAACTTCCAGGACTGTTTGAGGTTTGGCTTCCACAAACCTTTTTCATAATATGGTCCTGATCTGGGACATCCACTGCTGGAGTGGCATCAGTAGGTCAGCCCCAGGTAATGGCAGGTACCGCTGTTTTAGTTGGTGGCAGAGTCAGGAGAAGGAAAGAGGAGGGCTGGTTGCTATAAAGTAGAATGGTTATGGAAGGAAAACATGCATCACTGTTTCCTCATAAAATGGAAGAAAGTTGAATCTAGAAATGATTTGTTATTCTGCTTTCCATCCCTAATAATTGTCAACATTTGTTGAGCAATTACTATGTGCCAAATGTAGCTCTAAGCGCTTCTCACTTAACTCACTGAATCCTCATAAAAACCTTGTGAGCAGGACAGTGAGGCACAGGCAGGTCCCATGTCCCCTGAGTGGTAGAGCCAGGGTCAGACATGGCTGTGGGATTCCAGTCTGTGCTCTTAACACCACCCTGAGCTGCCTGATGTGAATACAGCACCTGACTCATGGTAGCTGCTCAATAAATTTTTTATTGGCTGTCTAAAGGAAAGAGAATATTAAATGATTATCTGTACACTTCCCTTGAAGAGAGAATCGAGTTTATTTTCTGCTTTCAAACTTATGCCCCACCCACTGACTTACATCTACTAGAATAACAAAAGGCCTTGCAAGGGTCATATCTAAAAGTATTTTGTTAAGCCATGTGCGGCGGTGTGTGCGTATGGTCCCAGCTACTTGGAGACTGAGGTGTGAGGATTGCTTGAGTCCAGGAGTTCGAGGCTGCAGTGAGCCATGATCGTACCACTGCACTCTAGCCTGGGCAACAAAGCAAGACTCCATCTCAAAAAAAAAAAAAAAAGTATATTATTAGAAAATTTAGTATATAACAGATAGTTGTTCAAAGCAGTAGGTGAAAATAGATTATTCAGTAAAGGTCGCTGGCAGAACTGGCTTGTCACTACAGGAAGAAAAAAGCTGCATTCTTTGTATTTCCTTACGTCTGCAGTATTTATATTTCCTTACTCCTTATATCAAAAAGGAATTTTAAATGGATGAACAATTTAAACGTGAATATGAAACTACATTGGAAAAAATTGTGGGTAAGTGTGTTTATAGACTTAGAGTAGGAAATACCCTTCTAAATATAACAACAATCGAGAAGTAATAAAAGATTGACAAGATTAGGTTATTTAAAACCACAGAGTGACTGGTGAGATGGCCAAATAGGAAGAGCTCTGGTCTGCAGCTCCCGGCGAGATCAACACAGAAGACAGGTGATTTCTGCATTTCCAACTGAGGTACCTGGCTCATCTCACTGGAACTGGTTAGACAGTGGACGCAGCCCACGGAGGGTGAGCCGAAGCAGTGTGGAGCATCGCCTCATCTGGTAAGTGCAAGGGTTTGGGGAACTCCTCCCCTAGCCAAGGGAAACTGCGAGGGACTGTGCCGTGAGGGACAGTGCACTCTGGCCCAGATACTGTGCTTTTCCCATGATCTTCGCAACCTGCAGACCAGGAGATTCCCCAGGTGCCTACACCACCAGGGCCCTGGATTTCGAACACAAAAGTGGGCGGCCGTTTGGGCAAACACTGAGCTAGCTGCAGGAGTTTTTTTTTTTTTTTTCTCCATACCCCAGTGGCATCTGGAATGCCAGTGAGACAGAACCATCTACTTCCCTGGAAAGGGGCCTGAAGCCAGAGAGCCAAGTGGTCTAACTCATTGGATCCCACCCCCACAGAGCCCAGCAAGCTAAGATCCACTGGCTTGAAATTCTCGCTGCCACCAAAGCAGTCTGAAGTTGCCCTGGGATGCTCGAGCTTGGTTGGCGGGCGGCGGGGGTGGGGGGGGCATCTGCCGTTACTGAGGTTGGAGTAGGTGATTTTCTCCTCACAGTGTAAAGAAAGCTGCCAGTTCGAACTGGGTGGAGCCCACCACAGCTTGGCAAAGCCACTGTGGCCAGACTGCCTCTCTAGATTCCTCCTCTCTGGGCAAGGCATCTCTGAAAGAAAGGCAACAGCCCCAGTGTTATAGATAAAACTCCCATCTCCCTGAGACAGAGCACCTGGGGGAAGCGGTAGCTGTGGGCACAGCTTCAGCAGACTTAAATGTTCCCGCCTGCCGGCTCTGAAGAGAGCGGCAGATCTCTCAGCACAGCGCTCGAGGTCTGCTAAGGGACAGACTGCCTCTTCAAGTGGGTCCCTGATGCCTGTGCCTCCTGACTGGGAGATACCTCCTAGCAGGGGTTGACAACTCACCTCATACAGAAGAGCTCCGGCTGTCATCTAGTGGGTGCCCCTCTGCGACAAAGCTTCCAGAGGAAGGAACAGGCAGCAATCTTTGCTGTTCTGATGCCTCCGCTGGTGATACCCAGGCAAACAGGGTCTGGAGTAGACCTGCAGCAGAGGGGCCTGACTGTTAGAAGGAAAACTAACAGAAAGGAAAAGCATCAACAAAAAGGATGTCCACACAGAAACCCCATCCGAAGGTCACCAATATCAAAGACCAAAGGTAGATACATCCATGAAGATTTGGAAAAACCTGCATAAAAAGGTTGAAAATTCCAAAAACCAGAATGCCTCTTCTCCTCCAAAGGATCACAGCACCTCACCAGCAAGGGAACAAAACTGGATGGCAAATGAGTTTGATGAACTGACAGAAGCAGGCTTCAGAAGGTGGGTAATAACAAACTCCTCTGAGTGAAACGGGCATGTTCTAACCCAATGCAAAGAAGCTAAGAACCTTGAAAAAAGTTTAGAGGAATTGCTAACTAGAATAACCAGTTTAGAGAAGACCATAAATGACCTGATGGAACTGAAAAACACAGCACGAGAACTTTGTGAAGCATACACAAGTATCAATAGCCAAATCGATCAAGTGGAAGAAATGATACCAGAGATTGAAGATCAACTTAATCAAATAAAGTGTGAAGACAAGATTAGAGAAAAAAGAATGAAAAGGAATGAACAAAGCCTCCAACAAATATGGGACTATGTGAAAAGACCAAACCTACATTTGACTGGTGTACCTGAAAGTGATGGGGAGAATGGAACCAAGTTGGAAAACACTCTGCAGGATATTATCCAGGAGAAATTCCTCTACCGAGCAAGACAGGCCAATGTTCAAATTCAGGAAGTACAGAGAACACCACAGAGATACTCCTCAAGAAAAGCAATCCGAAGACACATACATAATTGTCAGATTCACCAAGGTTGAAATGAAGGAAAAAATGTTAAGGGCAGCCAGAGAAAAAGGTCAGGTTACCCACAAAGGGAAGCCCATCAAACTAACAGAACATCTCTCTGCAGAAACCCTACAAGCCAGAAGAGAGTGGGGGCCAATATTCAACATTCTTAAAGAATTTTCAACCCAGAATTTCAGTGCAACCAAACTAAGCTTCATAAGCGAAGGAGAGGTAAAATCCTTTACAGACAAGCAAATGCTGAGAGATTTTGTCACTACCAGGCCTGCCTTACAAGAGCTCCTAAAGGAAGCACTAAATATGGAAAGGAAAAACCAGTACCAGCCACTGCAAAAGCATACCAAATTGTAAAGACCATCGACACTATGAAGACACTGCATCAACTAATGGACAAAATAACTGGCTAGCATCATAATGACAGGATCAAATTCACACATAACAATATTAACTTAAATGTAAATGGGCTAAATGCCCCAATTAAAAGACTGGCAAATTGGATAAAGAGCAAGACCCATGGGTATGCTGTATTCAGGAGACCCATCTCACATGCAGAGACACACATAGGCTCAAAATAAAGGGTTGGAAGAATATTTACCAAGCAAACGGAAATCAAAATAAAAAAACCAGGGGTTGCAATCCTAGTCTCTGAAAAAACAGACTTTAAACCAACAAAGATTAAGAAAAAAAAAAGGGCATTACGTAATGGTAAAGGGATCAATGCAACAAGAAAAGCTAGCAGCCAATACAGGAACACCCAGATTCATAAACCAAGTTTTTTTTTGTTTGTTTTTGTTTTTTTGTCTTTTGAGATGGAGTCTCACTCTGTCACCCAGGCTGGAGTGCAGTGGCACGATCTCAGCTCACTGCAAGCTCCGCCTCCC
>NW_012115666.1:1807216-1840877 GCF_000951035.1 Colobus angolensis palliatus
TTGAAACCAATGAGAACAAAGACACAACGTACACACAGTGAAAGCAGTATTTAGAGGGAAATTTAGCACTAAATGCCCACAGGAGAAAGTGGGAAAGATCTAAAATTGACACCCTAACATCACAATTAAAAGAACTAGAGAAGCAAGAACAAACAAATTCAAAAGTTAGCAGAAAACAAGAAATAACTAAGAGCAGAACTGAAGGAGATGAAACACGAAAAACCTTTCAAAAAAAAAACAAAAAACAGTGAATCCGGGAGTTGGCTTTTTGAAAAGATTAACAAAATAGACTGCTAGCCAAACCAATGAAGAAAAGAGAGAAGACTGAAATAGACACATAAAAAATGATAAAGGGGAGATCACCAGTGATCCCACAGAAATACAAACTAAAATCAGAGAATACTGTAAACACCTCTGTGCAAATAAACTAGAAAATCTAGAAGAAATGGATAAATTCCTGGACACATCCACCCTCCCGAGACTAAACCAGGAAGAAGTCAAATCCCTGAATAGACCAATATCAAGTTCTGAAATTGAGGCAGTAATTAATAGCCTACCAACCAAAAAAAACCCAGGACCAGACATAATCAGAGCTGAATTCTACCAGAGATACAAAGAGGAGCTACCATTCCTTCTGCAGCTATTCCAAACAATAGAAAAAGGAGGACTCTTCCGTAACTCATTCTGAGGCCAGCATCATCCTGATACCAAAACCTGGCCTAGACACAAAAAAAGAAAATTTTAGACCAATATCCCTGATGAACATTGATGCAGAAATAATAAAATACTGGCAAACTGAATCCAGCAGCACATCAAAAAGCTTATCCACCACAATCAAGTCAGCTTCATCCCTGGGATGCAAGAGTGGTTAAACATATGCAAATCAATAAACCATCACATAAACAGAACCAATGACAAATACCAATGACAAAATAATCCATCACATAAACAGAACCAATGACAAAAGCCACATGGTTCTCTTAATAGATGCAGAAAAGGCCTTTGGTAAAATTCCACACCCTTTCATGCTAAAAACTCTGAATAAACTAGGTATTGATGAAATGTATCTCAAAATGATAAGAGCTATTTATGACAGACCTACAGCCAATATGCTGAATGGGCAAAAGCTGGAAGCATTCCCTTTGAAAACTGTTACAAGACAAGGATGTCCTCTCTCACCACTCCTATTCAACATGATATTTGAAGTTCTGGCCAGGGCAATCGGGCAAGAGAAAGAAATAAAGGTGTTCAAATAGGAAGAGAGGAAATCATATTGTCTGTTTGCAGATGACATGATTGTATATTTAGAAAACCCCATCATGTCAACCTAAAATCTCCTTAAGCTGATAAGCAACTTCAGCAAAGTCTCAGGATACAAAATCAGTGTGCAAAAATCACAAGCATTCCTATACACTGAAATAGACAGCCAAATCATGAGTGAGCTTCCATTCACAATTGCTACAAGGAGAATAAAATACCTAGGAATCCAACTTAGAAGGGATGTGAAGGACCTATTCAGGGAGAACTACAAACCACTGCTCAAGGAAGAAAGAGAGGACACAAACAAATGGAGAAACATTCCATACTCATGGATAGGAAGAATCAATATTGTGAAAATGGCCATACTGCCCAAAGTAATTTGTAGATTCAGTGCTATCACCATCAAGCTACCATTGACTTTCTTCACATAATTAAAAAAAAAAAAAAACTACTTTAAATTTCCCATGGAACCAAAAAAGAGTTCATGTAGTCAAGACAATCCTAAGCAAAAAGACAAGCTGGAGGCATCATGCTGCGTGACTTCAAACTATGCTACAAGGCTACAGTAATGAAAACAGCATGGTACTGGTACCAAAACAGATACATAGACCAATGGAACCAAACAGAGGCCTCAGGAAGAATGCCACATATCTACAACCATCTGATCTTTGACAAACCTGACAAAAACAAGCAATGGGGAAGGATTCCTTATTTAATAAATAGTGTTGGGAAAACTGGCAAGCCATATGCAGGAAACCAAAACTGGACTTTTTCCTTACACCTTATACAAAAATTAAGATGTATTAAAGACTTAAATATAAGACTTTAAAACCATAAACACCCTAGAAGAAAACCTAGGCAGTACATGGGTATGGTCAAAGACTTCATGACTGAAACACCAAAAGCAATGGCAACAAAAGCCAAAATAGACAAATGGGATGTAATTAAGCTAACGAGCTTCTGCACAGCTAAAGAAACTATTATCAGAGTGAACAGGCAACCTACAGAATGGGAGAAAATTTTTGTAATCTGTCCAACTGACAAAGGGCTAATATCCAGAATCTACAAAGAACTTAAAGTTACAAGAAAAAAAAAACATCAAAAGTGGGTGAAGGATATGAACAGAGACTTCTCAAAAGAAGACATTTATGCAGCCAATTCATCATCACTGGTCATTAGAGAGATGCAAATCAAAACCACAGTGAGATACCATCTCACGCCAGTTAGAATGGTGATCATTAAAAAGTCAGGAAACCACAGTTGCTGGAGAAGATGTGAAGAAATAGGAACACTTTTACACTGTTGGTGGGAGTGTAAGTTAGTTCAACCATTGTGGAAAACAGTGTGGTGATTCCTCAAGCATCTAGAACCAGAAATACCATTTGACCCAGCAATCCCATTATTGGGTATATACCCAAAGGAGTATAAGTCATTCTACTGTGAAGACACATGCACACGTATATTTATTGTGGCACTGTTCACAATAGCAACGACTCGGAACCAATCCAAATGCCCATCAGTGATAGACTAGATAAAGAAAATGTGGCACATATACAGTGTGGAATACTATGCAGCCATAAAAAAGCATGAGTTCATGTCCTTTGCCAGGGACATGGATGAAGCTGGAAACCATCATTCTCAGCAAACTAACACAGGAACAGAAAACCAAACACCAAATGTTCTCACTCGTAAGTGGGAGCTGAACAATGAGAACACATGGACACAGGGAGGGGAACATCATACACCAGGGCCTTTTAGGGGAGGTGGTGGGAGGCTAGGGGAGGGGTAAGCATTAGGAGGAATAACTAATGTAAATGACTGGTTGATGGGTGCAGCAAACCACCATGGCACATGTATACCTGTGTAACAAACCTGTACGTTCTGCACATGTACCCCAGAACTTAAAGTATAATTAAAAAAAAAAAAAAAGAACTTTCAAAAAAAAGCAACAAAAACTTTGGGCAAACATTCTAGAAAGTAAAAGAATAGATGAAAAGTTGAAAAACAGTTATTCACATGAAGGACCAAAGATTGGTTTACCTTTAACAGACAAAGAGCTTTAGCAAATCAATAAGATGAACACCCCAGTTTAAAATTGGGCAAAGAATATGAAAAGGCATTTCACCAAAATGAACGTGCAGATGGCCAAGAAATGAAAAGATACTCATTTGTGCTCACAATTAATATGTTTGAAAATATCACTAATGACATTGTCGGCCATTAAAAAGTTTTCTATGTTATGTCAGAAAACAGACATTCTCCTGCTGCAGGAGATTGTGATTAAAACCGCTATATGAAAAGAAGGAAATTTTTTTTTTTTTTTGTGATGGAGTCTTGCTCTATCTTCCCCAGCCTGGAGTGCAGTGGCGTGATCTTGGCCCACTGCAACCTCTGCCTCCCGGGTTCAAGTGATTCTTCTGCCTCAGCCTCCCAAGTAGCTGGGACTACAGGCGCCTGTCACCCCTAGCTAATTTTTGTATTTTTAGTAGAGATGGGGTTTCACCACATTGGTGAGGATGGTCTCGAACTCCTGACCTCGTGATTCGCCTGCCTTGGCCTCCTAAAGTGCTGGGATTACAGGCGTAAGCCGCTGCGCCCAGTGAAAAAAAAGGAAATTTAAAAAATGTTAATTAACTAGAAGGTTCAAGGGGCTCATGCATTTGACAGGTTGGACCTGTTTCAGATATGGTAAGATCTAGCAAATAATTATTTATATAGTTTAGACTTATGGAAGAGTTGGAAAAATAGTACACATAGTTCTTACATACCCTTTACCCTGTTTCCCCTTAACCATAGAATTTATCAAAATTAAGAGATTAACCTTTTGGCACTATCTTTTTAACCATGCTGGCCAAGTGTGTTACAGAATGTCTGACGAGTTGACTTCCTCTGAATTTTCTCCTGATGAGATTGAGGTTATGCATTGCTGGCAGGAGGCCGTAGAGGTGCCGTGCCCTCCTGGTGCACCGGATCGGGGGTATGTGATGTCGATGTGCCTCATTATCAGTGCTACCAAGCTTGAAGTGGCTAAGGTGGCATCTGCCAGGATTCTTCATGTAATGTAACTGTTTTCCCCTTTGTAATTTGCCAACTATTTTGGAAGAGAGACGATCTATCAATATTAAAAACATACATTTTTGACCCAGAAATATATCCACAGAGATGTGATTTATTTCATCTCCTGCAAAAGGGGGTGATACTGCCCCCAAAGCTGATACGAGCCCCTGTATTGAGCAGTGCCTCACAACAGTAAGGTTGCTGTTGGTTCATCTCAAGCTCCTTGAGGCCTGCTGGTTTGATATTCAGGACTTTTTTCAGAATTCAGATAACACTGGGCATTTATTATGTATTATGTGACAGCCCCAGGAGGATCTAGGACAGCACCACATACTCAAACACTCATCTTTCTGCAGTGAAATGTATGAGTATTCACATGAAGGGAGGAAGATAAAGACTATAAGTAGCTTCAGGTAAGTTCTGATCAGACCTTGATCTCAGTTCAGGTTTTGTTGCTGGAAAAGTTTTTAAAAATCTGAGTTTTTAGAGACCATTTTGGATTTCAAAGTTGTGAATAAGGGACTGTACACATAGGTAAGAGTTCGTAAGCACAGAGATGGGTGTACAGCTCCACATCTGCAGTTTCAACTAGCTGTTCAAAATGTAGTCAAGCCTGGCCGGGTGTGGTGGCTTCTGTAATCCCAGCATTTTGGGAGGCCGAGGCGGGCAGATCACTTGAGGCCGAGAATTCAAGACCAGCCTGGCCAACATGGTGAAGCCCTGTCTCTACTAAAAGTACAAAAAACAAAACAAAAAAACACTAGCTGGGTGTGGTGGTGGGCACCTTTAATCCTAGCTACTCAGGAGGCTGAGATGGGAGAATCCCTTGAATCTGGGAGGCAGAGGTTTCAGTGAGCCCAGTTCATGCCACTGCACTCCAGCCTGGGTGACAGAACAAGACTGTGTCTCAGAAAAATAAAAAGATAGTTAGGCCTACAGTGGTTGCATCTGTACTGAACGTGTATAGACTTTTTTGTCATTAGTTCCTAAACATATGGCTTAACAGCTAATTACATAGCATTTACATTGTACTAAGTATTATAAGTAATCTAGACATGGTTTAAAGCTTAGAGGAGGATGTGCCTGGGTTGGATGCAAATATGCCATTTTATATAAAGGACTTGAACATCCTTGGCTTTTGGTGTCCTCAGGGGGTCTTGGAACCAATCCCTAGTGAATACTGAGGGACAGCTGTGTAAGGCTGTTTATGGTAGCATTGTTGGAAGTAAGCCTGGAAAGCCTTGAATATTTCTCTGTAGGAGATCAGTTAAGCAAATCTTGGCACACAGTGGTGCCCTATTCAACCCTTTGAAAAGAATGGAGCAAACCATAATGTGCTACTAAAAAAGGGAGGCAAGATGTGTTACTAAGAAATACACAGCATTTGCTGAATAGTGTGAATGGTGTGATCTTGTTTGGATTAAAGTAAATATATTGATGCTTATATATGCATCTAGAAACATCTAGAATAGTGACTATACATATGAATCACCTGGGGAGGTTAAAAAATACCGATATCTGGGCCTTGCCCTAAACCCCATTGAATTAGAAATGCAGGGATGGGGGCCAGGTGTGATGGCTCATGCCTGTACTCCCAGCACTTTAGGAGGCTGAGGCGGAAGGATCACTGAGCCCAGGAGTTTGAGACCAGCTTGAACAACGTAGTGCAACCCCGTCTCTATAAAGATAGAAAAAATTAGCTGGCATGGTGGTGCACACCTGTAATCCCAGCTACTTGGGAAGCCGAGGTGGGAGAATCGCTTGGGCCCAGGAAGTTGAGGCTGCGGTGAGCTGGGATCACACCACTGGGCAGCTATGTCAGCCTGGGCAACAGAGTGAGACCCTGTCTCAAAATAAATAAATAAATAAAAGCAGTGGTGGAGCCCAGGTATTGATATTTTAAAAAGTTTCAGGCTGGGCGCGGTGGCTCATGCCTATAATCCCAGCACTTGGGGAGGCCAAGGCGGCCGGATCATGAGGTCAGGAGATCAAGACCATCCTGGCTAACACAGTGAAACCTCATCTCTACTAAAAATACAAAAAACTAGCTGGGCTTGGTGGTGTGCACCTGTAGTCCCAGCTACTCGGGAGGCTGAGGCAGGAGAATGGCATGAACCTGGGGGGGCAGAGCTTGCAGTGTGCTGAGATGGTGCCACTGCACTCCAGCCTGGGTGACAAAGTGAGACTCCATCTCAAAAAAAAGTGTCCCAGGTGATGCTGGTGCCCCTTGAGTGTTGAGGACCATTGGAATAGAAGGACCCAGATGTTAGAAAATGTTACCCCTTATCTTTGGAGTAGGATGAGGGAGATGCAATTTATACTTTTTTGTTTTTTGAATCAGAGTCTCGCTCTATCGCCCAGGCTAGAGTGCAGTGATGTGATCTTGGCTCACTGCAAGCTCTGCCTCCTGGGTTCAAGCTTTTCTCCTGCCTCAGCCTCCTGAGTAGCTGGTACAGGCATGCGCCACCATGCCTGGCTGATTTTTGTATTTTTAGTAGAGACGGGGTTTCACCATGTTGGCCAGGCTGGTCTTAAATTCCTGACTTCAGGCCATCTACCTGCCTTGGCATTCCAGAGTGCTGGGATTACAGGCGTGAGCCATCGTGCCCGGCCAATTTATACTTTACTGTGTGTAGTTTCCCATTTTTTCCTTAGCAAAAGCCATTTGGAAAAGACCCCGCTCGGTGACAGAGACCCTGTCTCTAAAATAAATATATAAACATTTTAAAACATTTAAGAGTCAAAAAAGAGACGCTTGTGATCAAAATGAGATACGATAGGACAATGGAGACACCTTTGCAGCAGGTCTGTAGAATCTTCTAGAAGTTTCTTGTTTCTGCACTTACGCTCCTTGAGTATATTCAGTGGTTGCTGATATCAGCTGATAATTGAAAGAAGAATGTTGTTTCCCCGTTCATCCTAAGAGGCCAGAAGCTGGTAAGACATGAGCGCAGGTCAGAGTTTCCACCCATGGTAATTTTGGGGGTGCTTTATTTTAGATGATTCGGCTAGATTGCTGCTTTATCTCCGGGCAGGCCCCCATACTAGTAGCTAGCTGTTAAGAAAGAGGAAGTCTTTTGGTGACCCACCTGGAAAGACCATCGGGTAAGGATCAGCTCTCCCATGTTCTCACTGGTAAGAATTGTGTTTTGCAGGTGAATCCTCGGTGGTCTCCTCTTCCTTCCCCATCCCTTGTCTTTTTCCCTCCTCTTCCCCTTCCCTTCCCTTCTCTGTTGCTAGACACCCCTGGCGTAAAAGGCGCTCTGTGCTCAAAGGCTGTTTGTTGCAGTGCAACCGCTCTCACTCTGATCAGGTTCTGTTTTATCTGGTTCAGCAAAAGCTGTTCGGAAAAGTCTACTTTCCTTGTTCCTGGAGACCCGTGCTTGCAGCCGGCCAGAACTGGCTTTGAATTGAAGCCCATTAACAAAATTTATGGCATCTTTCTTCTAAGCTGTATTTTTGTGCACTGTGTAGCTCTCACACAGAGTCACTGTTTTTCCTAACATGATGTGTACGATGCAGGAGTTGCACAGGTATGGTCCCTAAAGTGAGAAATGAATGTTGGAAAGACAAGGTGCTCTCATTTGGCATGGAGTGAATGCCTTGTTTCCATCTCAGATCCTGAGATGGAACACATTTTTCCCAGTGACTTCAGGCAGATGGCACACCTCCCACTTCTGTTGTGTGTCATGAAGGAGAAGACACTTCTCTAGCCAGGGCTGTGCCTGAATAATGATGTACATGGGTGGAGGGGGGAGGTTCACATTCACCTCTAGGATGGGTTTTCTGCTTTGCTTGAGAAATGCTTTAATTGGCTGTCATTAGTAATCCCGTCAAGGGTGAAAAAACCTCCCTTGTTAGGAATCAAAGCAAAAAGCTGTCTCTGAGGAGTAATGAGCAATATCCTCTTTCTAATATGATGCGGAAGCACTTAATATTTGTTATTGGTGTTTACAGAGATGATTGCTTCTCAAACATTGCTGCTTACAGAAATGATTAATTCTCAAACTGTGTCGGGAAGGTGAGTATGGTAATGATTTTACAGGGGAGGAATCTGAAGTGTAAGAGAAATCATGTCTTGCCCCAGCTCTCGAGCTAATCTATGACAGGTTTCGGGGCGGTGCCTGCTCCTCTGAGCCTGTCCTGGGAGCTGGCCACACTGCCCTGGGTGCACAGCACCGTGGGCTTTGTGCGTGCCATCCGCATATTCTCACTTGACAGCTTTGCACATCAAGAAGGAGCTACCAGCCCATGCTTCCTGGCAAGACCCGTTTCCTCTCTGTTGTAAGGATGATACAGTCTGCCTCGGAGATGATAAATACTAGTATTGATGCGTATTTATTTGCTTTTACTTGGCAGATTCTCAGTGCTGATTTTGAGATGATGGGCTTGGGAAACGGGCGTCGCAGCATGAAGTCGCCGCCCCTGGTGCTGGCCGCTCTGGTGGCCTGCATCATTGTCTTGGGCTTCAATTACTGGATTGCGAGCTCCCGGAGCGTGGATCTCCAGGTATTTTGTTTTGTTTATTGTGTTTCTTTTATATTTGTTTTGTTTATTTTGTTATGGGGTCCGAGGGGTTTGTTGTTTATTGCCAGCCAGGGCATTTTGCACAGGGCACGTGCTGTTAGGTAAGTTTAGGGCTCTGCACACCCCGACAGCCCTGGGTCAGACCCCAAGCAGCTCCGCTTTGGGTGGGAGAGGCCCCCTCTGTGGTTGTGTAGGATTGCGGTTGTGGTATCCCTCCCTGCCTTTCCTGTGAGTTAACAGCTTTCATTTGAGCTACTGGGGTGGTTCTGGGAAGACCGCTTGCTTACATATCCTGGCCACAGTCTGTTGTTTGCGGTCCTCCAGTGCACAAGATATCGAAGAGCAGTATTGGAAGTGTGCTTGGATGATGGGTGTAAGAAATATGTTTTTGCAGGTACCAATCTTTATCTTCATCATTTAATAATGATAATTTTAATGTTCTCGTTTCCTGTTGCAGTCATGGGTCAGGTACAGTGCTCAGCAGTGACGGAGATGCTCCTCTTGATCAAACTTGAGTCCGGCCCTTCTAAGCCGTTGTCTTGACTAGGCCTTGATCTTGGCCCCTCCCGACTCCCACTCCCTGTCTTTGGCATGCCCAGCCCAGTCATAGCAAAGGATCCCGCTAAGCCGTCCTTCTACCCCTGATGCTTGACCAAGTTCCTCATCCCTACCCTTGCTGTCTAAGTCCCTGGCCTGCGTTTAGCAAGAATCCCCCTACTCTGAGGGCGAGTTCCATCCACTGGCTCCCTGCACTGTGCTCGCTCGTTGACTATAAATCCCAGCTGTGTTTGCTGTGTTCAGCGTTGAGCAGTTTCCCTCTCTTACCGCAATCGTTTGGAGTAGTCTTTCTTACCGTTTTAATAAATGTCAGAATAATTTCTCTTCCACAGTACTTGACACAAATTACTCCTTTTGTGCACAAACCCTACAAGGCTGGGACTTGACTTTCCTCATTTCACAGGGTGTCAGACTGAGGCACAGAGAGGTTGAGGTGGAGCAGGGATTCCAACCCCTGTGGGCTTGGCCGTGGCACCGCAGCCCGTCTGCGCTTTGTCCTGTTCTCACACTTACCCTCCTGGGCTTGTACTCCCTGTGTCTCAGCTTCCACGGGAGCTCCTGTTCTCTGGGCAGTCTGCTTGTCTGGGTTGGAGAACTGGATCTGTTTTCAGAAATTGTGTTTGCTAAAGATTTGTTAAGTGCTTTGTTAGCGGAGAAGGAGAACTAAATATTTGAGCATCATCTCATGCCAGGTAAAGCAGGAGGCATTCTATGCACTTAGCGTATTTAAGCCTCACGAAAACCCAGTGGGAAATGTGGTGTGAGTGCATGGAGCCTTCCTTCACTTACACTGTCAGAGACCATTTTTCCAGAAGAACCTGTGTCAGCTTCTTTAAGTTGACTTAAAACACAGAGCCTTGGGCACTCGTGTATATGAGGCTGGTGCTGGCCCTGGGCCCCAGGGTGGTCTTTGTGGAGGGCGCTCAGGTGGTCCAGGCTCCATGGGTAACTTGGCATCAGCCCTAACGCTGTGGTCTCCTTGTAGACACGGATCATGGAGCTGGAAGGCAGGGTCCGCAGGGCGGCCGCGGAGAGAGGCGCCGTGGAGCTGAAGAAGAACGAGTTCCAGGGAGAGCTGGAGAAGCAGCGGGAGCAGCTTGACAAAATCCAGTCCAGCCACAGCTTCCAGCTGGAGAGTGTCAATAAGCTGTACCAGGACGAAAAGGCAAGGCCTGCTTTGTTTCCTCTCAGTTCTCTTCTAAGGGATGGTGTCTACATTGTCTGTTTCTTCTTGGCAGGAGGATGGGCAAGCGGCTGGGTTTAGGTTTATGTAATTATGTGGAAAGAGCCTATTGATCAAGCTTCGGGCATTCTCCCCCTTTCCCTCCAAGTCCCTGGCTGGGCTTGCGGTGAAGCCTTTTGCAATGGTAATAAACAGGAGAAATGCAGAACAACAATTTCAGATTCGTCCTATTGGCTTTTTTTTTTTCTCTCTCCTATTGGTTTTTTTTTCTCACACTTTCTACAAACATGTATTAAATACCCACTCTGTGCCAGGCTTATACCAGGTGCTTATATGTCAGAGAGGAATGATATTTGTGCCCTCCAAGTATCTAACGGAGGAGAGGAGAGGCAGACTCTACTAAATACTAACAGAGAAAGTAGGGTACTGCGCACTGGCTTTTAAGCTAAGAATAAAACCAACAAATCCTGCGTAGATTAAAAGGGGACTTCCTTCCAGTTAAAATATCTAAGCTTTATGTGTCAGTTTTTCTGGTTTTCTTTTTTTTCTTTTTTTTGAGATGGAATTGTTCTGTCACCCAGGCTGGAGTGCAGTGGTGCGATCTCGGCTCACTGCAACCTCTAACTCCTGGGTTCAAGAGATTCTCCTGCTTCGGCCTCCTGAGTAGCTGCGACTATAGGTGCCCGCCACCATGCCCAGCTACTTTTTGTATTTTTAGTAGAGACGGGGTTTTCACCATTTTGACCAGGATGGTTTCGATCTCTCGACCTCGTGATCTGCCTGCCTCGGCCTCCCAGAGTGCTAGGATTACAGGTGTGAGCCACTGTGCCCGGCCTGGTTTTCTTATGTAGGAATATATGGCTGTATTTTGTTTATTAGATTGTGTAACTGTGTGAGTTACTAATACCTCCTGTCCCAAAGTGCATCAAACTCATGGCCACTTACTAGCTAGAAAAATTTGGCTTTTTTTTTTTTTTTGTGATGGAGTTTCCCTCTTGTTGTTGCCCAGGCAGGAGTGCAATGGCGCCTTCTTGGCTCACTGCAACCTCCGCCTCCTAGGTTCCTGTAATTCTCCTGCTTCAGCCTCCCAAGTAGCTGGGACTACAGGTATGTGCCATCACGCACAGCTAATTTTTGTATTTTTAGTAGAGATGAGATTTCACCATGTTGGTCAGATTGGTCTCAAATTCCTGGCCTCAGGTGATCTGCCCATCTCGGCCTCCCAAAGTGCTGAGATTACAAGTGTGAGCCACCATGCCCAGCCTGAAAAATTTGGCGTTTATAATGCATGTACCTCTCTCTCCGGAGTGGCTAATTTATTGGAAGAAGGTTGTAGCTCAACTTCCATTATCTTGAATTGTCTCAAAAAATGAATTATTTCCAGGAAGGGACTCAGACTTTTCTCGCATACCTGATTTAAAATGCAAGAAGTACTTTTTTTTTTTTTTGAATTTGCAGAGTACTTTCCTGTATTTGCAAGCTCATATTTCTTCCCTGGGAATTGTTCATAATGTTGTAGTAATAAAGTGCTTCTTTATGTTTCTTTCCTTTTCTCACTGGTGAGATACGCTTTTTGTGCTCCTGAAATCCCCTTTAACCTCATCTCTCAAAAAGAAAAAAAAAAAAGCATCAAGTAGCTATTTGAAAAAAGAGTCTGTTTTCACAGTTTTTCTCTTCTAGAATATGCGATATAAATGTCTTTTCATTTTGGTGAGCAAGGGTGGGTTCTCACATCAAACCTTAGCTGCAGGAGGATTTTAGCTGTGGTTTGGTGGTGGGAGGCATGGAACTTCTGAGTCAGGCAGACCTGGGTTTAAAGTTTCCTCAGCTGTGTGATTTTAGGGAAGTCACTTAGATTCTCTGGATCTATTTTCTCAACTGTCAAGTGGAAATGAGAAAGGAATCTCACAGGGTGCCAGTGAGGACTGAATGAGATAATGTTTCTAAAGCGTTTAACACGGTGCTCAACATAGAATGGAAGCTCGGCAGCTGGTGGTCGGTATTATTCCGCCTCATTGTGCCGATGGCAGTGGAGGCCGCGATCACAGCGGCAGTGGTGGGCGCAGTCGTAAGCCACCACAGTAGCCGTGATAATATTCTCTCTTTCTGCATGGACATTTAATAGAACAGAGAATTAGTCTGTTTAAGGCTGCTATAACAAAATATCATAAACTGGGCACCGTATAAACAAATGTTTATTCTCACAGGTCTGGAGGCTGGGAAGTCAAAGATGAAGACAAGGGCAGATTCATCGGGTGAGGGCCCACTTCCGGGTTCATGGCCGCCGCCGCCTTGTGGTGTCCGCGCCTGGTGGGAGGGGCGAGGCAGCTCTCTGCGGCCTCTTTTATGGCACTAATCCCGTGTATGAGGGCTTGACCCTCCCAGAGGCCTCACCTTCTAACATTATCACCTCCATTTGATATTTGGTGATTTGGTTTCAGCGTATGGATTTTGAAGGACACCCACACTCAGACCATAGCACATTTTTTTTCCTCCCAAACTGAAACCTTGAAACCAAATTGTGCTGTCTTTCAAAAGACTTAGGAAGACACCGAGGGAGGTGGAACCAAGAGCAGGCAGTGTGGCGGGACTGTGGAAGGAGAACAATGACAGGCACCACACCAGCCACTGGAGTGGACGTTTCCTGAGCCTGTGCTTGGCCAGACGTGAGGCTGAGCATTTCACAGGGACCATTTCATGAATTCCTCCCGGCAGTGTGATGAGATTGGGGCTCATTTTATTAGTGAACGGAGGCTCAGAGAGTTAGCTGCTGTCACCCAGGATGACACCTTGACCCTAGAGAGCCCCTAGGCCAGCCTCCACCCCTGCACACTGGCCTTCCTCTTCCTTCAGTGTGGACACAGCTTCTTGGCTGCCCCTATCTGAAGGGCACCAAGGTGGAGGGGAGGCGGCATAGAGGAAACCAGGTGGGCTTGAGTTGGTCAGTGCTGAAGCTGGTGATGGGTACGTGGGAGTTCAGCATACTAGCTTGTTTACCTTCGTCTGCATTAAAGACTTCACAGTAGAAACTTTAAAAACATCCTCTTTATATCTCCTCGCTTCCAAAGACCACTGTGTTCTAACTAGCTCTGTTTTGGCTACATGAATGAGCTGACCCTTCACCTAAATACTTTTCTCTACATTGTCTGGTTTTTTTTGTTTTTTGTTTTTTTTGTTTTTTTTAATCTTAGAAGGTTAGCATTTGTGGTTAGAACTGGAACAAGGCTCCTTAAAAAAATTTTTAAGAACCATGGTGATTCTCAGCCATAGGAGAAGGTGGGGTGTGGGGACCTGTGGCTGGGGGTGGTTTGCAAATTACATCTGACCTAGAGATCTCTCTGCCTGTCTCTGCCAGCATTCCTCACCTCAAGCAGTCACTGTCACTCTGAGTGGGTGTTGTATCCCTCAAGTGGGGGAGCTGGACAAAAGCTTGAAAAACAAACCTATCATCAGAGAAAATGTGAACAAACACCTGTTCATAATGAAATTACTGCTTTGGGTCGGCCCTGTCTGATAGAATTTTCTGTGATGACAGAAATGTTTGTGTGCTGGTGCAGTACAGTAGCCACTGGCCACATGAGCCTAATGAATAGCTGAAACGTGGCTAGTGGGACTGAAGAATTGAATTTTATTTAATTTTATCTAATTTAAATGTAAATAGCTAAAGAACGGCCTCATTGAACAGCACAGGTTTGAGTGGTTGGCAGAATGCTGGGGAAAACCTTGTTTGGGCTTCTGAGTCATAGGGAGCCATGTTCCTTGGTGGAGCAGAGGGCAGAGTCTGAGTCTCCTGCGGTTCCTTGGTGCCTTTCCCCCTTCTCTGTAAGGTTTGGGAGCGGTGTGGGGAGTTGGGCAATGGAAGATGAAATCACCTTCGGCCTGGGGAGTTGTGCCCCCCGAAAGTAAGTCTCTGCAGCTTGTTGGTGTTCTGATGCAGAATGATCCGTTCAGCTTATCAAATCAGCTTTTGTTTACACCCCAGCTTAGAGTTTTGATCTTACTTGTTGTGAAAGTTGTTTCAGAGCAATCCTTCCTCGCCTGGCTGCTCATGATAACCACCTGCGAGCTTATGAACGAAATACAGGTTAAAAATTACACTGGATCGGACTCTCTGGATGTTTGGACTCAGAATATAGAATTTTTTTTTTAAAGATCTCACACATACACAGACATACACACACGTATTCATACATGTACTTTTTTTTTTTTTTCTAAATTTCCAGACCACTGTGATGCAGCTAGCTGATCCAGAAACTGGTGATTGAAATCAAGTGTTTTGCAGAATTACACTTTTAGAAATAAAAATGCATTGTCAAGGTCATCTTTTTTTTTTTTTTTCAGTTTCCTTCTTCAGTGAAGTGATTTAAAAATTAAAGGGCATTATAATTAAGAGATATGCAGTCACACGCCGCATACGATGTTTTGGTCAATGGTGGACCCATAAAATTCTAATACCATAGGTTTACCGTATCTTTTCTATGCTTAGATACACAAATACTTACCACTGTGTTACAAGGCCTGCAGTATTCAGTACAGTCCTGTGCTGTACAGGTTTGTAGCCTGGGAACAGTAGGCTGTACCATACAGCCTAGGTATGTAGTAGGCTATAATATCTAGGTTTGTATAAGTGCAGTCTATGATGGTTGCACAAAGACAAAATCTCATAATGATGCATTTCCCAGAGCCTATCCCCATCATTAAGCAACGCCTGACTGTAATTCATCTAAATGTAATTTGGTAAAGCTGTTACAAAGTAATTGAGTTAATACTTGTTTTTCTAAGGTATTTCTTTCATCTTCACCCACATTTACTGGAATCCTTGAATGTTTTTAGAAGCTGTACCCGATTGGAAACTTACTGATCGCTACTTTTTTCCCCAAAATGGCCAGCTCACCCAGGATTTGAGTATATGTGGATCTCGAGGCCCTCAGCACTGAGACAGGCTTGCTCAGACACGCCTTAGAATGTCACCCAGAGGGGGTGGGCAAGTGCAAGACATCACGTGAGCTTCTCAACAGCTGTGTGATGGTGACATCATGAGACATAAAATGATTTTCTTATGAAATAGCTGGACATGCAGAGAGGTCAGATGAATAATAAGCTCACACCTGCATGCCCCTCACCCAGATATTATTTACAGCAAAAAACATCATAAATACAGTCAAGGCTCTCTGGGTTCCCCTTCTCCGTCTCTTCCCTCCTTTCCCTCCTGCCTGTATAACCACTGTTGTGAATGTTAATGATTGTCTTTGTAGCTTATATTTCTTTTTTCTTTTTTTGAGACGGAGTCTCGCTCTGTCGCCCAGGCTGGAGTGCAGTGGCCGAATCTCAGCTCACTGCAAGCTCCGCCTCCCAGGTTTACGCCATTCTCCTGCCTCAGCCTCGCGAGTAGCTGGGACTACAGGCGCCCGCCACTTCACCCGGCTAGTTTTTTTGTATTTTTTAGTAGAGACCGGGTTTCACCGTGTTAGGCAGGATGGTCTTGATCTCCTGACCTCGTGATCCGCTTGTCTTGGCCTCCCAAAGTGCTGGGATTACAGGCTTGAGCCACCGCGCCCGGCCTGTAGCTTATATTTCTGAACTATTACTATACATGTTCAAAAACAACATGTTTATTTTTTCTGTGGTTTTAATGTATATGTTTGGTTACTCTTATCATTCTGTAACTTGCTTTTTGTTGTCACTGTTGTTTTTGAGGTCTTTATTGATTTTATAGATTTAGTTCATTCTTTCTAACTGCCGTACCCTCTTTCTTTGTATAAATATACCCCAGTTTATTTACCCACTCCTTATTGGTGAGCCTTTACGTTGTTTCTAGTTTTTTACTCCTTGAGAAGAAGATACAGTGAGTATACTCATACAGTGCTCTTCGGGCACCTGGGGTTTTTCCAAGCTTGCAGTGTTTGCCAACTACAGTTTGGGACCTTACAGTGAGCTATGCTTAATAATTTAGTGGATAATGACCCACGTTTTAAAAAAGTAAAATTTACTGGAGTGTTATTGTATGTTAACTATTGTGTTATGAAACCGTTATTGCTTCCCCCCCTCCTTTTTGAGACAGAGTCTCACTCTGTTGCCCAGGCTGGAGTGCAATGGCATGATCTCGGCTCACTGCAACCTCCACCTCACAGCGATTCTCACGGCCACCTGAGTAGCTGGGATTACAGACCTGCAGCACCACACCTGGCTAATTTTTGTATTTTTAGTAGAGACGGGGTTTCTCCATTTTGGCCAGGCTGGTCTCGAACTCCTGGCCTCAAGTGATCCACCTGTCTTGGCCTCCCAAAGTGCTGGGATTACAGGCATGAGCTACCATGCCTGACCACCATTGTTGCATTTTATATAAAAAATATGTACTTTGGAAGGCTAAGGCAGGAGGATTGCTTAAGGCCAGGAGTTCAAGACCAGCCTGGGCAACATACTGAGACCCTGTCTCTACAGAAAATTTAGAAGTAGCTGGGAATGGTTGTTGCATGCCTGTCGTCCTAGCTACTCAGGAAGCTGAGGTGGGAGGATCACTTGAGCCCAGGAGTTTGAGGTTCAATAAACTATAATTGCACCACTGCGCTCCAGCCTAGGTGACAGAGCGAGATCCTGTTTCTAAATATACATGTGTACATATATATATATGTGTATATATATGTATATATGTGTGTAAATGTACTGAATCACAAGATAAATTTATCATTGTGAGTCATGGTTGAAAGAGTCTGAATGGAAAGATCTAGAGATACACCTGGACATTAAGTAGCTGGATGGTTGTACATGCTCTCATTTTTATTAGCTGTTGCCACAGAACGTTGTTCCTGCTGTTATATTTCACTTTGTACAGTTTCCTGGCCTGCAGATCAGATCCTTTGGCCCTACATTTCTGTGTGTAATATTTCACTCTTTTCTTATTTCTACCAATCTAAGTTATACACCTGATCAATTAGCTTACCTCATGGGTTTGAGACCGGTGCTTAGTAAAAGTTTGAGTTCGTGGTAAATGAATGAATGGAAATCTCAGTCCGTGTGCCAGTACTTACTGGATGTCTAGGATGTACCTGGGGCTCTGTGTCCTTAGCAGCTTCAATGCTGTTTTGGAGAAAGATGAGATTCCCTCACATATCTAGAGAATAATTTTTTTTTTTGAGGTAGAGTCTCGCTCTGTTGCCCAGGCTGGAATGCAGTGGCACGGTCTCAGCTCACTGCAACCTCCACCTCCCGGGTTCAAGCAGTTCTCTGCCTCAGCCTCCCAAATAGCTGGGATTACAGACATGTGCCACCACGCCTGGCTATTTTTTGTGTTTTTAGTGGAGACAGGGTTTCACCATCTTGGCCAGGCTGGTCTTGAACTCCTGACCTCGTGCTCTGCCCACCTTGGCCTCCCAAAGTACTGGGATTACAGGCGTGACCCACTGTGCCTGGTGAGAATAATCAGTTTTTAACAGCAGCTGGAGTTATGTGAAAGGAGAGATGGGTACTGGCTAAAGTAGTTGCAGTTTTTTTGTTTTTTTTTTCTTTTCTAAAAAGATTGGCTTTAGTTTGGGCACAGTGACTCACGCCTGTAATCCCAGCACTTTGGGAGGCCAAGGCAGGCGGATCACGAGGTCAGGAGCTCGAGACCAGCCTCGCCAACATGGTGAAACCCCCGTCTCTACCAAAAATGCAAAAAAATAGCTGGGCGTGGTGGCGTGCACCTGTAATCCCAGCTACTCGGTAGGCTGAGGCAGGAGAATCGCTTGAACCCGGGAGGTGGAGGTTGTAGTGAGCCGGGACTGCACCACTGCACTCCAGCCTGGGTGACAGAGCAAGACTCTGTCTCAAAAAAAAAAAAAAAAGGTTGGCTTTGAGCTTCGGAGACTAAAATGGAATTTAGAGAAGGATAGAAGGGCGGCATTTCAGCATGTAGAGAAGTGCAATCACAGGATTAGAAAAGGAATGTGGAGGTGTGACAGGTCCCACCTAAGTTGGGAAGAGTGTTGGGAGATAAAGATGTAAAATGGCATGTGTCATTGCTGACCTCAGCTAACACCCTGCCCATGTGGGAGGCTAGGTGGCCATGTGTGTTCCATTTTAACGACCCCACACCCACAGCCCATTGGGTGAGAGGAGGAACCTCACACAGAAGGAATCCATCCACTGGCCAGAGTACTAACGGGTTAATTAGATTGTGTCTTGTTAATCTGAACCAAATCCTGCAGACTGTGCTCATTGGAGAGTAAATGCTTCAGATGAGTGAGACTCGGTTGAGTCTTGGGTACTGAGCTGCCATTTCCATTTCCTTTCTGTTTCACCTTCCTGTCTGTTGCAGTAGTAGGTCTGGTGAAGATGGTGTGACTGCATCACTGCAGTTGTGCAAGTTCATGAGAATTTATATAACTTAGTGGAAGCACCACCCTTCCTTTTCTGTGTGTAAGAAAGGATATTAAGCCTTCTTTTGCAATGATTGCATATGTTAAGTAACTTTCAAAAAAAGTTGGCTTTTCCTTAATTAAAATAATGTTATTATGGGCAAATTTGAAAACAAAAAAGAAAAATTCACCTGTAGTTCTCACCCAGAAATTAGCTACTGAGAACTCTCCACTCCCTTTCTTTAAAAAAAAAAAATATATATATATATATACAGATTACACGTAAGCTTTTATCAGTTACTACTTATACTTACGCTTTTATAAATGTAGATATGCCATGAAAATTGTAGAATATAAGTGGGGTTCTTTAAATGATAAAATGTTTAACTGTTTCTGGACTTTGCATATTGTTAAAAAAAAAAAAAACCCAGACGTCGTTGGCTTATTGTGCCTTACTATCTTAGTTGAGGCAACGACTTTGTAAGTAGACAGTCAGAGGTATGATTCCAGATAAGAGGACTCTGCATACCTGTTTGCAGAAGGGAGCTTCTGTAGACTGCCGTGATATCCAGTTGGGACTGGTAACTATGTTTTGAACATAAAACATAACATTTGGTTCTGGTGAATTTAGACATACATGTGTTGTTTTTGTTATCTGTAACTGCATATCAGGTTATCCCCAAACCCATGACAAACATGTGTTTTGCTCCCGCATCTGCAGTTTGGGAAAGCTCGGTGGGAACGGGTCGTCTCTACTCTGTGTTCCACGTCTGGGGTGCCTTGAAGGCTGAGGTTAGAATGATCCAGAGAGTCCCTTACTCAGGGGCCTGGCAGTAAGTGCAGCTGTCACCTGAGGCCTGGGCAGGGGCAGGGGCAGGGGCCAGGACCAAGACACCTACACTCCCTTTTCCACGTGGCGGCGTGGCTGCTTTTCAGCATAGGGCTGGGTTCTGAGAGTTGGCATCCTCCCTCATAGCAGACGCGACCAGCGGGAGGAAGCTGTGTCATTTTTTTGTGTTTGTGTCCTAGGGCTGCGTACAAATTAATACAGACTAGATGACCTAAAACAACAAAAAAGTGTCCTTTTACAGTTTTAGGGGCTAGAAACCCGAAATCCAGACGCCAGTAGGGCTATGGGAGGACCCTTCCTCGCCTCTCTGGCTTCTAGCATTTGCTGACACCTTTGACATTCCTCAGCTTGTAGGTACAATTTCGTGCAGTTTCCACCTCTCATGGCCTGGTTGCCTCTCAGTCTTTCTTTTCGCCTGTTCTCCTCCTCTTCTAAGAACACCAGTCATGTTGGATAGGGCCCACCTAGAGACCTCATTTTCATTTAAGTACATCTGCGTAGACCTTGTTTCTTTTTTTTAATTAATTAATTAATTTATTTATTAATTTATTTTTGAGACAGAGTCTCACTCTGTTGCCCCAGGCTGAAGTCCAGTGGTGCGATCTTTTTTCAGTGCAACCTCCACCTCCCAGGTTCAAGTGATTCTCCTGCCTCAGCCTCCTAAGTAGTTGGGAGTACAGGCACCCACCAAAACACTCAGCTAATTTTGTTGTATTTTTAGTAGAGATGGAGTTTCACCATGTTGGCTAGGCTGGTATTGAACTCCTGACCTCAGGTGATCCACCCGCCTCGGCCTCCCAAAGTGCTGGGATTACAGGCGTGAGCCACCATGCCCGGCCTACCCAGTTTCTAAATGAGGTCATTCATGGGCTCCTTCACAGGTTCCAGGCGGACACGAATTTCAGGAGTACACTGTTCAACCCACAGCCCCTTTTGTTGACCTTGCCTTGGAAGTGAGCATGGTCACTTCTACATTCATTAGAAGCAAGTCACTAAGGCTGCCCTGAATTTCAGGGGAATTGGACTCCCCCTTTAGGAGTAGTGTCAATGAATTTGTGGTCATGTTTATAAACTACCTCATTTGTGTGCATAGAAATAATCTTCACGCAGCCACTGGTGAAATGCTGTTTTCTTTTTTACAGATTTGTACATGTGTACATATAAAACAGGTTTTTAAGGGGCCTAAATAAAAACAGATACTTGGGTTTTAGTTTTTGGCAAAAGCCAGTGGAGATTCACTTGTAAAGGTGTGCATTATCTCCTAAGGAGGGAATAGAGTGGTTTAATTCATACTTCTATGTTGTTAACAGAGGCTGATTAATAATTTGGATCTGGGCCAGGCATAGTGGCTGATACCTGTAATCCCAGCGCTTTGGGAGGCCAAGGCTGGTGGATCACTTGAGGTCAGGAGTTCGGTCAGCGTGGAGAAATGCCGTATCTACTAAAAATACAAAAATTAGCTGGGTGTGGTGGTGCATGCCTGTAGTCCCAGCTGCTCGTGAGGCTGAGACTTGAACCTGGGAGGCAGAGGTTGCAGTGAGCCAAGACCACGCCATGCGCTCCAGCCTGGGTAACAGCGAGACTCCATCTAAAAAATAATCATCATCATCATCATAATTTGGGTCTGAAGACTTCAAAAGATCCTGGGTCCCCTCTTGGAGTGGCCACAAAGGCTTGGGGGTGGCATCACCTGCTCTCTGAAATGCTTGGGGAAGAATCTGGGAGACCCTGAATTACATACTAGCACTTCGTGAAGGGAAAGGCACATCTTCCTGCTAATGTGTTCGTTTTTGCTTGCCAAAAGTTCGAATCACAAATGGCTTCATTTTCGGCATTTGCGCTTGTAACGTTCTCATTCGGCTGGTTTCTCGCAGCTGCACATCCACTTCGACATTTATGCGTTTTACTTATTTGTTAAAATATGTGCATTAACATTGCAGTAGTGCAAAGATCATGTTTTAGCAACAGTTCCTTTGTCATGAAAATAGAGTTCCTGTATCTTTCCTGAAGAGGAGCAACTGAGTAAAGAAAGATTGCTGAGTGGAAGAACAGAGGTGTTGGTGACTTGCTTATCATTTTGTGTCCAGAAGAAGAAAAGCTTAAAGAGGGAGTGGGGAAAGTGCAGGGGGCACTCAGCCTCACTGTTGCCATGCTCGCCTGTGTGACCTGCACCCATGTCCAGGTGGTTTCAGGGAGCTGCCCGCTTTCTCCTCTTGCTTGGTAACTTGGGGTACGAGGAGGCTCTGAGGCATTTACAGTGCTTTCCTCTTGTAAAGAGTTGGTTCCTGGAATGCATTCTTGAGTGTCCTCTGGACCTGAGATGGGGTCGCTTCTCTCAAGTGCAATGGCATTTGTTTATGAGTGACTTTTGCTGGAAGATTTTGCCTCTTCAAAAGGAAATAATTAACATTAGACAAGTCTGGTCATTGGTCCTACTTTAGAGTTTCAGAGTGCTTTTGTAACATGAACATATTTATTTTTTGGAGACAGAGTCTCAACTGTGTCACCCAGGCTGGAGTACGGTGGCGTAACCTTGGCTCACTGCAACCTCCGCTTCCCTGGTTCATGTGATTCTCCTGCCTCAGCCTCCCGAGTAGCTGGAATTACAGGCACGCGCCACCACGCCTGGCTAATTTTTGTATTTTTAGTAGAGATGGGGTTTCACCATGTTGGCCAGGCTGGTCTTGAACTTCTGACCTTGTGATTTACCTTCCTCGGCCTCCCAGAGTGCTGGGATTACAGGTGTATGCCACTGCACCCGGCCCAACATGAACATATTTAATTTCTCACTTAATTTCTTTAGGAGACCGTCATTCTTGTCGCTTTAGACAGAGGGGAAGAGAACGAGAGCCAGAGAGGTCATGGAAGGCTCCCAGGACCTGAGAGTGGCCGGTGTGCGGTTGCTGGGGGCTGCCAGGTCTGCTTGTCACACTGGCTCCACCAGACTACATTCACCTGTGGCCAGATGCAGTTCTCAGAGGGTTCCAGTGTCTTCTCTCTGGGCCAGCTTTGCTTGTGCACCTGAGAATGTGACGATTGTCTTCTGGAGGGTTGGTTTCTTGGGGAACCAGAGCAGTTTCTTGGGGGAACTTGTGCAGATAAACGTGTTGTCTTTGATTTTTATCACCTTTAATCCCTGTGATTGAGGAATCCAGAGTTCTAGAGCAGCTTTTCTGTTTTTATTCTCACCGATTTTCCGGGTCCAGTTCTGTCAGTCCATTCAGTATTTGTTCTGTTCGGCCCTGGCCTGTGCCCAGTGGTGGGCAGGCTGTGCTCATGTACTATTGAGTGCTGGACAAAGATGAGGAAGTGAGTGTACTGGGGTCAGTGTAGACAGAGAAACCACCCCGCTATTTTAAGCAGGAAGGATTTGATACAGGGAAATAGGTGCCTGTAAGCTGTGGGAAGGGCCTGCATTGAGGTGGGATGGCTCTCAGGCACTATCTCAGCCCACCACAGGAGTGGGCTGCCACTGAAGGAGGCAGTGTGGCAGGTTCTCAGAGGCAAGGGCAGCCTCCCCTGTTTGCTTCTTCTGCTTTCCTTCCTCCCGCCTCCCCTCCCTCCATCCTTTCTCTTCCTTTCTATCCCTCTACCCTTCTCCCTTCCTTTGTCCTTCTTTTACTCCCTCCATCCTCCTCTCGCCCTCCTCCCCTCCAGACTGTCTCTCTCCTCTTCCTTCCATCCCTTTCCTCCATCCTCCTCTCTGTCCTCTTTTCTTCCCTCCTCCCCTCCCTCCATTCTCCCTCCTCCCCTCCCTCCATTCTCCCTCCCCTCCTTCCATTTTCCCTCCTCCCCTCCCTCCATTCTCCCTCCTCCCCTCCCTCCATGCTCCCTCCTCCCCTCCCTCTGTCCTCCTTTCTCTCCCTGTCCTCTCCTTTCTCTCCCTCTCCTCACCATCCTTTCCTCTCTTCTTCCTCCGCTCTCCCTCCTGCCCATCCTCTTTCCTCCTTCCCCGAAGCACCTGCAGTGTGCCTTGTCCAGGAGATGCTGGGGGAGGGTGTAAGCCAGTCTTGGGTTCAGGCCCCCTCGCCATCAACCCTGTGCTTATCTCTGTAATGGTCATCACACCTCATGAACCTTGTTCTGCCGAGCTGGGCACCCGGGTGATCCCACGACAGGTCCTGCGCCCTCCCAGCGAGGTGCTTTCCCACACCTGCCAAGCTGCGAGGTGGACGGGGTGGGAGGATGTTCCCCTCTGTGTAACAACACAGGCATGTGTTGGCAGGAGCTATTCTGGGTGTGTAGCAACAGTGTCTGTGTGTACTAGGTGTTTTCCTGGATAGATGGTGTTTTCTGAAGCTTCGTAGAGAGTTACACTTAATCTCCCCACGCCCTTCCATTTAAACTTGGTGACCTGTGCACACTCTCCCACAGCTGCAGGTCCAGACCCGCCCCTCGGCCCGTCTGTGTCCCCTGCCCTGGAGTCTCCTCAGCTGCTCTCTGACCAGGATCCTACCGTTTACACTGACATTTGACTCTGTGCCGTAAACAGCCACTCCTCTCCTGTTGGTATTCTCACACTCAGTTCAACTCACACTCACATACACACACTCATTCACACTCTGATCCATGCCCACATTTTTGGGGTTCCCACTTGAGGTGCCTGTAAGGTACCCCTTTTAAATAAAACTCAGCAGGCTACCCTGCACAGGTTCCATTTGGGGAAACAGAGGCACAGAGAAATTAAGTGAAGCGTCCAAAGTCAAGGAGCAAATTAGCAGCAGACCCCAAACCAGACAGCACAGTCTCAGGTCTTCATGAAAATCTCTCGCATCCCAGTCTTCCCTGTGCTGCCTTCTCTCTGTCACTCGTTTCTCTTTTCTTTCTCCTCCCTTTATCCTCATTAGTGAGCTTCAAAACCATTTGTCATAGCAGATCATTGTTGATGGAGCTATACTGTGAAAAGAAAATTGCTTAATTTTAGGAGTGAAATTACAAGTGAGAAATAGCGCAGCAAAGACTTGCCCTTCTAAAAGTTCCTGAACCTGCCTCAAATTTCTCCAGACAACACGTTTATCTCAGCATCTTCTGATTCACCTTTCTTTTCCTCTAAAGCCAGCCTTGACAATTTTTAAAAATTGTATTGCAGATGTAATTATCCATGTGACAAACTTATGTGTGCGTGTCTGTGTGTGTAGGCTGGTTGTGGAAAACTGTAAACACGAAAAGGTGGAGTGACCCAGGGAGCCCCCACACACCCAGCGCCAAGCTTTGGGGATTATAACTCATGCTGTTCTAGCCATGAGTATTTTAGCACACATCCTTAAAAGGTGGGGTCGTCTCTCTCATAGCCACGATACCATGATCGTACCAAAACATCCAGTTATTCCTTCGTGGACTGGACTAGTTTCCTCATCATTTTGTGCCCTTTTCCCTATGGGAACATACATCCAGTGACCCACCATTTGGCTCAGTGGTGGCTGTGGGCATGAAGCATTTGGGAGTCACTGCTTGTCTTGTTTGTGTGTGTGAGTGTGTAATCGTAGCAGGACGCCATACATGACTCGTTTGCAAGTCTCTGCCTCTCTCTCCTTCCCTCTCCCCGCTTTCCGTGTCTCCCTCCCCTTCTCTGTCTCCTTCTTTCCCCCGACCTTCTTATTCCTCTGGAACTTGCTGTCCCTAGCTGCAGGTGGCTGTTGAGCACTTAGTATGTCCCAGCTGAGATGTGCTACAAGTGTAAGATATGCTGGAGTACAGAGATTGAGTGTGAACAAGCCAAATTTCTCAATAATATTTATGTGGGATACATCTCGCAGTGATAATTGGGATACATTAGGGTAAGCAAAATATGAATTTCATCTGTTTCTTGTTTTTAAAGTTGGGATAAAATTCACATACAATTCATTATTTTAGCCATTTTTTAATGTATCATACATCTCAGTAGTTTGGGTATGTTCACGATGCCATGCAACTCTAACCACTAATTCCAAAACTTTTTTTTTTTTTTTTTTTTGAGATAGAGTCACACTCTCACGTGGGCCGGAGTGCAGTGGCACCATCTTGGCTCGCTGCAACTCTGCCTCCTGGGTTCAAGCGATTCTCCTAGCTGGGATTACAGGTGCCACCATGCCCAGCTAATTGTTGTATTTTTAGTAGAGAGGGGGTTTCAGTATGTTGGCTAGGCTGGTCTCGAACTCCTGACCTCAAGTGATCGCTCCCCTCGGCCTCCCAAAGTGCTGGGATTACAGGCATGAGCCACCACACCCGGCCAGAACATTTTTATCACCCCAGAAAGAAATGTGTACCCATTAAGCAATCACTCCCCATTTCCCTCTTCCCCCAGCCCCTGGCAACCACTAATCTGTTTTCTGTCTCTAGAGATCTGCCTATTCTGGGCGTGTCATGTAGCATAGAATCATGCAGGACATGGCCTTTGTTGTGTGTCTGGCATCTTTCACTTAGTGTAATGTTTCCAACCCCATCCGTGTTGTAGCAGGTGTCAGTAATCCTCCTTTCCTATGGCTGAATGCTGGTCCCTTACGTGGATATAGCTGTTGGCTTTATCTGTTCACATGTGGACGGACATTTGGATTGTTACCACTTTTTGGCCTTCATAAATAATTCTGCTGTGAACATTTATGGACAGGTTTTCGAGTGGAGGTACGTCTTCATTTCTCTTGGGTGTATACCCACAAATGGGATTGCTGGGTCGTATGGTAGCTCTGTGCTGAACTTCTGGAGAAACTGACAGACTTTCTCATAGGGATTGCATTTTACATTTTACATTCTTAGCCGCTGTGTATGGGGGTTCTAATTTCTCTCCAGCTTTTCCACATTCTTGTCAACACTTGTTATTTTCCTTTTTTATTTTAATTTTATTTTTATGTATTTATTTCTTTTCGAGACAAAGTTTCACTCTGTCCCCCAGGCTGTAAGGCAATGGCTCGATCTTGGCTCACTGCAACTTCCGCCTCCTGGGTTCGAGTGATTCTCCCTACCTCAGCCTCCCGAGTAGCTGGGATTACAAGTGCGCGCCACCACACCCAGCTAATTTTTGTGTTTTTAGTAGAGATGGGGTTTTGCCGTGTTGGCCAGACTGGTCTTGAACTCCTGACCTCAGGTGATCTGCCCACCTCGGACTCTCAAAGTGTTGGGATTACAGGCGTGAGCCACCTTGCCCGGGCTATTTTTTTTTTTTTTGAGATGGAGTCTTGCTCTGTTGCCCAGTCTGGAGTGCAGTGGCATGATCTCAGCTCACTGCAACCTCTGCCTCCTAGGTTCAAATGATTCCTCTGCCTAACCCTCCCAAGTAGCTGGGACTATAGGCGCACACCACCATGCCTGGCTAATTTTTGTATTTTTAGTAGAGACAGAGTTTTGCTGTGTTGGCCAGGTCTGACCTCAAGTGACCCGCCCACCTCGGCCTCCCAGAGTGCTGGGATTACAGGCGTGAGCTACCGCGCCTGGCCCTTCTTTTAAAATTACAGCCATACTGATAGATGTGAAGTGGCGTCTTCTCATTTTGATTTGCATTTAACTAGTAACTAATGAGGTTGAGCGTCTTTCATATACATATTGGCCATTTATATGTCTACTTTAGGGAGATATCTATTCAAATCTTTTGCCCAACCTGTTTCTTTTTACATAATTGAATGTGGCTATTAGAAAATGTTTAGTTTCTGGATACGACTGACATTTTATTTCTATTGAATAGCACTGCTTTGGATAGCACCATTGAAATTGGTAAGAGGTAAAAAGATTCCAATGAATACTTGATATTCTTCCCTTCATTCTTACGTCATTCCTAGGTCACTAAGATTAACTTTTTCATTATAAGGCAGTAACAGGAGTAACTCTGAAGCAGTAACAGGAATTTCAGTACAAAGACGTTTTCCAGGCATCTGATTGCAGGGGGTTGACTTGGATTAGATAAAGGTCCTTTTTAAGAAACCCTGAAAGTTAAGGTGGACCCATGCCCTCAAAGCAGGTTGGTTATTTTAATGAGCCGAACAAATACAGTAGTTAAAAGTCACCTTCTACTTTTTACAATGTGATCAGCATCCTGCTTCCAAGTGAGCTTTTCAAATATTAGTATTTTAAAAATTAGTCATTACATCTTATTGAGCTTTCAGAATGTGATACTTTATTATAGATGTGTTGCCTTGAAAACTTATTATGAGGTCGGGCACAGTGGCTCACGCCTGTAATCCCAGCACTTTGGGAGGTTGAGGCGAGCGGATCATGAAGTCAGGAGATGGAGACCATTCTGGCTAACACGGTGAAACCCCGTCTCTACTAAAAATGCAAAGAAATTAGCCAGGCGTGGTGGTGGATGCCTGTAGTCCCAGCTACTCAGGAGGCTGAGGCAGGAGAATGGCGTGAACCCAGGAGGCGGAGCTTGCAGTGAGCCGAGGTTGCACCACTGCACTCCAGCCTGGGCGACAGAGCAAGACTCTGTCTGAAAAAAAAAGAAAAAACTTACTATGAAATATTGAGCTTATTTTTCTAGGAATGTAATACAGAAAAAGCTGGATCAAAATATACATGTTTCCCAGGATGGAATGGAATGGTCGTATTAAATTTGTGCATGGGTGATTCACCCAGATTCTTTGAGGTTTACTTTCCAGTTAATTACTGGTGGCGCTTATTGCCTCCTTGTCTATGACTGTGTTTTCAGGGAACAGCTCGTGAACACCAGTAAGTACAGCTACCCCTAAAATCCCTCTGCACCAATATGTGAAAAACCACCTGGCTGTTTAGAGTAGAATATACAATTCATTTAACAACTATTTTGTTGAATTATGGCCCGGCACCATGGCTCACTCCTATAATCCCAGTGCTGCAGGAGGCTGAGGCAGGAGGATCACTTGAGGACAGGAGCTGGGGGCTGCATTGAGCTGTGATAGCGCTACTGCACTGCAGCCTGGGCAACAGAGTGAGACTGTCTCAAATTTTTTTGGCCGGGCGTAGTGGCTCACTCCTGTAATCCCAGCACTTTGGGAGGCTGAGGCGGGTGGATCACAAGGTCAGGAGATGGAGACCATCCTGGCCAACATGGTGAAACCTTGTCTCTACTAAAATACAAAAAATTAGCCCGACGTGGTGGCGCACGCCTGTACTCCCAACTACTCGGGAGGCTGAGGCAGGGGAATAGCTTGAACCCAGGAGGCAGAGGTTGCTTTGAGCCGAGATCATGCCACTGCACTCCAGCCTGGGCAACAGAGCGAGACTTCGTCACAAAAAAATATATATATATTAAATCAAAAATAAATAAAAATGATTTTGTTGAACTCAGAGTTTTTTCTTCTTTATAATGTGTTGAATCCCAAAAGAAGCTAAGAAGCATTTTCATAGTTTCCCTGAAAATGATTCAACAAGATTTCTATAAATATAAAATTGTATGTAAAAGATCTTGATGGCATTTTATGATCTTTCTTTTATTTTCCTAAGTGGAGGCTGTATTTTTCCATGCATAAGTAAGTAGATGGGGGAAGATAAAAATATATATTTTTTGGAAGAATAAAGTCACTTGGAGACAGAAATATCTTCAGATATTTCAAATTGCAGCAGTATCTGAACCCTCAGATAGTTGCAAGCACTAATGTGATTTTGGTGGGGAGGGGAGCTAAGGGAAATGGATGGAAAAGCATGCATCAAATTGCCATAGTTCTTATAGAAATTATTTACCCGGGAGATATGGAAGATACTCTTTACCCAGGAGATCAACTCTGGGGGTAAACACTGTATAATTATTTAAGTGTTCTTTTTTTTTTTTTTTTTTTTTTTTACTGTTCGGTTTTCACTCTGATTTCCAGAGGAAACATGGTTTTCATACTGATGCAAGGTGGAAATTTAAGTGTACAGATCAGTGATGTGAAGGATATTCACGTTGTTGTGCGACAGTTCTCTAGAAATTAATTCGGTAACACTGGGCCTCGATGCTCACTAAACACCAATTTCCCTTCCCCGTCTCCTGTCCCTGGACAGCCACCTTTCTGTTTTGTTTCTGTGATTTTGATGACTTGAGGTACTTCATATGAATGGAATCATACAGCATTTGTCCTTCTATGACTGGCTTATGTTTTCACTTAGTGTAATGTTGTCTGCGTTCATCCATGTTGTAATGTGTGTCGGTATTTCCTTCTTTGTAAAGGTGGCACAATATTTCATTGTGTGTGTATGCCGCATTGTGCTTATCCATTCGTTCATCTGTGACGCCGTGGGTTGCATTTGCCTCTTGGTAATTGTGAGTGATGTTGCAGCTAACATGAGAGTGCAGATGTCTCTTGGGGATCCTGCTTTAAATGCTTCTGGGTTCATACCCACAAGTGGGTTGTTGGATCATATGGTAATCTTTTCTCTTTTCATGCAGAGCGAGCTTTTTCCAAGAGTAGCAGGTGCTGCGTGAATCTGATTCCTACTGTGTGGGTCCTCCTTTCATTTCCTATTCTCTCTCCCCTCAAAACCCCTGAAGTATAGCATACCTATACACACCCATTCGGATGATCTTTCCCTGAGGGGTGACTTGACAGGTATTACCACCGTAAAGTCTCTGCTGTTGCCCCAGGAAATGTTCCATGTCCTCAGAGCTCCCAAACACCAGGTTGGTTTGATGCGATTTCATTTGTGGGCATGCATCCCTGTGTTCACAATCACCTTACTCCAAAAGGCTGTTGTTTGCCTAAGCCTTGTTTCTGTCCAGGCCTGAGAAAACAACGTTCCCAGAGGAGGAAGAGGTGCTGTGCTTGTCATCGTCCACCACTAAGCAGGAATGGGACACAAATGTGTCTCCAGGTTATGGGCAGCATGTCAAGTAGTGGAGTATTTGCAAACTTTGTTGATGATGACACAGTAAGAAATGTTCACGATGTGGCCCAGCACACATATATGCTGTATATGTTTGTCTGTAAGATGGCGTTTACCTGTGCAGTGCACTCTGATACTTAATATTCTGTTCCCCGCTTTTTTCAGGCTTTTGTTTGTTCTTAGCATTAGCTGCAGCCCACTACGTTGGTGTCCTGCTTGGGTTTGTAGCAATTTGGCAAGTAGCTGTGAAGAACTTGCTCTCTGGAGCATGTCTGTTGGAGCTGGAGTTTGGCTTTGCCTCTTAGTAGGCGGGTGACTGTGAGCCATTTAAGCAGCCTGGGCCTCAGTTTCCCTTTTCCCAAAATGGGATAGTATACTATGAAGGGGTGGCCTGCTCCTCCACACCTGTGGGTGTGTCTCGTTAGTTGGAACGAGAGACTTGAGAAAAGAAATAAGACACAGAGACAAAGTATAGAGAAAGAAAAGCGGGGCCCAGGGGACCGGCGCTCAGCTTACAGAGGACCCACGCCGGCACTGGTCTCTGAGTTCCCTTAGTATTTATTGATAATTATCTTTACCATCAAAAAGATAAGGGAGTGGCTAGACAATAGGATCATTGTAGGGAGGAAATCAGTAAGACATATGAACAAAAATCCTTGTGACATGAATAAGTTTAAAGGAAAATGCTGTGCCTTGAGATGCATATGCAAACTCTCCGTAAACCTTTTAGCAGCATTGCTCCAGCAAGTCCCACCTTATTCCTAAAGGCAGTTTTCTCCTTGCTCAGTAAACAAAGCACACAATCGGTTTTACACAGAGATCGGGCAGGATTTTTAACCAGCAAGCTGCCTTCAGGTACTTGTTTAACAAAGCACATCCTGCACAGCCCAAAATCCATTAAGCCTTGAGTCACCACAGCACATGTCTCTTGCAAGGACAAGGTTGGGAGTAGGGTCACAGATTAACAGCATCTCAAATACAGAACAAAATGGAGTCTCTTATGTCTACTTCTTTCTGTATAGACACAGTAAAAAACAGGCTGATCTCTCTTTCTTTTCCCCACAATACTACTACCTCACATAACTGTCAAGAAGAAGAAATGAGGCTGGATGCAGTGCCTCACGCCTGTAATCCCAGCACTTTGGGAGGCCAAGGCGGCCAAATCATTTGAGGTCAGAAGTTCAAGACCAGCCCGGCCAACATGGTGAAACCCCCATCTCTACTCCCAGCTACTTGGGAGACTGAGGCAGGAGAACTGCTTGAACCCGGGAGGTGGAGGCTGCAGTGAGCCAGAGATTGCGCCATTGCTCCCCAGCCTGGCGACAGAGCAAAACTCTGTCTCAAAAAAAAAAAAAAAAGTAAATGAGCGAGTAGATGTGCAGGGCTTAGAAGAGCTCCTGACATAAAGTGACTTGTCACGGCATATTGGCCAGTTGTTACACTGACCTTGACACTCTTCCTACTTTTCACTTTGTTGTTGTCATCTGGATTCTCTGTGGCTTCTGCCCTCCTCTGCTGTTGACTTTCCCAGCATGGTGAGACTGTGTGTGAAACCCTCCAGTGCCTAAGCTTATAGACTCTGTGGACAGGAGGAGGCCAGAAGTTCAAGTGCATCGAGAGGTCTTGTTAGTGGAGTGGCCACTGCATTCCCTTTTCTCTTTTAGCCAACCTGGAATTTGGAGTTTGAGCTCTGAATGAGGGGGAACTGGGCCGGTGTGGGGTGGAGTGGAGCAGTGTGGAGCTGTGCAGTGTGAGCTGGCGTGGAGTGGAGTGGTGTGGAGCTGTGCAGCGTGAGTTGGCGTGGGGTGGAGCGGTGCAGAGCTGTGCATGTGAGCTGATGTGTGGTGGAGTGATGCAGAGCTGTGCAGTGTGAGCTGGTGTGGAGTGGAGTGGAGCTGTGCAGTGTGAGCTGGTGTGGAGTGGAGTGGAGCTGTGCAGTGTGAGCTGGTGTGGAGTGGAGCTGTGCAGTGTGAGCTGGTGTGGAGTGGAGCTGTGCAGTGTGAGCTGGTGTGGAGTGGAGTGGAGGTGTGCAGTGTGAGCTGGTGTGGAGTGGAGTGGAGTTGTGCAGTGTGAGCTGGTGTGGAGTTGTGCAGTGTGAGCTGGTGTGGAGTGGAGCTGTGCAGTGTGAGCTGGTGTGGAGTGGAGTGGTGTGGAACTGTGCAGGATGAGCTGGTGTGGTGTGGAGTGGTGTGGATTGTGCATGTGAACTGGTGTGGAGTGGAGCGGTGTGGAGCTATGCATGTGAGCTAGTGTGGAGTGGAGTGGTGTGGAGCTGTGCAGAGTGAGCTGGTGTGAGCTGGTGTGGAGTGGAGCGGTGTGGAGCTGTGCAGAGTGAGCTGGTGTGAGGTGGAGTGGTGCGCAGTTGTGCATTGTGAGCCGGTGTGGTGTGGAGTGTTTTGGTGTAGAGTGGTGTGGTGTGGCGTGGTTTGGTTTGGTGTGGTATGGTATGTAATGTGTGGTGTAGAGCAGTGTGTGGTGTATGGTGTTGTGTGGAGCAGTGTGTGGTGTATATGGTTTGGTGTGTTTGGAGTAGTGTGATGTGTGTGGAGTGGAGCAGTTTGATGTGTGTGGTATGTGGGGTGTGGAGTGGTGTGTGGTGTGGTTTGGTGTGGAATGGTGTGTGACGTGTGGAGTGGTATGGCGTGGTGTGTGTTCTGGTGTGGAGTGGTATGTGGTGTGGTGTGGCATGGTGTGGAGTGGTGTGCCGTGTGTGGAGTGGTGTGGCGTGGTGGGTGGTGGTTTGTGGAATGTGGTGTGTGTGTGATGTATGTATGTGGAGTGTGTGTGGAGTGGTTTGGTGTGAAGTGTGTGGTGTGTGTGGTGGTGTATGGTGTGCTGTGGTTTTGTGTGTGCACCGTGGTGTGTATTGTGTGGAGTGGAATGGCGTGGTTGGTGTGTGGAGCAGTGTATGGTGTGGTATGTGATGTGTGTGTTGTGATGTGTGGAGTGTGTGTGGTGTGTGTGTGGTGTGTGTCATGGTGTGGTTTGATGTGGTTAGGTGTGAAGTGTGGTGTGGAGTTGTGGCGTGGTGTGGAGTGGTGTGGAGTGGTGTGGGGTGTGGTGTGTGTGGAGTGGTGTGTGTGGTGTGGAGTTGTGTGGTTTGGTGTGTGTGGTGTGGTCTGGTATTGTGTGGTGTGGAGTCAT
>NW_012115666.1:1842171-1844899 GCF_000951035.1 Colobus angolensis palliatus
TGGTGTGTGTGGTGTGGTTTGATGTGTGTGTGGTGTGTGCCGTGGTGTGGTTTGGTGTGGAGTGGTGTGAGGTGTGTCGTGTGTGTGGTGTAGTTTGGTGTGGAGTGGTGTGCAGTGTGGTGCGGTGTGAGGTTGCTGATTGGTCCTCTGGGTGCCCAGAACCTCTGCTGTGTCGGGTAGGAGGAAGCAGGGCCTGGTTGGCCCTTTCCTGGAGGAGCTGCGTTTCCTGGGCTGGAGTGGAGTCCGGACCCGCTGGCTTTTGCTGGGATCCAGAGGCGGCGGTGGGGAGCTGATCTCTAGGTCGGGCTGTTCCTTTTCAGCAGCAGACATGGGAGGGTCCAGGCCAAGCACTGAGTGCCAGCGGCACTGGGTTGGGGAGGGCGGCCCCATCGTTGGTTTCCATCGCATCTGGCTGTCAGGCTGAGGTGTTGGTTTGCGTGTTTCATGTGTGTTTATCTTCCTTGCAGGCGGTTTTGGTGAATAACATCACCACAGGCGAGAGGCTCATCCGAGTGCTGCAAGGTAAGTTCCGCTCGCTCCTCCACGCCAGGCACTGGCCTTGTAGGAGGAAGCTCTATTTCTCTCATCCTTCTCTAGGCCCAGGTGGGTCTCCATGATAATCTCATGGCAGATAGTGTCATGAGTCATTGAGCAATCTTTATTCTTTTTGCCTAACTGTATCTCATTAAGAGACTTTTCCTTTTAAAACAATATTGCCAAATACATTGCAAGCTGTTAGATACAGAAGAGTTCAGAATGTCACTCATGAATGTGTTGAGAAATAGAAATAGTACTTACGATAGGCACATGCTCTGTTACGTATACACATGGTATACATGTGACCTGTGAATTGGGTCATGCTGAATTTAGATCGCATGAAACTTAGAAAAACTGTCTGGCACAATTTAGTTCCCCCTCTTTGCTGCTGTGACTCAACTTGGCAGCTGGAGATTGGTTTTCCTTTGAGTCCTTCTGGAGCAGCCACGGGGCGGGAAATGGGGTGCTGTCCTTTTTCGGGGGGTGGGCTCCTCCTTCCTCTGTGACAGGAGGGTCAGCACGGTCCATGCTATTGGGCTAAATCATCTGTTGGGTTGAGTAATTTTTACTCTAAAAGTGTGGTTACTGGGAAGTTAAAAATTCCCTATACAACTTGCATTATAGTTCTTTTGATCGTTGCTGGTTTAGAGTTCTAGTTCTAAGTCAGGTTCTAAGAATATTAGTCTTATGTGAAAAGGGGTCACTTTGTGAAATGTGTTTGGGGGAAACATAGGGTTACACAGAGTTGAAAAGGCTGCCTGGCTGCGGGGGTGAGGGTAGGGGGTATCACGTAAAGGTTCAGTTGGACAGCAGTTTTGATAGAGCATACATGTCGAGTAACTCCACCAAAGTCAGCACAGGAAACATACTCATCACCCCCAAAAGTTTGTGTGCCATGGTGATTCGTTTTCCTCAGGCAGCCTCTGGTCTGCCATGTAGACTCGTTTGCATTTTAAGTAATTGGGTGCATGCCCAAGATTCATAAAGCAAGTTCTTAGAGACCTACAAAGAGACTTAGACGCCCACACAATAATAATGGGAGACTTTAACACCCACTGTCAACATTAGACAGATCAACGAGATGGAAAGTTAACAAGGATATCCAGGAATTGAACTCAGCTCTGCACCAAGCGGACCTAATAGACATCTACAGAACTCTCCACCCCAAATCAACAGAATATACGTTCTTCTCAGCACCACATCACACTTATTCCAAAATGGACCACATAGTTGGAAGTAAAGCACTCCTCAGCAAATGTAAAAGAACAGAAATTATAACAAACTGTCTCTCTCACCACAGTGTAATCAAACTAGAACTCAGGACTAAGAAACTCAATCAAAACCGCTCAACTACATGGAAACTGAACAACCTACTCCTGAATGACTACTGGGTAAATAACAAAATGAAGGCAGAAATAAAGATGTTCTTTGAAACCAATGAGAATAAAGACACAACATACCAGAATTTCTGGACACAATTAAAGCAGTGTTTAGAGGGAAATTTATAGCACTAAATGCCCACAGGGGAAAGCAGGAAAGATCTAAAATTGACACCCTAACATCACAGTTAAAAGAACTAGAGAAGCAAGAGCAAACACATTCAAAAGCTAGCAGAAGGCAAAAAATAGCTAAGATTAGAGCAGAACTGAAGGGGATAGAGACACAAAAAACCCTTCAAAAAATCAATGCATCCAGGAGCTGGTTTTTTGAAGAGATCAACAAAATTGATAGACTGCTAGCAAGACTAATAAAGGAGAAAAGAGAGAAGAATCAAATAAATGCAATAAAAAATGATAAAGGGGATATCACCACCGACCCCACAGAAATACAAACTACCATAAGAGAATACTATAAACACCTCTACGTAAATAAACTAGAAAATCTAGAAGAAATGGATAAATTCCTGAACACAAACACCCTCCCAAGACTAAACCAGGAAGAAGCTGAATCTCTGAATAAATAGACCAATAACAGGTTCTGGAATTGAGACAATGATTAATAGCCTACCAACCAAAAAAAGTCCAGGACCAGATGGATTCACAGCCAAATTCTACCAGAGGTACACAGAGGAGCTGGTACCATTCCTTCTGAAATTATTCCAATCAATTGAAAAAGAGGGAATCCTCCCTAACTCATTTTATGAGGCCAGCATCGTCCTGATACCAAAGCCTGACAGATACAACAAAAAAAG
>NW_012115666.1:1845193-1944375 GCF_000951035.1 Colobus angolensis palliatus
AAACCCACAGCCAATATCATAGTGAATGGGCAAAAACTGGAAAAATTCCCTTTGAAAACTGGCACAAGACAGGGATGCCCTCTCTCACCACTCCTGTTCAACATAGTCCTGGAAGTTCTGGCTAGGGCAATCAGGCAAGAGAAAGAAATCAAGGGTATCCAGGTAGGAAAAGAAGAAGTCAAATTGTCCCTGTTTGCAGATGACATGATTGTATATTTAGAAAACCCCATCATCTCAGCCTAAAATCTCCTTAAGCTGATAAGCAACTTCAGCAAAGTCTCAGGATACAAAATCAATGTGCAAAAATCACAAGCATTCCTATACGCCAGTAACAGAGTAACAGAGAGCCAAATAATGAGTGAGCTCCCATTCACAATTGTTTCAATGAGAATAAAATACCTAGGAATCTAACTTACAAGGAATGTGGAGGACCTCTTCAAGAACTATAAACCACTGCTCAGCGAAATAAAAGAGGACACAAACAAATGGAAGAACCTTCCATGCTCATGGATAGGAAGAATCAATATCGTGAAAATGGCCATACTGCCCAAGGTAATTTATAGATTGAATGCCATCCCCATCAAGCTACCAACGACTTTCTTCACAGAATTGGAAAAAACTACTTTAAAGTTTATATGGAACCAAAAAGCCTGCATTGCCAAGTCAATCCTAAGCCAAAAGAACAAAGCTGGAGGCGTTAATGCTACCTGACTTCAAACTATACTATAAGGCTACAGTAACCAAAACAACATGGTACTGGTACCAAAACAGAGGTATAGACCAATGGAACAGAATAGAGCCCTTGGAAATAATACCACATATCTACAGCCATCTGATCTTTGACAAACCTGACAAAAACAGGAAATGGGGAAAGGATTCCCTATTTAATAAATGGTGCTGGGAAAACTGGCTAGCCATATGTAGAAAGCTGAAACTGGATCCCTTCTTTATATCTTGTACAAAACTTAATTCAAGATGGATTAAAGACTTAAATGTTAGACCTAAAGCCATAAAAACCCTAGAAGAAAACCTAGGCAGTTCCATTCAGGACATAGGCATGGGCAAGGACTTCATGACTAAAACACCAAAAGCAACGGCAACAAAAGCCAAAATTGACAAATGGGAACTAAAGAGCTTCTGCACAGCAAAAGAAACTACCATCAGAGTGAACAGGCAACCTGCAGAATGGGAGAAAATCTTTGCAATCCACCCAGCTGACAAACAGCTAATATCCAGAACTTAAAAAGAACTTAAATTTAGAAGACAAAAATCAAACAATTCCGTCAAAAAGTGGGCAAAGGATTTGAAGTGTCTACCTCTCAAAAGAAGACATTTATGCAGCCAATAGACACATGAAAAAATGCTCATCATCACTGGTCATTGGAAAAATGCAAATCAAAAACAATGAGATACCATCTCACAGCAGTTAGAATGGCGATCATTAAAAAGTCAGGAAACAACAGGTGCTGGAGAGGATGTGGAGAAATAGGAACACTTTTACACTGTTGGTGGGACTGTAAACTAGTTCAACCATCGTGGAAAACAGTGTGGTGATTCCTCAAGGATTTAAAACTAGAAATACCATTTGACCCAGTGATCCCATTACTGGGTATATACCCAGAGGATTATAAATCATGCTACTGTAAAGACACATGCACACATATGTTTATTGTGGCACTAGTCACAATAGCAAAGACTTGGAATCAACCCAGATGTCCATCAATAATAGACTAGATTAAGAAAATGTGGCATATATGCACCATGGAATACTGTGCAGCCATAAAAAAGAATGAGTTCATGTCCTTTGTAGGGACATGGATGTAGCTGGAAACCATCATTCTGAGCAAACTGTCATGAGGACGGACAACCAAACACTGCATATTCTCACTCATAGGTGGGAACTGAACAATGAGAACACTTGGGCACAGGGTGGGGAACATCACACACTGGGGTCTGTCGTGGGGGAGGGGGAGGGGGAGAGGGATGGCATTAAGAGAAATACCTATTGTAAATGATGAGTTAATGGGTGCAGCACACCAACGTGGCACATGTATACATATGTAACCTGCATGTGCCCATGTACCCTAGAATTTAAAGTATAATTTAAAAAGAATAATAATAATTGGGCGCATGCATACAGATGGCATCAGTATATGTTAGGACTTACCCCAGTTGGGTAAGTCCTAACAGAGTCTCGTGGATCACCACTGCAGTCAACACGGCACCTGCCTGCCACTCCAGGACCCCTCACCCATGCCGAAGTCACCAGTCCCGTCTCTCTCTGGGCCCAGCTCCCACCCAGCTGTTCTCTTCGCCACAGCTTTGTCTCTTGCCGGTGTCACGTGCAGGCTTTTGGGATGAGTCCATGTTGTGTGTGTCGTAATTCACAGAATCCTGTTTTGTTTCACTTCATTTTCCACCTGAGACTGTTGTAGGTCTAGTGTTGTGAGGGCACACCTCGGGGATGCCTACATCTGTCCTGGCCTGTGTGTCGCGGCTGTGTCCGGGCCTGGCTGCTGCTGCTGTCCACTCTGGTATCCCCCTGGTGGCTGCCCTCCCCTCTGCCCCAATTTCGGCCCTTTGCCCACCAGGGCTCTTTTGTGAGCCGAGTCATCAGGGCAGCAGGGGTGGCGCTGATTAATTTCCTTAAAGCTGCTGTTTCCCTGATGAGAGTGTTGGGTGATTAAATGGGCACAGGGCCTTGGAGAGTGGCTTGGCTGTGAATAAATGACTGGGGGGAGGATGCTGGTGGGTAGCCTGGTGGCCGAGGGCGGGGTGTCAGCAGCAGTGGCTGCTTATCTGACCAAACGTCAAAAGTCAGTGTTTTACAGGTGGAAGGATGAGTCGACTGGGGATGAGGGCAGGGTGGTATGTGTGACCTTTGGGGACACCTCGGGGCTTATGATGTCTACGAAAGAGACAGGCACATAGAAGCTTCCGATAATATGTTAAAGGCTAGCGGCCAAAAAGGAGATTTAAGAGAGACATTTGGAAAAGGATCCAGACGCAGGTTCTTCTGGGTTGCTGCTCTTCCAGAGCTCTCTCCACAGCTGGGGTGTAGTGACTCTGAGGAGGGGCTGTGTTTTCAGCTTTTTGTCTGTCCCCTCCTTTGTCGTGATCTGTCCTTGCCCGTTATGGTCTGATGTGTGAGTCTGCCTCTGTTATATTTTGAATGAATGCATGACATTATTGTGCCAGTAACCTGTGCAATTCCTTGTCCCCTTGGTGTAGACCAGTTAAAGACCCTGCAGAGGAATTACGGCAGGCTGCAGCAGGATGTACTCCAGTTTCAGAAGAACCAGACTAACCTGGAGAGGAAGTTCTCCTACGACCTGTAAGTGCACCTCAGAGTGCGTGCCACAGTGCAGGGTGCACGCCACCAGAGGGCGGGGTGTTAAGCTGAGGGTGGCGGATGGAGACATAACCTCTGATAGAGCATGCACCCTCTGCTCCATGCAGGACTCTGAGGAAGGCACGGGCCCCCGGGCCCCTCTCGGATTCATGTGCTACACAAACGCACAAGGAGGCCGGCCAGCTCTCAGCAGGAACCAAATTTCTCAGCACGCCTTAAAATGTAGCTTAAAACTCTGTCAGGCACAGGTGTACTGGTCAAGTCAACAACATAAAGCGTTAAAAATGTGTTTCACAGGTGCCCATGTGAGCTAAATCAGATTCATTGACTAAAAGCCATTTTGGCAAAATATGGATATAGTAATAGTTTATTGCCTGGTGATCACGTTGTGGGCATTTTGGTTTTTTTTTTTTAGACTTTTCAGTGATTTTCCAAATTTTTGCATTAAGTACAGTGAGAATGGAGTACTTTTATAATCAAAGCCAAGCAATATTAAACTATTGAAAAGTGAGCTAAGCCCCGTGGGAAGATAGTAAAAACCAGTTTACAGGTCACAGAATAAGGTTGTGTTTATATTTTCCACTTTTTTTCCTCATAAAAACAATACAGCTAATGTGTAGGAAGTTTGGAATTCAGAGAGAACCAGCCACCCACAGCCCAACCCTCATGCCTGCCCTTTTCCCTTTGACTTAACTCTATCCAGTCCATGCCCAAGTTCACATGAATGTTTACTTAATTGCAGTCATCAAAAACATTTAATCATTCTTTTACTTACTTGTATTATGTATATATGTGTGTGTGTGTGTGTATTCTTTTTTTTCCTTTTTTTCTTTGAGATGGAGTCTTGCTCTGTTCCCCAGGCTGGGTGGACAGTAGTGGTACGATCTCGGCTCACTGCAACCTCCACCTCCCAGATTTAAGCAGTTCTTCTGCCTCAGCCTGCTGAGTAGCTGGGATTACAGGTGTCTGCCACAACACCCGGGGTTTCTACTAAAACCCTGTCATTGGTCAGGCTAGTCTCAAACTCCTGACCTCATGATCTGCCCGCCTCGGCCTCCCAAAGTGTTGGGATTACAGGTGTGAGCCACCGCACCCGGTCACAAAAATTTTATTTTTAAAAGTAAAATTAGGTAGATATGCAATGATGAAAAGGGATTTTAAGGATAAAAATATCCGTTGCCATAATTTTTCTCCTAAATAATGACAACACATTAGCTATAGGCTCTTTTTATTTATTTATTTATTTTTTGGAGACGGAGTTTTGTTGCTCTGGTTTCCCAGGCTGGAGTGCAGTGGCGCAATCTCGCCTCACTGCAACCTCTGCCTCCTGGGTTCAAGTGATTCTCCTGCCTCAGTGTCCCGAGTAGCTAGGATTACAGGCACGCACCACCACACCTGGTTAATTTTTGAATTTTTAGTAGAGATGGGTTTCACCATGTTGGCCAGGCTGGTCTCAAACGCCTAAACCTCAAGTGATCCATTCGCCTTGGCCTCTCAAAGTGCTAGGATTACAGGTGTGAGCTACTGCGCCCCGCCAGCCTCTGATTTTTTAATTTTTAAATTTAAAAAATTTTATTACTTGGATTATATTTAAAACGTCCATATAGCTCCTGTCTTTTAAAAATTACTATTTTGGATTATTTCCTTCTATAAGGCTCATCTGTAGTTTAGCCTGTTGCTGGGTGTGAATTGTCAAATTGCATTCTGAAAGGATTTGAGCCGTCTGTATGGTCACCAGCAACCTGGGAGAATCAGTTGTCTCACATTCACTGCGTTCTTGGGAATTTCCATGTTCCTCCAAAACATTGTCCACCTGCCGTAATATCTTCCTACTAACTTTATAACCACGTACAACTGAAAACGTGAAGCCCCAAGTATATGTCTCTGTAGAGGACATGAGCCGCCAGTCAATAGAAGGGAAATGTGATTGTCACTCGTGTGGAACCTTATTCAGCTATGCCAGTGGTTCTCATGTCGGGGCAGTCTTGTCCCAATAGGCTTTTGGCAGTGTTTGGAGACATTTTTGTCTGTCATGGCTTACAAGGAGGCTGCTGCTGGCATCTAGTGGGTTTAGAAACTAGGCACACTGCTAAACATCCTATAATCCACAAGATAGCTTCCCACAGTCACGTTTTATCTGGCCTAAAACATATACAGTGCTAAGGTTGAGAAACCTTGAGTTAGGCTGATAATTAAAGAACTGCATTTAGACAGAAATGAAGTACCTCAGTCTTATTATTCATCCTTAAAGACACCTTAATGCAAATATTTCCCTCATATAGATTGAAACATAAAAAGCCAAAAATGACCTCACTTGGTAAATGTTGCCCTAGAAGGGTTTTGACCCAGCTGGAAATCAGAGCCCAGTGACAAGGAATCTCTGCTCCCCATGTAGGAGAGCTTGGGCCCAGGCGATGGGTGGACACCTCTAAGCTGGGCTGGAGACACTTGCTCCTGGCAGGTTGATACCTAGATTGAAAGCTCTTTCTGGCTGTGTCTATTTCACTACTTGTGCCCAAGGCCCTGTACCAGATATGCGATGCTTCCCAAGGATAATGTTCGTGGAGTGTTGGAAGCAAAAAAGAGCTAGTTATTCTTAACTTTCTTTGGATTATAGGCCCTTTGAGAGAATCTGATAAAAAGTACGAACACTTTGTTAGCAAACTTATAAATGGACATCTGCCTAAAGCGTGCAATTTGTGCGAATTCTTTGGGCCCTCCCTCAATTCTGCATGCCCTCCCTTAAAACATCCTGTCTGGTCTAATCCTTCTATAGAAGGCAGTGCCAAGAACACAAAAGCTGATGGAGAGGCCAGGTTTCCTGATGTACAAGGTAGTGTTCTTAGCGTTCTTTCTGTTTGAATCAGCCAGCACACATCCCACTTTTTATTCTCCTACACCTGTGGCAGGCATCACTAAGCAATCACTGCTCTCCACCTGAAAATAGCCGTGTGTTCTTTCTCCCTGAAGCACCTGGAGTCAGCACATGCGATGAACCACTCGCCATCTCATCTCCCTGCTATGAGGAGACAGTTTCCAGTGTTGATACTGGAACGTGAAGTAATACAGTGACGGTCAGTGCCCTGGGTGATGGAATCACCTGCCCTGATAGATCCTTGTAGTGAACACATTCCATCAGTGCTACTCTGGCCATCAGTTGCCCCAGTTAGAATAATTACTGGGGGCCAAGTTCTGTATTTCTCTCCAATTTAGCTCCAGTTAGTGCTGGAATATTTGCCACTTACATGTAAGAAAAAGCCAACCTGAATCTTCAGGAAGAAACGCTGTCACAATCTGCATGACCTTTGTCTCAGAATTGAGGATGGAGGTAGTTCGGCTCCTGGCTCTCAAGCTGGAACGTGGAAAGCCGCACTTCATCTGCAAGGCTGGGAGATAAAGGCTCTTTGTACTTGATTTTAGCAGGGCTGGGAGCAGGGGCGACCAGTACTTCCCTTTTGCAGGTTTAAAGGTCCAGGGATAGCGAATGACCTGCTCATTCAGTTCTACAGTATACAGACAGCTTTTTGTTCACTCTGTTTCGGCTCCTGTGCACTAATCTACCACCTGTGGCTGGTATGTTTGTGAGCATTGTATTTAAATGAAATTTTCACCTGATCTCTCAGCTGTCCCAGGTCAGGAACTCTGCACTGCATTATTTCCGCAGCACCTGGTACTCTTCTCTGTGTGTGGTACATAGTGACCCCACGGTGCTTTGAACTGAAGGGTATATTCCAGGAGTCAGAGGTTGAATGTGGTACTCACTCACATTTGGCTCTGAAATGCCTGCGACTCAGAAAAGGCGAGCTGTGTGGTGGAGAGAGCACAACAGGAGAGAGCCCTGGAGTCTGGCTTCAGTTTCCGCCTGTCTCTGACCCTGGTCCATACCAGACAACCATGTCAGCCCTTAGCATTCTTATTTGCAAAATGAGTGGGTAATTCTCTTAATTACTTCATAGCTCTGGCACTTGTCGAAATACTCTTAAAATAAATTCCAGGCAGAAAGCTGAAGCAGTGCAACACAATTCAGCGGAGTGTCCTCCAGTTCAAGTTTTGATACTACCCACTTAGCACAGACCCTGGGTTAAGGGGCTCCACCCCACACGCCTGCTCCCACTTCAGATGCCAGCCACAAGTCCGACGTGTCCCTCAGCCACCCTCACTTCTGCCTGGCTGGCCACAGCTTTAGGATTACCCACCACCCCCTCAGGTTTGATAATTTGCCAGAATGACTGTCACGGAATTCAGGAAAGCTGTTTTGACTTTTACTCGGCAGCCCAGTGGTAGAGTCCTAAGGTGAGGGCTGGTGCCCCGTGGAGTCCGCCATTCCCATCCAGTGCATCGTGATGTTCTCCAGCCCGAAAGCTCCCTAAGCCTTGTGGTCCAGAGTTTGAGTCTTTTATGTAGCATGATTGATAAAACTGTCGGCCACGGGGTTGAACTCAATCTCCAGTCCTTCTCTCCTCCCCAGAGGAGGTGGAGCTGAAAGTTCCAGCTTTCCAGTCATGTGGCTGGTTCTTCTGGCAGTCAGCCTCTGTCCTGAAACTATCTGATGCCCATCCTTCCCCACTCCCAAGACCCCCTCATTAGTATAAACTCAAGTCTGGTCCAGAGGGGCTTGTTGTGACTAGCCAGATACCCCCTCAGGAACTTCCAAGGGTTTTAAGAGCTCTGTGGCAGTAGCCAGGGACGAAGACCAATACATGTATGTATTTTTTTATTCTACAGATTGTTATGTTAAAAAAATTTTTTTCCTAATCAGTAAAGTTCACTGTTTTAGAACAATGGGATGATTATTTTTAGTGTGTTTCTTTTGGTCATTTAATCGTTGAACACACACATGTTGCCCTGTCTTAAGTGCCCTCTTCAGATGAAGCGCCTGAAGCCAGAAGAGGGTCTGTGTCTCTTATGGAAGTGGTGTCACCGTCCAGCAGAGACACAGCCACAGACATCAGGCCCTTCCTTTGCTTTCTCTCACCAAAGGAGCCAGTGCATCAGTCAGATGAAGGAGGTGAAGGAACAGTGTGAGGAGCGAATAGAAGAGGTCACCAAAAAGGGGAACGAAGCTGTAGCTTCCAGAGACCTGAGTGAAAACAACGACCAGAGACAGCAGGTAACTGGGGAATTTTTGCCGAGAGTTTCTAGAAGGTACCCCTATCTTGAAGCATTTTGTTTCTTTTATGTGCCGCCTGGCTTTCTCTAGACTCTGCCCTCCCTTGTGGGCTTGGCTCCCTGAGATCCAACAAAGCAGAACCTGGTCCTGGGATGACCGGACCCTAACCAAGGGTGCTGGCCTCCAGTCCCACTTCCCAAGCTCAGGGCTTTACGGGAATTATCGTATTTAAAGCTCGCAGCCAGCCTGGGAGAGAGTTGCTGTTTTCCTGATTTGAGGACCCCAGGCCCATGGGAGGGGTTAAGTTCTGTGGCCAGCGTCACACCACCTGGTCAGTGGTAGAGCCCATCAAGACCTCAGGTCTGGCCGACTCCACGTCTCGTGCTGTCATTCCGCCTCCTGTGCAGAGCACAGCCCACGAAGCTGCTGCTTGAAGCCTTCTGGGTGATCTTTGGTTGGTTTTTTAAAAAATATAGCAGCTTTATTAAGATATAATTTGCATTCCCTATGATTCATAGAAAATTTACAATTCATGGGTTCTGGGTGTATTCACAAAATTATGCAGCCATCACCACAGTCAATTTCAGAACATTTTTATTGGCACAAAAGAAACCCTATATCCCTTAGTTCTCTCTTCATTTGCCTTTAGTCCCCACAGCCCTAGACAGCCAACTGCTAATTTACTTTGTGTCTCTTGATTTGCCTCATCTGGACAATTCCCTGTCAATAGAATCATATATGTGTGGCCTTTTGTGTCTGGCTGTTTTTTGAGAGGGCATCTCGCTCTGTTGCCCAGGCTGGAGTACAGTGGCGCGATCTCGGCTCACTGCAACCGCCGCCTCCCAGGTTCAAGCGATTCTCCTGCCTCAGCCTCCCGAGTAGCTAGGGTTACAGGCACCCACCACCAGGCCTGGCTAATGTTTGTATTTTTAGTAGAGATGGGGTTTTGTCATGTTGGCTAGGCTGGTCTCGAACGCCTGACCTCAAGTGATCCGCCCACCTTGGCCTCCTAAATTGGTGAGATTACAGGCATGAGCCACTGCGCCTGGCCTGTCTGGCTGCTTTGACTGAGTGTAAGTGCTTCAGGGTTCATCGGGGTTGCAGCATGCATCAGTACTGCATTCCCTTCAGTGGCTGATTAATCCATCCTGTGGATGGACCACATGCGGTTTATTCGTCATCAGTTGATGGGCATTTGGAGGGTTTCCACGTTTTGGCTGTTATGGATAATGCCGTATGAACGCGAAGCTTTTGTGTGGTCGTATGTTTCATATCTCTTGGATATTACCTAGGAGTAGAGCTGCTGGGTTATATGATAATCTATATTTAACCCATTGAGAAACTCCCAGACTTCTTCCAAAGTGGCCATACCGTTTTCCACTCCCACCAGTAGTTTATGAGGGCTCCAGTTTCTTCACATCCTTGACAACTCTTGATACTACCTTTTTCATGATACCCTTCCTAGCAGGTGTGGAGTGGTAGCTTATTGTCGTTTGGGTTTGCATTTCCCTAATAACTATGATATCCCTAATGATACTGAGCATCTTTTCACATGCTTCACTGGCCATTTGTGTATCTTCTTTGGAGAAATGTCTATTCAGGTCCCTTGCTCATTTTTTAATTGAGTTATTTTTGAGTTGTAAGAGTTTTTAGAATCTATTTTACTAAAGATATAATGGATATATGATTTGCAAGTTGGCTTTTTTTTTCAGTTCTGTGGGGTTTTTCACTTTCTTGCTGGTGTTTAATTGAAGCACAAAAGTTCTTAATTTTGACAAAATCCATTGTATTTGTTTTTTCTTTTGTTGTGTGTTCTTGGTGCTGTATCTAGGAACACTTTGACCCGAGATCTTGAAGATTTCCTGTTGCATTTTCTTCTCAGAGTTTTATCATTCTTAGTTCTTACATCTAGGCCTATGATTCATTTTCAGTTAATTTAATTCTTGCATGTGGTGTGAGGTAGAGCTCCCGCTTCATTCTTGTGTGTGTGTGTGGATATCAAGTTGTCTCAGTATCACTTGTTGAAAGAAAGACTGCTTTTCCCCCACTGAATTGTCTTGGCACCTTTGTCAAAAATCAGTGTGCTGTAAGTATGAGGGTTTTCAGTGAGCCTGAGTCCCTTGGCTGTGTATGTCCCCTATGCTGCTCAGTACCCACTCCCTACCCCAGTGGGACAGAGTGGCTAGAGTCGGCTGGAGTTGAGTAGCTTCCTTCTCCCATGTGGAAGTCTAGAGCTCACTGGAGTTGGGTGTTTCATTCCCCCAGGTCAGTTAGGCTCGGATAATATCCCAGCAGGGGCTCTGGGTGATACACTCCTCCTGCGGGCCAGCCTGGTTAAGGAGAACAGAGCTCTGTGGCCTGTTGCAGAGTGGTTCTGTTCCCCGCCACACTGCTGGAAGCACAAGCCAATTTTTCTCTGATATTTACTGAGAGCCTGGCTGAGCTCCTAGGGGTAAAACTCATAAGTATGGGAGCCCCTTACGACTGGGGCAGGTTTTTTACTTTTTTTTCTTTCTTTCTTTTTGAGTTGGAGTGTTGCTCTTGTCACCCAGGCTGGAGTGCAGTGGCCGGATCTCAGCTCACTGCAACCTCTGCCTCCCAGGTTCAAGCGATTCTCCTGCCTCAGCCTCCTGAGTAGCTGGGACTACAGGCATGCACTGCCACACCTGACTAATTTTGTATTTTTAGTAGATCTCGGGTTTCTCCATGTTGGTCAGGCTGGTCTCGAACTCCCGACCTCAGGTGATCAGCCTGTCTCAGCCTCCCAAAGTACTGGAATGACAGGCATGAGCCACCACACCCAGCTGGGGCAGGTTTTTAACTCTCAGACTCATCCACACTGAGCCTTAAACAGTTCATACATGACTGGGCTCTCCTACCCCAACACTGGTTCCCTCAGTGACGTGTGCCCGAGCCTGTCCTGGTGAGCCGGGACTCACTGTATTGGACTCTGTCTCCAGGCTTAAGGACAGTGATTTACACTCTGTCCTCACCTCTCCTGTGGATCCAAGAAGAGCTGATAACTTTTCAGTCTGTTTAGCTTTTTACTTGTTGTTAGGACTAAGTGGTGACTTCTAAGCTTCTCACGTGAGGCACTGAAAACTGGAAGTCTTACGTTCCTCCTAAGCACTGCTGGAGCTGCTTCCCGTAAGTTTTGGTATACTGTGTTTTTGTTTTGTGTCAAAGCATTTTCTTTTTTTTTGAGACAGAGTCTTGCTCTGTCGCCCAGGCTGGAGTGCAAGTGCCATGATCTCTGCTCACTACAACCTTCACCTCCCGGGTTCAAGCGATGTTCCTGCCTCAGCCTCCCAAGTAGCTGGAATCACAGGCGCCCGCCATGACGCCCAGCTAATTTTTGTATTTTTAGTAGAGATGGGGTTTCACCATGTTAGCCAGGCTGGTCTCAAACTTCTGACCTCTGGTGATCCGCCTGCCTCAGCCTCCCAGAGTGCTGGGATTGCAGGCGTGAGCCACCGCGCCTGGCTGTCCAAGCATTTTCTAATTTGCCTTGTGGTTTATTGTTGAACTCACTGGTGATTTAGGAGTGTGTGGTTTAATTTCCAAATATTTGCAAATGTCACAAGTTTCATTCTGTTTTGATTTATAATCCATTCCATTGCTATTAGATAATTGACTTTGTGTGATTTTAGTTATTTAAGTGTATGGAGGCTTGCTTTGTGGCCTGCCATTTGTTCATCCCGGAAAATATTCCGTGTGTACCTGAGAAGCAGGTGCATTTCCCCTTGCTGGGCTGAGGGTTCTGGAGATGTTTGTTCTGTCAAGCAGCATTTGTGTTGTTCATGTCTTCTTTTTCGTTGATCTTCCGCCTAGGTATTTTATGATTCTATAAATGCTTCCTCTCAGCAGAATCTCTGCCCAGTTTTATTCCGTATTGACAGGACTTTCTGGGAGACCTTGACTCAACCTCTTGTCTTCTGATTTACGTCACGTGACCAGGGCGTGACCAGGGCAGACTGTGGCGTTTCTCAGGGTCTTGGTCGGAAGGATGTGGTGGTGGCATTGGTGGGATTCTTGTGCGGCTTCTGCTCACAGAGCCCTGCCCTGGGTTTCTGTCCTGTGCTTGTTTCAGCTTCAAGCCCTCAACGAGCCTCAGCCCAGGCTGCAGGCAGCGGCCCTGCCACGTGCAGAGGCGCCACAAGGGAAAGGAAACGTGCCCGGTAACAGCAAGCTCCAGACTCCAGCCCCCAGTTCCGAAGTGGTTTTGGATTCGAAGAGACAAGTTGAGAAAGGTAAGCAGAGCCCAGCAGTTGCCCTGTTCCGCGCTCTCCAGAGCCCCGTCAGAGGAAGCGGTCCCAGCGAGCTGCTGAGGCAGTCAGTGAACCCAGCAGCGGGGCAGCCAGGAGCAGGGGTGTGTCTCTCTGGGCACCTGGAATTGGGGCATTGGGGCTCCTTGTCTGTCTGACTGATGTCCCCTCCTCTAAACGAAGTGCCTTGTCCTTTGGCAGCTGTATAGAGAAAGGCCCAAGCTGCACCTTTATGCAGGACATGGGTGGGCTTGTGGGGGAGGAGGCTGAGCCGCAGGCACTGAACCAGGAGGCTGCTGTCCATGAGCAAAGCCCCGGGCGGGCCTGCCTGCCCTGGCTGCCGAGTGCTGGTCTCCAGCGGACAAGACGATCGGGTCACTCCGCAGGGCACCCCTTCCCTTCGTACCTTGTCAAGATGATTTAGTCCAGGTTTGTTTTGTTTTTGTTTTTTTGGTAAAAGCTACTTTTCCCTTCGTCGCGGTGCTGACGATGAGCTGCAGGCACAGAGAGGCCTGCAGTCGGTGGCTGAGATCACAAAAGGATCTACCTGCTTGTTCTCCTGTGTGCAGCCCACCCCACCCCCATTCCTTGGGAAGGTTCTGGGAATTGAGTGGAATGAGGTTTTTCCTTTTTTTTTTTTAAATCACATGCTGGCGAGGTCACAGCTAACTGTGTTCTGTGCACAGAGGAAATCAATGAGATTCAGGTGGTGAGTGAGGAGGAGCCTCAGAGGGACAGGCTGGGGCTGCCACAGGAGCCAGGCCGGGAGCAGGTGGTGGAAGACAGACCTGTGGACGGAAGAGGCTTCGGGGGAGCCAGAGAATTGGGCCAGACCCCACAGGTGCCAGCTGCCCTGTCAGTGAGCCAGGAAAATGCGGAGATGGAGGGCCCCGAGCGAGACCAGCTTGTCATCCCCGATGGACAGGAGGAGGAGCAGGACGCTGCCAGGGAAGGTGGGTGTGAAGCTTCGGGGGCCGCAGTGGACTCCCTTCCACCAGACACCCAGCCACCTCCATCTCCTTCCCAGCACCCACGGAGCACCCTGAATTTGACCAAACACAGTCCAGTTTGCCAGTTCCTTTTCGTTTGAAGGTTTCTTACTCGTTTTCAAGAGGGAGGCAGGAAGGAAGAGCAGCATATGCTCCAGAACTCGAGGTTTTAGATGCAGTATCCGCAGGGAGTCGAGGGGACCTTGCAGGTGGGCGGCCTGGAGTTGGGTGCTTAGCATCAAGGGGACGCCTCCTCCTGGCCGGCAGGCCACATGGCCCATCTTTGTATCTCCACTGTCGTGCAGTGTCTGGTGCCATTTAGACAGTCAGTGCCTAGTGAATGAATGACTGAAGGAAGGAAGGAGTATTGGGTAGATGAAAGTTCGTGCGTATGTGAACATTGAGGAAACTTGACATGTGAATCCTTTTTGGTTTGGTTGACTTTTTTCTTTTTAAAGAAATAAAGGGTAGGAATCAGAGATCAGCTGACTATTCCGGGATGTATTTCAGTCCCTTCAGATGTGGAAAATGTCCTTCCCACCTGCGCCGGGAACACTTCTGAGGATATGACACCTGCGCTCTGGGGTGGACCAGGTCACAGAAGTCGGAGAGTACACTGATGTGCACAAGTTACCCTGATTCCATTTAAATCTAATTTTCACTTCATTGTCTTTCTGAAGAACGTGTCCTCCTAAGTTCCAGTTAAAGAAGTGCATTTTGTCAGCCTCCCCCTAAGTATCCCTGCTGGGTCCCTGTGTTCTGTGCCCACCCAGCAAGGAGAGACGCTCATGGTGTGTGAGGCAGGGAGATCCCACCGGCTGGCTCAGCCTGTGGCGCTCCAGCGTCAGACCCCTCAGCGGCTGGTCCCGAAGTGTAACAAAAGGTGGGCCTGAGACGCCACAGTGCCTGTAGGATGCACCTGCTTCTAGACGCAGGTGTGGTGACCTCATCTGAAGAAACATGCAGGCCTGTGCAGTTTCCGCCCCAGGCAGTGAGCCAGAGAAATAGACTAGAGCTGCTTTTCCAGGTGTGCACTTTTAAAAAAGATTTTGTTTGGCCAGGCGCGGTGGCTCACACCTGTAATCCCAGCACTTTGGGAGGCTGAGGTGGGCAGGTCACGAGGTCAAGAGATGGAGACCATCCTGGCCAACATGGTGAAACCCCATCTGTACTAAAACTAAAAAATTAGCTGGGCATGGCAGCACATGCCTGCAATCCCAGCCACTCGGGAGACTGAGGCAGGAGAATCACTTGAACCCGGGAGGCAGAGCTTGCAGTGAGCCGAGATTGCGCCAGTGCACTCCAGCCTGGGCGACAGAGCCAGACTCCATCTCAAAAAAAAAAAAAAAGGTTTTGTTTACCGCCTGCATACACATTTAAAATATGTAAGTCAAACCCTTTGAGTAGGTCTCTTGAAAGCCTTTTGTCCTCATCTTCTCTGGCTGCTGCCCCTGCAGGGGTGAATAGAGCGATGGGTTCTCTCACGCTGTAAGTATGAGGGACAGTTTCTCCCGTGGCTCACGGCGGTGGCTCCATTTCCTCTCTCCATTCTAAGGAGATGCTGTCATTAACTACACATACCCGTTCCTTCCTAAAACAGTGGCACCTTTCCTTTACCTTGAGATTTGAGTTGTTAGCTAGTTTCTCCGTGTTCAGCCTAGAATGCACCCTTTTGTGTAGGGCCATGCTGTCTCTAGATTCAGAGTTCAGGTGGAGTACACATAATGCACGTGTTTGTCCCGGAAGCCAGCCCATGCGTCCCTACCATTTCCAGAGAGGCAGCCGACAGATCTGATTGTGAGCAAGTATGGCTAACACCCAGCACCTGTGCTCTGATACGCCTGTGACATCAAGACAGAAACGATGTAGCTTATGTTTTATGTGCTAATTTTACAGGGAGAAACCAGCAGAAACTGAGAGGAGAAGATGACTACAACATGGATGAAAATGAGGCGGAATCTGAGACAGACAAGCAGGCAGCCCTGGCAGGGAATGACAGAAACATAGATGGTAAGAATGGGGCCTGGGTCGGTGGCGAGGTCACTTTCATTTCCCCTTTCTGGTCCTTCGCTGTGATTATCCAGTGAATCCCCAACATTAGATTGTAACGAATGGGTCATTGTAAAGAGACCGTCTCTTTAGGAGCCTTTGAAACCAGGGGCAGTGGAGGGAGGTGAGGGTTGAGAAGCCTAAGTTGATGAAAACCATTCGGAAAGTCTGCATCGTTTCTAGAAACATATTCAGTGTGGCTCAAGTCTTTAAGTAGGATGATTTTTCAGTGACTTTCAGGGATTTGCAAACAAAATGGCAAGGTCACTACTTAATCAGTCTGATTAATCTCCCAGATGACAAGCCCCAGGATGTGCATAGAGCTTTCAGGCAATTATGAGAGCTGCCCTTTGTATTGTTATTTTGAATTTTTGAAGAGTCCAGGCCAGTATCTTGTAGAATGTATCAAACTCTGGCCTTGTCTGTTTGCTTGTGATGGATTCAGGCTGATGAATTCTTGCTTCTCCCCAGGAGGCATAACAGCAGGTGGTCCTGCTGGTGGTTGGTTGATCCCTTAGCTAACGTGCCCCCGAGGTCTCAGAAGGTCATTTTCCTTTTGCTATGAATACATCATCTAGAAGAGGAGGCTTTGAACTTGTGTGGCTTTACCATCCATTGATGAACACTGCCCCAGTGGTGACATTTTCCATGCTGCCATCCCGGCACATGTAGTACTTGACATTTTGTGAGGAACCCTCTCCCTCCGCCCACACACGTGCTTGTTTTGGTGTCACTGTGGACTCATAGTGTTCTTTCTGAAAACACATTTTTCTGGGTCAGGTGTGGTGGCTCCCGCCTGTAATCCCAGCACTTTGGGAGGCCAAGGCAGGCAGATCATGGGGTCAGGAGATCGAGACCATCCTGGCTAACACAGTGAAACCCCGTCTCTACTAAGAATACAAAAAATTAGCCGAGCGTGGTGGTGCGTGCCTGTCGTCCCAGCCACTCGGGAGGCTGAGGCAGGAGAATCACTTGAACCCAGGAGGCGGAGGTTGCAGTGAGCCGAGATCGTGCCACTGCACTCCAGCCTGGGCAGTAAGAGTGAAACTCTGTCTCAACAACAAGAGAACCCAAGCCATGTGACTGGTTTCCCACAGCCTGGATACTGCTGATTGTAGAGTTACGGGGCAGTTGAGCGAGTTCTCCTGGCCTCTTTTCTGGAGAGTGGTAGCTAGACCCAGAGGCTTGATGAGACTCAGGTCCAGGCTCAAGCCCTCGGTAAGATAAGTGGTGGTAGGTTCTTTCATCGGGAGGCACATCATTTCTGGCTTCTTTTTTTTTTTTGAGTTGGAGTCTCACTTCGTTGCCCAGGCTGAAGTGCAGTGGTGCAATCTTGGCTAACTGCAACCTGGCATCTTTCTTTTTGTGATACCAGTTGATGGTCAATGCCTGTATCAATTCATTTTTATGTCATTTGTTAACGGGAATGTTCTTAGAAATAGACACTGCGGCTGGGCGTAGTAGCATACGCCTGTAACCCAGCATTTTGGGAGGCCAAGGAGGGTGGATCACCTGAGGTTAGGAGTTCGAGACCAACCTAACATGGTGAAACCCCGTCTCTACTAAATATAAGAAAATTAGCTGGGTGTGGTGGTGCATGCCTGTAATCCCAGCTACTTGGGAGGCTGAGGCAGGAGAATTGCTTGAACTCGGGAGGCGGAGGATGCAGTGAGCTGAGGTTGTGCCATTGCACTCCAGCCTGGGCAACAAGAGTGAAACTCTGCCTCAAAAAGAAAAAAAAAAGACACTTCAGTGGTATTGTTTGTATAAGGTAGATAGGATAAATGCTTGATTTTTTTCACTTCAGTGGTATTGTTTGTATAAGGTAGATAGGATAAATGCTTGATTTTTTTCCTTTTTATTTAACAGTTTTCATGACTATGAATTATTTTCCCGTCTTCCTCTGAGGGTGACTACTTTTAAAATATCATCATAAACTTCCAAATTCAGCAGAAATCCTCAGGGCAGCAGGAGTAGTTGTAACAACTACTTCACTTCAGTTTTGGCCTTGCTGATCTTGCCAGTGCCTTGTTTTTTCTTTTCTTTTTTTCTCAGACCGAGTCTTGCTCTGTTGCCCAGGCTGGAGTGCAGTGGCATGATCTCGGCTCACTGCAACCTCTGCCTCCTGGGTTCAAGCAATGCTCTTGCTTCAGCCTCCCGAGCAGCTGGGACTAGAGGCGCGCACCACCATATTCAGCTACTTTTTGTATTTTTAGTAGAGACGGGGTTTCACCATATTGGCCAGGATGGTCTCGATCTCCTGACCTCGTGATCCGCCTGCCTTGGCCTCCCAAAGTGCTGGGATTACAAGCGTGAGCCACCACATCTGGCTAACAATGCCTTCTTTTATTACCATCTGGCCAATGCATTATTCATTTAATGTTTTAATACTTACTTTTTTTTACCTTTTCATTTTGAAATAATCTAGATTTTTTTAAAAAGCAAAAAATTTCTGTATACCCTTCACCCAGGTTCCCCAGTTGTTAACATCTTATATAACCATAGTAAAATTACCAAAATAAGGAAATTAATGTTGATACAATACTATTATCTGTAGACTTCGTTCACATTTAGTGAGTGTCCAGTTCATGTCTTGTTTCTGGTTCGGGATGATACACTGCATTTATTGTCAGACCTCTGTAGTGTTCTTTACCGTGGAGCAGTTTCTGTCTTTATCATTTGTGGTGTGGGTCTGTTTTGCAGGATAGTGGCCCAGTTATTTGCTTGAAAGTCCCTCAGTCTGCGCTTGTCTGATTCTTCAACAATGTCCCCCTAAAAATTATCTTTTATATTTATCCAGATGTCAGTTGTTTCAATTGGCAGAGTTTGGAATTTTTAGAATGCAAGTCCTAATTTGAATTTTCAGCTATCTTCATTTAGGCAATTTTTTAAAAAGGCAAATGGCGAAATACACTAGCAGCCAGACTTTGAAGCAAATACAAAGTCTCTTTCTGTTCTTTGTCATTGACTCCACTCGTGTGTTCTTGAGCATGTTTCACGGTCTGGTCACTTTCTTACCTCTATTCTAACAACATTTTTTTTTTTTTGAGGCGGAGTCTTGCTCTTTTTGCCCAGGCTGGAGTGCAGTGGCATGATCTTGGCTTACTGCAGCCTCCGCCTCCCGGGTTTAAATGATTTTCCTGCCTCAGCCTCCCGAGTAGCTGGGAGCTGGGATTACAGGCTCCTGCCCAGCTAATTTTGTATTTTTAGTATTTTTAGTAGAGATAGGGTTTCACCATGTTGGCCAGGCTGGTCTTGAACTCCTGACCTCAGGTGATCCGCCTGCCTCAGCCTTCCAAAGTGCTGGGATTGCAGGTGTGAGCCACTGTGCCTGGCTCTGAAACCTTTTAAATTGGGCCTAGTGTCCTACTAAATGCTTGACTTTGCAGTGAAGCCTTTTTGGATCTCTCATTTCCTACACTCACATCGTCCTAAGGACTTGACCTTGTGCAAGGTTTGAAACAAAGTAGGTAAAGTAAAGAAGATGAGTGCCTTGGTAGCTCTTTGAAGAAGTTGAAGAAATGTCAACATCACCTTCAACATTATTTTAAGATTGTCATTGAAATAGTGAGACCTTACTTGCTCCAGGGAGATTGGAAGAAAAAAGCATTAGCTCCAACTTTATTAGAGCCTTTAACAGATACCATTAATTTAATAAGGCAGTTATTTAAATGAATAGTCATTAAACTACCATTTAATGTGCCATAGTTATAAATCAAGACCGTGGTTTTAGGTTTTATTTGTGATGTTCCTTTTTATGTTTTCTGTGTGTTAAAGGATAGAGTAAGACCAGATGGTAGAAGCTACACAGGCATCAGCTCTGTAAAGGGAGAGCTTTGGAGTCACAAGAGCTGTCTGAAGCTGCGGACGGCTCTCAGGAGGCAGCGTGTGCGGTTAGTACAGTAGGAAGGGAGTCACACTGCACAGGAGCGTGGTGATTGTATTTAAAGTGTCACGAGTGCACTTGATACTGTCCATTTGCTATGGCATATGGGGCATTATGTCAGTTACAAACAAGTATGGAATCTTTAGGTGCTTCAGCTTTGTTTCATGGCACATTGTTGGCCATCCATTTGGACCCTTTGAAAGGGGAGGAGTTCCAGCCGGGCGCGGTGGCTCACGCTTGTAATCCCAGCACTTTGGGAGGCCGAGGCGGGCGGATCACGAGGTCAGGGGATCGACATCCTGGGTAACACGGTGAAAACCCGTCTCTACTGAAAATACTATGACACTAGCCGGGTGATGGTGGTGGCGCCTGTAGTCCGAGCTACGCGGGAGGCTGAGGCAGGAGAATGGCGTGAACCTGGGAGGCAGAGCTTGCAGTGAGCTGAGATCCGGCCACTGCACTACAGCCTGGGTGAGAGAGCGAGACTCTGTCTCAAAAAAGAAAAAAAGGGGGAGGAGTTCCCTCATCCCTCTCACAGGGCATGCAGTGGGGGCGTGACTCGCTTCTTCAGTGTCCCGAGGCTCAGACCCCTAGGGGAGCATGCGGACGGGCAGGTCGTGGGGAGGATGGATTCCCACCCCACAGCAGCATCTAGGATTGTGTTTACAGCTCCTGGAGCCCCAGTGGGTGTGTGTTGCAGTGCGCTCTTTCAGCTTAGCTCAAGTAGACCCTCTGTCTTACCGCAAGGACAGAGGGCTTTCTATATCCTGGGTTCTTGCCCTAGTGTACTGAAAAAATCAGATCATGTGGGCTTGGAGAATGAATGCAAGATTTATTGAGTGGTAGCCAGAGGGGGATGGTGTGGGAAGGCGGTCTTCCCCTGGAGTCGGGCTGCTCAGCAGCCGGGCTCTCCTCCTACTGTCCTTGGCCAGGTTTCCCTTGGTGTCCGAATCGTTCTGCCGTCGATGGCCTGCCGGCATCTTTCGGTGTGTTCTGCCAGTGTGTTGTTCTCGATGTCGTTGCCTGTGTGTGTGTGTGCCCGCTGGGGTCTCAGGGTTTGTATGGGCACAGAATGGGGCATGGCAGGCCGGAGTGGTCTTGCAAAATGCAACATTTGGGCATGAAGACAGGAGTGCTTGTTCTCATGTAGGTCCATGGACACAGGCCTGAGGGTGGAGCCCTTGCCGCACACCCTGCCCTTCTCCACCCAGCACTTCCCTGCCCTCCTCCCGTATCGCCTTTGCCATCTTGTCCTTGACGAGGAATGCGCCTCCCAATTAGTGTTGTTGTGGGATACAGTCCTCTTTATGACACAGTTTCTAGAAATCGATAAAATGGGACCTGCCTAGGGCTGGGATCTCAAAATGTTTAATACTAGAATATTAGGTGTATTTTTTTTTCCTTTTTAGTGTTTAATGTTGAAGATCAGAAAAGAGACACCATAAATTTACTTGATCAGCATGAAAAGCGGAATCACACACTCTGAATTGAACTGGAATCACATTTCACATCAGGACTGAAGGGATGAGTATAAATGTTCATGAGGGACTGAGAACTGTGAAATGTACTGAATAAAATGTACATCTAAAGATGATTGTGAAATTTTAGTATGTACTGTGTGTAGGAAAAAACTGAATGGTCTTTTAAACAGTTTTTGGGGGGTACTTTTGAAGTGTCTAACAAGATGTCACAATTTTTGATAATAGGTATTTCATGAGAAGTTCAACACCAAAAATGGAACATAGTTCTCCTTCAGGTGTTGGCGACAGTGGGGCTTCCTGAGTCTGGACTGTAACTGTGTAAATGAACAGCCACCTATAGGAAGAGTCCATCTGCTGTGAAGGAGACAGAGAACTCTGGGTTCCCGCTGATGTCCTCCTTTCCACGTGCTGTGCCAAGCGCTGGTGCCAGCCTGTTATCTGTTCTCACGGACTGACTGGCTTATGCTCTTGTGCAGTCACTTCTGATTCTGACAATCAATGGCCTAGAACACTGACTGTTAACACAAATGTCACTAGCAAACTAGCAACAGCTTTAAGTCTAAATACAAAGCTGTTTTGTGTGAGAATTTTTAAAAAGGCTACTTGTATAATAACCCTTGTCATTTTTAATGTGCAAAACGCTATTAAGTGGCTTACAATTTGAACATTTGTGGTCTGTATTTACTTTGCTTCCTGTGTGTGGGCAAAGCAACACCTTCCCTAAATGTATATTACCAAGAAAAGCAAGGAGACGAGGCTTTTGACAAAACAGGCCAAAAGGGGGCTGACCTGGAGCAGAGCACAGTGAGAGGCGAGGCATGAGAGGCGAGTTTGTGGTGGACAGATCTGTGCCTACTTTATTACTGGAGTAAAAGAAAACAAAGTTCACTGATGTTGAAGGATATATACAGTGTTAGAAATTGGGACTGTTTAGACAAAACAGGCATACAATGGTTGTTTTTGTCATAGTGTACACATTTAGCTTGTAGTAAATGACTCACAAAACTGATTTTAAAATCAAGTTAATTTTGAAAATTACTATTTAATCCTAATTCACAATAACAATGGCATTAAGGTTTGACTTGAGTTGGTTCTTAGTATTATTTATGGTAAATAGGCTCTTACCACTTGCAAATAACTGGCCACATTATTAATGACTGACTTCCCAGCAAGGCTCGCTAAGGGATGAGTGGGAGGATCCCCAGGATGTGAGATGCTGAGGCCCAAGAGATCTTTTGATCCAACCCTCTTATTTTCAGAGGGGCAAATGGGGCCCAGAAGTTACGGAGCATCTAGCTGGTGTGCTGGCATCCCTGGCCTCACACAGACTCCCAGGTAGCTGGGACTACAGGCACACAGTCACTGAAGCACGCCCTGTTTGCAATTCATGTTGCCACCTCCAACTTAAACATTCTTCATGTCTGATGTCCTTTTACCTAGTCGCTAAGGTTAAACTTTCCCACCCAGAAAAGGCAACTTAGATAAACTCTTAGAGTACTTTCATACTCTAAGTCCTCTTCCAACCTCACTTTGAGTCCTTCTTGGGGTTGATAGAAATTTTCTCCTACTTTCTCAGTAAAGTCTCTATTCATCTCATGTTTAATTTGCATACAACTGCTGAGAAATAAAATATTCTGTTCAACTTTTAAAACGTGTCATAGCTCTGTTTTTTTGCTTTTCCCCTTCATCCTCTATTAGATCCTTAAAAACTGGACTAAGGACGTCGGTTTGCCTTAAACCTTCTGTGGAATGAGATGAACTGTCAGTACATCTTCAACCCACAGGGCCCCAAAAGCTGTGTGCTTGGCATGTGTGCGGTCTGCACGCTTTCTCCAGGCTGCCCTAGGGCTCACGACAGATTCCGCCAACAATGGAGTGGGCTGTGGGCTGTTCCAACAAAACAGTCACCTGTGCTGACGCGCAGATGCCGTTCTAGCTTCCCAAGTGGCTGGAACTAGATGCGTGTCACCACGCTGGCTAATTTTTGGTATTTTTAGTAGAAACAGGGTTTCACTGTTAGCCAGGCTGGTCTCAATCTCCTGACCTCGTGATCAGTTTAGAGACGCAACAGAGCTGTTGCATAATAACTTCATGTTGAGTCTCCAAAATTTGATACTAAAGGCTTGGGGGGGGGGTCTCAGGGAGGCAACGTGGCTGCAGCCTGAGGGGCCGAACGGAGAGGGCAGAAACGAAGTAGGAGAGGCAGAAGGGGTCAAACCGGCATTCTGGGTAAAGATTAGGTCATTCATTAGAGACTTGAGTTGTCAAGTGACCATGCTTGCATTTTATGATCTTTTAAGATCATACCAGCCACTTCACGAATACAGTGGGGCAAGTATGAATATGGGGAAGTCAGTTCTTCAAGCCCAGTTGAGTCACTGTCTCGTTCCACACCGCATGGTCTACACCTCAACTGACTTTCCAGCTTCTGCCCCACCGCTTCAAGAAAGAGCTCACCCCAGTCACCAGCAATCTTGACTTGCCAAGTTCAATGGGCTCTTTTCAGTCCTCCTCTTAATGAATGGCCTTTGAGCAGCATGTGGCCCTGCATTCTACTTATTTTCCTGATAAGTCTCCTTTGCAAGCTTTTTCCAGTGCCCAGAGCACAAAGAGGAACAAGGGAAACAACCACCTCCCCTAAACTTCCAAACAGGGTGCGCTTTGACTATTTAAGGCAATACACTGTCAGAGTCTTGTGCAAACAAAACGGTGGACCAGGCACGCTTGTCAAACAGTGGCCTGGTATGACTCTGAGGTACTCTTCCCTGCAGCCTGTCCCACCACCTCACTGGCCTCCCCATTCCCTGGCCCCCCGAAGTCTGTTCTTTGGGACCCATCTCAAGGCCCTTACTCTAGGAGCCCCCCGAGCAACGGCAACGCCCAGAAAATTACAGTGACTACTTAGTCCTCAGTTCATCTCCAGCCCAGATGGCACCTCCCAGTTCGAGATCAAACTACCTGCCATCTTCAAGATGTCCCAAAGATATCTCAATGTCTAAAGCAATCTTTATCCCAAACCTGGTCTACCTTGCATAGATAACTAAGCAAGTGGCACCACCACCATCCAGTTGCCAAAGCCAAAAAATTTCTGAAAAATCATCCTAGATTTTGGCAGAAACTCATTTACCATGTCCCGTTAGCTGTTAGCTCTGAAAACTTTTGATTTCATCCACTTTCTTCCACCTGCTCTGCCACTACCTTTGTTAAGACCAACATTTTCTCTCACATGACTGGATTCCCTGCCTCCCTTTTGAACCGTTCTCAGGCAAGCAGATTTGATTTGATCCCATCATGTCCCTGCATAAAAGCCTTCAGTAGTATCTATCAATATCAGAATAAAGTCCAAATCTTTAACCTGGCCTCCCAGGGTGTTGGGTATCGGCTTCTCCTTCTCTCTCATCTCTGCCATCCTTGTCCTGCTGTGTACCTCAGCCAGGCTGCCACCCTCTCCCCTCCACGCTTGTGCACATTCTGTCTGGGACCCTTTCCCAGCAATGCCTCCTGAATAATAAACGTGATGGGGATTTGTCGCCTAAAGTTTCATGTGGGGCAGTTCTCCTACCCAGCGTACGACATATTCCTCACTGCATTTTCAATACCTGTTGCTTTTCTGCATTCGCTCTAAGATTATAAAAGCTCTATCAGAGGAGACTGTCTTATTCTAGTTTTTTCAGTAAGTACCCTGAATGGCAGATTACTTTAAAAATTATAAAATGGCAAATTTGTTTTTATAGTTAGAAACCTGCTGTTTAAAAACAAAAACTAGCCAAGCAGGCATGTGCCTATAATCCCAGCTACTCTGGGGGCTGAGGCAGGAGGGCTGCTTGAGCCCACAAGTTTGGGTCAGTTTGGGCAACATAGTGAAACCTCATCTCTAAACAAACTAAAAACCAAAAATTAAAGCTACTTAAAGGAAACCACACAATTCTGTAACATACACTGATAAATCTAACACTAATCAATCTTTTTTTAGTTGATAATAGGTTAATAGGAAAACTTTTACTTAGGAAGACCTACTTCAAAATAACCTAGATGCTCGACTACACCAGGAGACCAGCAGACTCAATCAGACATAGTGGCTAAAAAATGCCAGAGCACCCTCTTAATTAAAAGTGATCCCATCATCTAGCAGGGCCTTTGTTGCATTCATCTATATTCCTTTTTTTGCTTTTAAGGGAGACATAGTTTTTATACTTTATATCTTGGCCACTGGGAAAGAAGAATTTCTCAGCTTTCTAACTTGCTTCAGGCTCTCTTCTTGGTTGTTTGCCAAATGTCCATGCTCATTCCCTTTTCCTCTTTGCTTTTTCTTTTGATTCCTTATTTCTTGTCTTGCCGATTTCCTACCATTCCTTTGCCGTTTTTCATTTAAAGCATTCAGTAATTACCAGCCAGAAACAATGTTTTCATTCTCAACAAAGTAACAGGTATACTCTTCATCTCTCCATAATTCAAGTTTCTATTGTACAGACTACTTAAAAAAAAACACACACATTTTTAAAAAGATTTTTGGGTTCTGAAATTTCAGGATGCCTAATGGCTGTTCTTGAATAACACAAGTATTACCGCTCTTGGAAAGGAAAGCCAGGAGAGCTCATTAGCTGCAAAGAGGGGCAACAGGAACACCCTTAGCAAGTTCAGTCAGGTTAGCTGCTGTAAAATACTGCCAGACAAGTTTCACTATCATGTTTTTATGAAAGATATCAAATCAGAGTTAAGATAAGCAGCCGGGCACGGTGGCTCAAGCCTGTAATCCCAGCACTTTGGGAGGCCGAGACGGGCGGATCACGAGGTCAGGAGATCGAGACCATCCTGGCTAACACGGTTAAACCCCGTCTCTACTAAAAAATACAAGAAACTATCCGGGCAAGGTGGCGGGCGCCTGTAGTCTCAGCTGCTCAGGAGGCTGAGGCAGGAGAATGGCGTAAACCCGGGAGGCGGAGCTTGCAGTGAGCTGAGATCCGGCCACTGCACTCCAGCCTGGGCGACAGAGCAAGACTCCGTCTCAAAAAAAAAAAAAAAAAGATATTTGAAGCTGAGAACCTTTATAACCACAGACCAAATATAAAACTGTCACTAGTCTTAGGCTAAGCCATCAAAGCCAATTTACATCACAGAGTGGCTCATTTTGCTAAGAGTATTGCCTGCTACAGAGGACAAAAAGGAAGGCCCAAAAGGCCTAGACAGCTGCCATCGCAAACATCAGAGCGGAGACAGGACAAGTGGGAAAGGAAGGGGAGGGCCTCTGGCAGCAGGCACTTGGAAGCACAGGGGGATGTAGTCAGATTTTCAAAGCCAGAGGATACTTAACAGGCACTCATTTGAAAATGTTTCATGGGTTAAACTGAATATGAAGTAAACAAAAAGGAGTACACCACATTTAAACATAGACCTAAATTTTGATCTATATACATTTCTATCTGCCTCCTTTTTGAATAATGTCACCAGCAAACATAAGGTATGATCTTTTAAAAGTGCCAAAAGTAACAGGTAAAGGATTTTTGTTTTACACACCTGTATTCTTAGATATATAATTTGCGATGTCATGACACATAAAAATCACCATTTTCATGTAATTTAGTTTCTATCTTAGAAGTCCTCCCAAAAATCTCTTCTAAATGTATTTTACCAAAATCTCATACAAGTGTTTAATTAACCTCTTGATTTGAAACTTCTTTTGGATAACGTTTTGGAACTACTCAAATGTTAAAGAGCATACACCTTCTTCAGTTCTTAACATGGACAAAGAGCTACTGTTTCTCATCTCCAGCAGGGCATTTTTTTTTTTTTTGGTCAAGAAATTTATTAACCTTTACAAAGACTATTTTCACTCAATCATTCATAAAAAATGATTTGTGATTAAATCTGTAATAAAACCATATAATGTTCATCAATGCATTCAATAAGACCAGTTTCTTCCATGGAACATAATAAACCACTTTAAAACAGCAGTTTTCATTCACGTCATATAAGGCTGTCAAACTAAAAGTATTCCTTATAATGAGTTGTTACCCAAGAAATCCATCTCACTTCCCGTGGTGTGGAGCCTGGTGATGTGCCCTCCAAGAGTGGGGTCTGAAAGAAGACTCTGCCCCTTTATGGCCACCTTCCCAGTCTCTCTCAAACAAGTTTCACAACAGGAAAATATTTATGAGCAGAGAAATCAAATTCAGGAGGAACCTGTTAAAGAAAACCCAGAAAGTCAATTAATGTATATACAAATATTCAGATGGTACACAAAACAAGACTATTTTTATTTTAGAGTTTCTTGTGTTCTTAGAAACAAGGCAGCAGAAAATAGATTTTAAAAACTAGGTTAATGACAAAAAAGATAGGATATGGAAGAAAAACCGATTAATTTGTTTTTGAGTTTTATGAAGATCATAAGAAAATAGGCTGACCAGCTGTTTTCTATCTTCGGAAAACAGTTAAAAAAGATAAATAGTCAAAAATTATAGAAAAGGCATTCAGTTAGATCAGGGGTCAGGATACTTTTTAGTTCCAGGGTAACTGACAGAACTAAGCAATGAGATGAGAGAGTCAGTCAGTAGGAAACCAGGGCAGGAGCGAAGGAAGGCAGATCACAGGAAACACTGGAAGAAAACAAGGTGCACAACACACACAGGCAAATGCCTCCACGGCTGGCCTCTCCACAGCATAGAATCTGTGCTCTGAAATACGTGGCATGGATGATACAACATTACCAAAAAAAAGCTTATAGACTCCTCTTCTGAGCCATTACAAAGAAGTCTTTCATTATTAAAGCACTCACTTTCCCAAAGGCAGATGACATTTAAATACCTCGTACTTCTCCCATAAAATTTTCTTTACATAAATTTTCTTTTTTCACCCCAAGTTATTCAGTAATTTACACAGCAAGGAGATGGAAAACATATGGGCAGACTTTAGAAATTTTAACCCAACCAAATATACATCTCAAGGCAAAATGGCAAGCTCTAATTTTTTGCTGCTGAACTAAACTTTTTAGAATGATTTTTGTTCAGTGGTTTAATTTTTCCTGTAATATTTACACATCTCATTGGAAAACATTATGAAACTTCACAAGAATTTAAGAGCACTTCTTTTTCCCACAACGTACTCACTTTAGATTCCTTTTTGTGTCCTCCTGCCAATAACTTCATAACCACAAAGTTGGGTTTGGCAACCTTTAAAATTCTATTAACCTGAAACATGAACATAAAACTATTGAAACATTAACTTCATAGGCAAAATTTCTCTTTTTCTTTTTTGAGACAGAGTCCTGCTGTCAACCCAGGCTGGAGTACAGTGGTAAGAACACGGCTCACTGAAGCCTCAACCTCCTGGCTCAGGCAATCCTCCCACTTCAGCCTCCCAAATGGCTGTGCACCATCACACCCAGCTCATTTTTAAATTTTTGCAGAGACAGGAACTATGTTGCCCAGGCTGGTCTTGAACTCCTGGGTTCAAGCAGTTATCCCACCTTGGCCTCCCAAAGTGTTGGGATTATCAGCGTGAGCCACTGTGGCCAGCCAAAATTTCTTAATTATAGATACTAACAGGAACTTTGTATAATGGAAGTGTTGATGTTTTATTAAATAAAGGCAATTTAAAATTCTAAATATATTTCTTTTAATAATACAGAACTTCATTTCGATTAACTCTGAATTGAAATGGCTACCTTATCTCGTTTTCCTGAATAACAAAAAAATTGGGCTGCAGTCCTGAAAAGGCAGCATAGCATACATAGTATTAGGAGCACAGACTCATCTTTGAATAAATGAATGAAGTTTCACTAAATGAAATATGTCATCTATCATAGGTAGCTCCTCAAATTTTTAGACTCCCCCTACATATTTTCTTAGATGGTACATATAATTTTTAAAACGTGTCTCCCCTATCCCTCTTCCAAGCACTCTGCTTCCCTCCAAGGAAGGAAACAAAACTACCAATTCTGACACTATCTTTCTAAAGATATTTTATACTCGCATACATACATATAGGCTTCCCTTGCCCCCTTTGATGGAAACTGCACCATACTATGCATATTAAAGTGCGCCTTTCTTTTTAGATTTCTTAAATCATACGGAGCATTCCATCACAGTATGTAAAGAGCTTCCTCATCCGCCTTAAGGCTGCGTAGTATTCCACTGTATGAATGTATCATCATGTAGCAGTCCCCTGTTGATGGATACTACTGTTTCTTCCTGCTTTTTGCTATTAGAAATCCTGCTGCAGGGAATACTCTTATGTTCATCACTCTCACTTCCTGTATGTGTTCATGTATCGATATAAATCCCAAAAAGCAGAACTGCTGGATCTAAGCATTAATGATCTCTGACAAATACTGCTAAGCTACCCCTCTATGGAAGTGGTCCCAAGATATACTTCCCAAAACAGTATGTACACATTACAGGTAACTTTTAGAAAATAAATGTATTTCAATAAAATTAGGGATATGGTAAATTATTAAAATATCAAAAGCCTGAAACAATTTTTGCCCCAAGTTTATTTTGATAACTCAGAGTCTTCAAAAGCAATAGCCTTTATTTTAAATGGTCAAGTGGAATAAGATTGTTTCTGTGACAACTGGCCAGGTCATTTTTCATATTTATGTAAAACTTAGTTACGTTTTAATAATTTTGTTTTTTTTTTGAGATGGAGTTTCGCTTGTCACCCAGGATGGAGTGCAACAGCGCAATCTTGGCTCACTGCAACCTCCACCTCGGGGTTCAAATGATTCTCTTGCCTCAGCCTCCCAAGTAGCTGGGATTACAGACAGGCATGCACTACCACGCCTGGCTAATTTTTTGTACTGTTAGTAGAAACGAGGTTTCACCATGTTGGCCAGGCTGGTCTCAAACTCCTGACCTCAGGTGATCCACCCACCTGGGCCTCCCAAACTGCTGAGATTACAGGTGTGAGCCATCACGCCCGGCCCCCTTAACAAACTGATTAAACCAGAAATGTTTCAATGCTAACATTTTGAGCTATGAATCAGAGCAGTCTGGATCTTATGCTTATCTTTCTTTCTTCATGATTGTGAGTCATAATTTGTCTTTGCATTGACTTCTAAATTTACACAAAGCAGGTATTTACATCACCTCATTCTTAAAATTAACTTGAAGTCTGACAAGGTTAGTTTGACAAAACTATCCGAAATCTTTCACAGAAACATGACAAGTTATATTCACTAACACTATTAAAGTTCACTTTCATAATTCACTTTCATCCAGCAGTAAGAGATGTATTTCCTGCCACGCTTTTCCCGTAAAATCACTGTGAATCCAGTCTTACCTCATGGTCCGGGTTAGGAATATTTTCCAATATCATTTTTGCCTGCTGAAAGTGCTTACTAGCTGCCACATACAATTCAGGAGACTGAGGAGGAGGGCTATATTTATTGAGGTCAGACATTTCCTAAAAAGAAGGGGAAATATAATTCAAAACATGTTTAATATGAACAATTCTAAACTTCCATTTCTAATTACTAAAGAATTCTACATTGTCTATCCACTCATATACAGACACTGGGGCAAACATTTGGCACATCTCCCTATTTTTTCCTAGGTAATATGTAATTCTCAACCCTCATATGCTACCTCATATTATTCTTATAATTTAAATAACTGTAAATGTAACAACATGGCTAGGTATAAACAGCATCTCTCTAAGAAGGTCTAAGACTGAAGATTTCCGAACAATTTCCTTGAGCAGGTTCACCTTGAACTGTAAGTAGTGCACAGGCGGCGGGGTCATCACACTGTTGAATGGAGCAAACCTGTGCTCATACCGAACTTGTTCACTATCAAGCTCAAACTTCGGTTTACGTACTTTGCCATCCATGTCAAATGCAACCATGGTCTAAATGAAAAAGGGAACAAGAAAAAAGATGAAATCAATATGAAAAAAGCAAACACTCTCATCAATACGGAATAGAAGACAAGAAACAGCTATTTAAAACCTTCAAGTAAACACTTCTGAAAAAATGAGGACATATAATTGTCATAAGCACAGGTCCTATTTTCAAACAAAGTCCATGTTCTGCTTTATGCATTTTCATGTAAGTTGCCTCAAATGATTTCTTGGACTGCCAAGTACAACTTAAGAGTTAGTACCCACTGCCTCTTGCTTAAGCCATTGGTTGTGGAGCTCACCCTCTTCCAAATACACTCCTAAAAAACCTAAACTCCATCTCTTCCAGGAAGCCTTGCCTGATCATCAATCAGAAGTACTCTCTTCCTTTTCTTATACCTGTCACAGACGCATCAACTGGTCTGTTGCTACAGATTTGAAACAAGGACCATATAGAATTGGTATCTCCTGCAATGTACTCAGTACAAAGTATCTCACACATAGCAAGGATTCAAACGGTTGTTGAACAAATTAATGACAATAAAGGTAATCCTCAAGCAGACAAAGTAAAACAAAGGTGAAATTACAATCTGGAAAGAACCACAGAAAAGAGTTTAAATAAACTATATAATAGGAATAGAGCTGAAAGGTAAAAAGAACTTCACTTTCAACAACTTACTTTAAACATTCCAGCACACATGTTCTGATATGCTTGGCTCATTGTGATCTCTCGGCTCAAAGGGCGAACTGTAATTAGAAAGAAAAACATAATCTTCCATAATCTCTTCCTCCTTCCTCTTGCATTATTGCAAAAGAAAATCTAATTTAAAAAATCTTCCAGCTTGTACACTAAATTAAAACTTCAGTTTGTTCCTACAGGTTACATTTTATTTATGGTCAAAATCTACAAATAATAAAATATAATAATCATGTCCCCAAATAGCTAATACTATAAAATTCCAGTATAAAGTAATTATAACTTTTCTGAATTCACCCGAGATTTAACCTTTTAAAGGAAACCCATGAATACAGTGATTTAACGACCCATCCAAATTGCTTTAAGTCCTAAGGAAATATGAAGCAGTATTTTTATAGCCTTCCCTAAGTGATCAATAGGGCAGTCCCTTTGAAACAGTTCTGTCCTCATGGTTCTTGGGTGATGCCCAAGGCACCTTTCGGTGCCCACTACCACAGCACAGCTCCAGAACTACTGTCCTCCTGAGCTATCAGGCTCTGTCAAAAGGTCAATGGCTTCCTGCTGTCTTGTCCCCTAACCTGTATCTTGCTTGCACACGCCACGTGGCTACTTCTTGATCAAAGATTCTCTGATAGACAGAACAGCAAAGAAATGAAAGCAAGGAAAGGAACCAAAAAGCTTATGTCATTAATACTGGGACTCAGTCTCTACCTTATAGTTTCTGAAAAGAGGAGGAACAAGAGCTAAAATATAATGAGTAACTCACAAGTAGTTCCATTTATTTATTTGTAGAAATTAAAGTACACTCTGTTGTTAAGTTTAAAAATAATCCACAGCACCTTTCTTTTTTTTCTTTGTTTTTTTACTACTACGGCCTTTCTGCTGCTCTTCCATTATCCTTTCCTCTGCCATTTGAGAGCCATCTGCACGACTCAATGTTGACATCAACCATGCATAAAGGAATTCAGAGAGATACCTTAAAGGATACAAAATGTTAGTTAATGGTAGATGTCTAAATGAGACAGCTTTATCAACACATATATTAACAACAATAGATACTTCAAATAATGCTTTAGGTCTTTAAAAACAGATCATTTGATTATACATCTTACAAGAAATGAACACAAGGATTAATTTTCCCTTTCAACATTTTACAACTTTCCAGATTTCCTGATAATTATACATGTACATATGCAAATCAAATGAATGCCCATTAAGTTTTCATTGTATCAGAACACAGTTCAGTTCAGTCTATAAATATTTTAATCACAAATAAAATCAGAAAAAGATAAAAAATTATTGGCATTATAAAAAATCATTCTTAAAAATTAAGAACATTCACATTTACAATTTACTTGAGTTTAATAAACAAAATATAAAACAGAACATTCTACCAGACACTAATTTTTCAGAACTTTAACACTGCTAAGCCAGAAAAGTCTTCAAATCTAGGAGACATATATATATATACACTTCATAACATAATCAATAATAATAAGACCTATAATTGCATATGAAGAGTAAACAATTCCTGGCCCTGAATTTAAGAAAAACATTTACTATAGTACCCTTTTACAGTATATAACTGAATTTTGTTTCCCTGCCACCCTACAAAATGTGAGAGTCCATAACAACTCATATACCTTAATTCAAGTGAAGGATTTCTATAGGTAACTGACGGTGCCGTCTACCTTCTGTTTATCTAACCTAAGGACACATGAGTGAAGGGGACAACTAAGATACAGCCTTTTCCTCTCAAATATCAGGTACCTCAATGATCTATTAAGTGCTTTATCAAAATTAATATACATTTATGTCTAAGAGAGTGCTGATATTCTATACCAATGGTTCTCAAATGTCATCTCTGGGCCAGCACCAGTTAACCTGAGAACCAGTTAGAAATGCAAATTATTCGGTCTCACCCTAGACCTAACAGGTCAAGAATTAGCCCAGAAATTTGTGTATTAACGCACTTTCCAAGTGATTACAATGCATGTTAAAGTTTAAGGATCACTGTTTTTGCTGATGATTTGAAAAGAGTCCACATGCTTCAGGGATCGTATGCATGAAAAACAACTAAAGGTTATCTCAGGGAAATGCAGGAGCCCAATCTGTCATTTTGAAATTAAAAAGCAGTTCGAAAACAATTATGAAAAGACCACAAGGGTATTTATGGGCAGAACTAAAGTTCTTTTAATAAGAAAAGAAACAAATCTACTTATGAATATAGACAAATGTGTAACAGAGTATTTATCTGAGTATCATTTATTTGCTGAATTAAGATCCCAATTCTCTGTGCAAAAAAGCATATAAAAATTAATGAAACCAGTATTGTCTACTATGAATAACAAAATGTACTATCCAAAGTAGCTATATAAATACCTGTTATTAAGGATTATTTGGTATTATCTATATAAATGTTGAAGAACATATAGCAAGGAAAATTATTCTCATATTGCTATAGTTGATGCTCAAATTCACTTTTCATAAGCAAGAGTTATCTGTCAAGAGCCTTCACTGCTCATAACAAAATGTACGTCAACAGCATGGAAGAGAATTACTTTCCCTCCCACAGCAGTGACTTCAGAGAATATAGAATATCTTAATTACTAAGTTCAGTCAGTTTAAATAAGTTTAAAAGGTGAACTCTATTAAAGTCTAATATACTAAACCTGAGTGTTTGTGATGAGTAACACAGGTCATTAGTTTAAAATTATGTGCCAGGTTGAGAAAAAGATTCAAAATAACTGAATTCATTAATGCTCAATTTTATTTTCTTTCTATGACAGCTTTTACATGCCTAAAATATGTTCAAGCATCCTCTTAGTAGGTTTCTTTATTTTGTCCTCAAGTGAAAGGGAAGAACTACTCTGCTGAAGATCATCTTTTATCAACTCCAAAGCTCCTGAAGTGCATCCTCAGCACCACGGTTTGAAACAGTTATGCACCCAGTAATCAGCTTGGTCATGATTTCTTCTAAGCAGACAGTCCTGATTCCAATTTGATGTTTAACTCTGTCAAGTACATCCACAGCTAGTGCTACCAAATTCAGGGCAAAACGTGTTAATTTTTCTCCATATGAACAAATAAATGATCTTCAATCAATCCATTTACTTTGGAGTCATTTTTTGTTAACTTTTTACATATTTGGAAAAATACACTCATGCAATATTATAGCACTTAAAGATATTCAAGATGATCCAGCTCTAATTTTCGAATTTTTCCAAATGTCCCACAACTAAAGGTAAAGTATACTAAATGAAAAAGTACCCTGAAATTAACTCTAAATTCTCTCAGATCTTATCCATTCCACCTACCACCAATTTTAACTCAAACTGTGCTCTTACCAATATATGTAATAGTACTCGTGCATACTGTAGAGTTCCAATTCAAAGCCACTTAGAAGATACTGTATCATAATGCGAAGGTTATGGTAAAGGACCCAGGTACCTAAACAGGCCAAATGTTGCCTTTGGGGTTCCTGTTTCAACAGCATGGTGTGAAGCGCTGCATCAACCTTTTCTGCCTATTAAAATAAAATGTCATAAACTGTGTTCGTTTAGTTTTCTTAAGGTAATGAGAGAACTTTAAAAAAAAATACAGCTAAAAAGAATATAAGCAGAAAGTTTAAATCTGACCACCCAAAGAAACATTTTTAAATGCATTTTTATTAGGTTTACATTCGAAGTTCTCATTTCACAATGGTTAACATTTACCTAAACATGCCTTAAACTAAAAAGACATCAATTTTAAAGGACAAAAATACAAATAATACACTTCAGGTCTTTACTTATCAATATTGCTGCTGTATATATATTAACTTTAAAATTAATATATTAACATTTTTATATGTAACCCTTGTTATAAAACTATCATTTTATACATTATTTCGTAATTTATTCCTATTATCAAAGAAATATTTAAGATGTCTATCAGTTTGGACTATTGTTCTGCTTCATTTTGTAAACGCTGGTGTAAGAAACTGTTATATTTTAAATGAAAAGTGGATCATGTTGAAAAATTAAACAGTCAAAATATTGTTCGGAAGAATTGTTTTTAAAAATCTGGACAAAGTGTGTGAGTCATTTAATTTTAGAAGAGAGGGGAACCTGGCTCTTACCTCATCCTGCAAGGTAGCAAATTCCTCAAGAATATGACCAAGCTTATCTCTCTGTCGAGCCCTGTTATGTCCATGGATCTGAATAAGACTACAGAATGGCTGCAATACACATATAATTTGTCAACCGTAAATATGAAATTTCCTGGTACCAAAGAAACTTAACATTCCAAGTTCACAATCTGGTTTAAGAGGAAAAAAATGCTGTGTATATGAGAATTATGTCTATGTATACTTTTAATTTTTACATAGGTGTTTAAGGAACTCAACACCAGAATTTATCAATAACCGGAAAAAACATAGCTTCATGTGAAACTTCCCTTCATATTGTAAAAATATCTTCTTTCAATCTTTAGATATCTTCTTGCAATTTCACGAGGACACTTTCTTTCCTGCTTATTTTGAGTCAAAAGCCAATGTTCAAGGCTGACATTCCTGTGCCGCTATAAATATACCAGAATGCCTAATAATTCTATAGCTTAAGAAGAGCTAATAGCCACAAACCTTGACTATTGTTCTTTATTCCTGCTTTCTCCATACAGTGTTCTCATCTAAAATACTATGCAACATTCCACTAACCAGGCAAGAGACATGGATTGGTAAGATGCTTTAAGTGTGAATTAGAAGATTCTCGAAGTATAATACTGTTTTATATTTGCATTCTTTGACAGATATTATCTCATTTGATCAATAACTACCCTGTAAGAGGTCAGAGAAGATGTAAGCATTTTACTCTTTAAAGAGTGGAAAGTTGGATCGGGCACGGTAGCTCACCCCTGTAATCCCAGTGCTCTGGGAGGCCGAGGCAGGTGGATCCTGAGGTCAGGAGTTTAAGAACAGCCTGGCCAAGATGGTGAAACCCCAACTCTAATAAAAATACAAAAATTAGCTGGGCGTGGTGGCAGGCACCTGTAATCCCAGCTACATGGGAGGCTGAGGCAGAGAACTGCTTGAACCCGGGAGGCAGGGGTTGCAGTGAGCCAAGACTGTGCCACTGCACTCTGGCCTGGGCGACAGAGTGAGACTTTGTCTCAAAAAAAAAGAAAGAAAAAAAAAAAAAGGAAAGTTTATAAAAAAGTGATGTGCCTGATAAAATATTAATGATAAAAAAGAAATGAAATCTGGTCTTCTGTTTTTTTTCTCTTTTCCCCATACCATGCTGCTTTTTTTTTCTCTCTCTCTCTACATATACATAGATAAACTTTTAGTAACTGGAAGTAGACCCAAAAAAGTCACCTGTTGGAGATCTCTAAGAGAAATACTTACATCTAATTAAATAAAAATGAAGCCACGTGCAGTGGCTCATGCCTGTAATCCCAGCACTTTGGGAGGCCAAGGCAGGTGGATCACTTGAGCTCAGGAGTTTGAGACCAGCCTAGCCAACAGGGTGAACCCGTCTCCACAAAAAACACAAAAAAATTAGCCAGGTGGGGTGCTGTGAGTCTGTAGTCTCAGCTATTCTGAATGCTGAGGTGAGAGGATCACTTTAGCCCTGGGGGTAGAGGTTGCAGAGAGCCAAGATTATACCACTGCACTCCAGCCTGGGCAACAGAGGGAGACCCTGTCTTAATAAATAAATAAATAAGTATTTTTTAAAATTAAATAAAAATGAATAATTCAACTCACTACAAGATTTGCATTTTTTCCTAATTACTTAAGATGAAAAAGTTTGTGATCTCATTTAAATAAATATATATATATATTTTTTTTGACAGAGAGTTTTGCTTTTGTTGCCCAGGCTGGAGTGCAATGGTGTGATCTCTACTCACAACCTCTGCCTTCTGGGTTCAAGCAATTCTCCTACCTCAGCCTCCTGAGTAGCTAGGATTACAAGCATGCACCACCATGCCCAGCTAATTTTGTATTTTTAGTAGAGACAGGATTTTTCCATGTTGGTCAGGCTGCTCGAACTCCCAACCTCAGGTGATCCGCCTGCCTCGGCCTCCCAAAGTGATAGGATTACAGGCGTGAGCCACCGTGCCCAGTCAATAATTTTAATTTTATTATAACTCAGTTCATTAATATAATACAAAGATAAGTGTATCAGGATGTTAAAAATATTCTTTGTAAGGTTAAAAAAAAAGTTTTTATGTCCATTCACAAAAAATTTCAAGGAAGCAACTGCTGTTTTCCCAGTTGAGAGTCATAACATTCCCTATCTGCGGCCCTCGCAGGCTGCAGGGAGAGGCCATCCACGGCTGCCTCTGTAGCCAATAACCTAGCAGAAGACCTTAGGTTATAAAACCATCCACTCAAGTGTTAGGAGTTTTTATCTATTCACTGAAAGTAAGTAAGAAATGTTAGATGAAAAAAAGCATTAATTAAAGACACTGAAGGAATTACAGTCCAGCAATTTATTATTCTTATTTTTTGAGACAAAGTCTCACTCTGTTGCCCAGGCTGCAGTGCAGTGGCATGATCTTGGCTCACTGAAACCTCCTGGGTTCAAGTGATTCTCCTGTCTCAGGCTCTTGAGTAGCTGGGACTACAGGCGTGTGCCACCACGTCTGGCTGATTTTTGTATTTTTAGTAGAGTCAGGGTTTCACTATGTTGGCCAGACTGGTCTCAAACTCCTGACCTCAGGGGGATCCACTTGCCTCAGCCTCCCAAAGCGCTGGGATTACAGGCGTGAGCCACCGCGCCCGGCCACAGCCCATGATTTTTAAAGTACCCATTACGACAATCCAAATTGTAGCTCTTACCCGAACACAGTGAGTAACAAAGGAGTCAATACAGTCCTTAGCCTGGTGATTATTATATAGGTAGCACCTGCAAGATAATAGTCACATCATTAAAATCTATTCGGCCCAAACGAAAGCAGCAGCAATTACTGCAGATGCTACAAATGACAGAGAAGGTGAATTAAAGAGAAAATGGAACCAATTCCTAAGTTCAAGAATGCTAGTATTAGACTATGAAACATTCTACAATTATTACGTAGTTCACATACATTTGTGATATTTCCAATTCCTATAGATCTATATTTGAACAATCAGAGTTGGATCCAGTAAGATCAAATTAGCAAGGAGAAAAGGAAAAGTCCAAAGCCCTACTTTTTCATGACCCTACTTCAGTGTCATATATATTTTCCTACAACTGATCTCCTCATGGACTGTGCTCATAATAGTCATTACAAAGAAAACACTATAGAGGATCCTCATTTTTTCTGTATCCCCACTCCTCACCATTGGTTACAAATCACTGAAACATCCCTTTGGCACCTCATCTCTTCTCACAAAGTGGTTTCCTTTACGGTGTTCCCTATCTGATAAACAGAGCCAAGGTCACACAATGGAAAAGACGGTGCAACCAGCACCCAGGAGAAAGAAAAAGGTGAACACCTGGAACAGGCATTTGGTGAAATGGGAAGTGCTGAAGGTTCATTACATCTTTAACCCTAGAGCAAGAAAATTACCTGAGATTAAAATAAAGCACTTTAAAAAGGCTCTCTCAATCTAAAGATGATTATTTTCAAATTTTAAAATTCAGTAGAAAAAATATGTTCATTGGTAGCCTTCAAGATCAAGAGGAAGAACTTTCTCACAACAAAGCAAAAATAACAAGGAGACGAATGTCATGAGGCATAGGTAAGGGAGCTCTAGAAGACTCAGTAGGCTAGGAGCTCTAAAAAAGGAGAAAACAAAACAGATGAAAGTGAAGCAATAAATAAGTAATAACAGGGACAAATGATCTGACTGAAAACTTGAGTCTTTAATGACTGAATTCCAGATAGGACTAGCTGAAAATCACACATGAATATTCTGGTAAAACTTCTGAACTCCTAAAATAAAGAGAAACTCATCAACACTCCAGAAGAAGTTTCAAATCACTTACAAAGGAAAAGATAATTCTCATCTACGATACTGAAATTTTTAAAACAGGAACAACTAGAACATCACACAATAAACTTTTCCATATATATAGTTACTTAGCATTATCTGTGGTAGTCATGTTCCATAAAGTTTCTGAAGATACTAAATTAGACTATTAAATCATTGCTAACAGGGGAAATAAAGGGTTAGATTCCTATGAGCCTCTGGTCACATTTCCATGCACTGATCAATGCATAACCTTGTTTTATGTGTATTTCTGTTTAAGACATCTTATTTAATGGATTAATAGACTGTTGATTTATTAACATCAAACTCAGACCCAATAGCATATACCAAATGTGAACAGGCTGAATTCTGCTTTCAAAAGATTTGAGCTAACAAAAATTACACCACCATGTAAAAGAAACATATTAGGCCGGTGCAGTGGCTCAAGCCTATAATCCCAGCACTTTGGGAGGCCAAGGTGGGCAGATCACTTGAGGTCAGGAGTTTGAGACCAGCCTGGCCAACACAGTGAAAGCCCACCTCTACTAAAAATACAAAAATTAGCTGGGCATGGTGACATGCACCCGTGATCTCAGCTATTCGGGAGGCTGATGCGGGAGAATCGCTTGAACCTGGGAGGCAGAGGTTGTAGTAAGCTGAGATGACGCAACCGCACTCCAGCCTGAGCAATATTATGTACATGCAAATATTACAAAATCCAAAAACATCAGAAATCTAAAATACTTCTGGTCCAAAGCATTTTGGATAAGAGATACTCAACATTTATTATGAAATATTTGGAGGTCATTACATAGAATTAGTTAGATCTACCATGAAGTAATTGGTGATAGAAAAGCCATCGTGTATCTTTCAGTGGAAAAAGATACACTTTGTTAAGCGTATATATATTTTTAACAAAGTGTAACTGCTTTGTTAAGAAATAATGACTCCTTTCTTTCCTTCCCCATTGGAAAAGCCTGGTATTTCTCAGAATGCCAAATCAAATGATGATTCTTTCTGCATGCAATCCTTTTCAGCCTCTGATGGCAGCATGTTTTCGGGGCAGTGCCTCTACTAGAGCAAAGTTGAAGGACTTACACTGGAGACAAAAAACTTAGAGGAGTTATCAGAAATTTTGTCAACCTCATAAAAACCTTAGTTTTAATCTAAACAATGTGGCAGAGATCAGTTAATTTTAACACGATTAAGTTACTTTTACATGGAGATTTGATCCCAAACAATGTTGATACTTTGGCTATAAAGGAGTACAGAGAAGTTGGGCTTTTAAAGGAGCACATACAACTCTAAAATGTCTTACAATACTTACTTGGGGGAAAGCACCGGAGGACTGACAAAAGACCGAAGTGCATCTTTCACCATGTCTTGCATGAGATGAGTTCCAAAGACCTTTTTGTTATCCACCAGGAAAGTGGTCTTAAAACAAATGTTACATACTAGTTATGGTGTCACGCACAGAGTTGTCATTACTATGAAATGAGTATACTGATAAATACCATAGACTACACAAGTGATTAAAACATAAAAAGTTCGTCAAAATTTTTTATAAAATGCTGTCTCCACAATGAGTGTTACTTATTAATCCTTATTGAAAGTGAATTCTGATGTAGAATAAAAAATGTACAGAAATAAAAATCTCCCAAGAGTAGTAATTAATATTTGACTAATATTAATTAGGCAAAATAAACTGACTAATCAGATTATGTCAAATAGCTAATGTATTAAAAAATGCTTCATAAACTATGAAATAGTAAATGGCTATAAATGTTATTTGATAATCCTATGTTTACCTCTAAGGAATGTTTTGTAACATATACAAATATTTAAATATTTCAATAACATATACAAATATTTGAATATGAAAAAATTTAAAACAATTTGTATTTAATGTTTTAATTTCCTTCCCTTAACAATCCACTATAATTTAATATTTAATATACCATACCTTGATTTCCTAACACTGTTTTTAAATTTTATTTTAAATTCACATATAGTAAAATTTACATGTTTGTTGTACAGTTACAAGTCTAACAAAAGCATAGTTTTTCAGGTCAGTCTCACAATCAAGATACAGAACAACCTGTATCACCCTAAAAACATTCCCTCATGGGATCCCTTTGTGGTCAAACGCTCCTACTGCCCCAAACCCCTGGCAACCACTGATCTGCTCTCCAACTCTATCGTTCTGTCATTTCCAGAATGTCATTAAAATGAAATCATATAGCCTTTTGAGTCCGGCTTCTTTCACCCAGCAGTTGAGATTCGTTGGCATTGGTAAGTGTATCATACTTCATTTTATTTCTGAGTAGTATTCCTCTGTGCAGGTACCACAGTATGTTTATCCACAGTATGTACCACACTCACCAGCTCAAGAACATTGGGTTGTCTGTTTTTGATGATCATTAACAAACAGCTCTACACATTTGCAGAGGTTTCCAGAAGAATGTCAAATTTCACTTCTCTTAGGCAATCAACTAGGAGTGTGAGCTACATGTTTAATTTATAAGAATGTGCCAAGCTATTTTCCAAAGTAGCCAAACCACATTACATTCCTATCACCAAATACATCCTCGTCAGCACTTGGTATTATCAGATTTTTTTTTTTTTGAGATGGAGTCTCACTCTGTTGCCCAGGCTAGAGTGCAGTGGTGCGATGTTGGCCCACTGCAACCTCTGCCTCCTAGGTTCAAGCAATTCTCTGCCTCAGCCTCGCAAGTAGCTAGGATTATAGGCACCTGACACCATGCTGGACTAAGTTTTGTATTTTTAGTACAGATGGGGTTTCACTATCTTGGCCAGGCTGATGTTGAACTTCTGACCTTGTGATCCACCCACTTCCACCTCCCAAAGTGCTAGGATTACAGGCATGAGCCACTGTGCCTGGCCAGATTTTTTTTTTAAGATATTCTAAAAGGTGGATAGTATTTCTGTGGTTTAATTTGCATTTCCTTAATATTTACCATGCTGGATTTGAATATTTAATATACTGAATACTGTTGAATATTAAGCATATGAGATTTGCACCTAAGTATTTCATTTTTTTATGTTATTGTAAATAGTTCGGTTTTTAAATTTTGATCTCCCATTGTTCATTTCAACTATATAGAATTACAACTGCTTTTTGTATAATGACTTCATATCCTATCATCTCATTAAATTCACTAATCAGTTCTAGGAACTTCCTTGTAAATTCCATGGGCATTCTACATGGAAAATCATGTCATCTCCAAGTAGACAGTATTTTTTCTTCCTTTCCAATCTGTATGCCATTTATTTCTTTTTCTTGCTTTATTGTGCTGGCTAAGATTTCCAATGTTGAATAAGAGCGAAGTGGGCATCTTTGTCTTCTTCCGATTCTTGGAGGAAACCATTTAGTCTTTCATCATTAAGTATGATGTTAACTGTAGGGTATTTTTGTATATGTCCTTTATCAGGTTTAGGAAGTTCTCTTCTGTATCTAGCTTTGCTAAGAGTTTCAAATCACGAATGGATGTTGAATTCTGTCAAATGATTTCTGTGAATATACTAAGATTTTAGATAATACGGTATATTATGCTGACCAATTTTCAAATGGTGAACCAGGCGTGATTCTTAGGATAAATCTCACTTGGTCATGGTGTACTATCTCTTTTTATATATTGTTGAATTTGATTCATTAATAATTTATTGAAGATTTTTACATCTGTGTTCGTGGAATAAGATTCTTACATCTGTGTTCATGAGGAAACTATGGTCTATAGTTTTCCATGTTTGTAATTTTGGTTTGGTTTTGATAGAGTAAATTCTGGCTCATATGAGTGTTCTTGCCTCTTTTATTTTCTGGAAGACACTGCACAGAGCTGGCCTGGAGTTTGCATTGTTAGGTTTTTAACTATAAGTTCAATTTATTTAACAGATAAGAAATTATTCAAATTATCTGTTTCTTCTTGAGTGAGTTTTGGTAGTTTGTATCTACATTTAAAGGAATAGGTCCATTTTATCTGCTTCTGCATTTATGGACAGAGTTGTATATCCCATTACTATCCTTTTAATGTTTATAGAGTCTGTAATGATACCCTTTCTTTCATTCTTGATATTAGTCATTTCTATTTTTCTCCTTATGTCTCATTAGAGGTTCACTGACTTCATGAATATTTTCAAAGAATGAGCTTTGGGTTGCACTGATTTTCTCCACTGTTTTTCTGTTCCATATTTTACTAATTTCTGCTCTTCATTATTGCCTTCCTTCTGTTTGCTTTAATTTGCTCTTCTTTTTCTGGTCTCATACAGAAAGCTTGGTCTCATACAGGTAGCTTAAATTACTAACTGTAGACTTTTTTTTTTTTTTTTGAGACAGGCTCTGACTCTGTTGCCCAAGGTGGAATGCAGTGGTGGGATCACAGATCACTGCAGCCTGGACTTCCCAGTTCAAGCGATCCTCCAACCTCAGACTCCTGAGTAGCTGGGACCACAGGCATGCACCACCACACCCAGCTCATTTTTTGTAGACTGGGTTTTGCCATATTGCCTAGGCTGGTCTTGATCTCCTGGACTCAAGTAATCCACCCACCTTAGCCTCCCAAAGTGCTGGGATTACAGGTGTGAGCCACCGTGCCTGGCCACATTGAATGTTTATATACTGGAAAATCCTTTAAAAGCATCTACCTTTTGTTCAATCAACCAATAAAACAATGTCAATACACGTATAATGTTTAAAGAAGTATTCTGAGACTAAGTGGAACTTACCTGTAACAGAGATCTTGAAAGAACACATGGTGACTGTTCACTAAATTCACAGAAAAAATCCTAATAGATACATAAAGAAAAAGCAGTGTCATTAATAGATTAAATAAAAGCCAAAAATACTTCATCATATAGAGTATAATTTTTACTAGACCTTCTGGAAATGACATAGTACCAGAGTTAAAATATGACAAATACAGGTTATTTCTATAGAAATTGTTTAATTGTATAAAAGGGACAATGGATAATTCTAGACTCTAAAAACTTTTCTTAAAAAAACTGACCAATCATGGAATTATGTGGATACCAATATTAAATTTGTATACCATAAAAATAATACCAACAATAATTTACTAAGTCATGGCAGAACTTTAGTTCCTATTTCACAGAAATAAATTCCAAGTAACCAAGTCAACTAGATGCACATTACTGACTGTTGCTGACTACAGGGAAAGACCAAAAGATACGGCTTTCTGAGCAAGATTCTACCAAGTGATCAAATAAGCCTAGGTGTCACCTGCTGGATCACACTCCAAAGCTTCAACACCAAAAGTACCTCACTAACATACCCGACTCTGAAACCGGAGACAAGAAGTCACCTTCAAATAAAGACCCTACAGAAAGCCTTGGCCCAGTGAAAACATCCAGAAAAGAAGTCTATTGACTGTACTCAATCTACAATGCAGTTAAAGGAACACCCACACACAGAGATGAGAAAGAACCAATGCAAGAACTATGGTAACTCAAATGGCCAGAGTGTCATATGTCCTCCAAATGACTGCACCAGTTCTCCAACATGAGTTCTTAACCAGGCTGAACTGGCTGGAATGACAGAAATAGAATTCAGAATATGGACAGGACCACAAAGATCATAGAGATTCAGGAGGATGGCAAAACCCAATCCAAGAAAAATAAGAATCATAATAAAGTGATACAGGAGCTGAAGGATAAAATAGCTGGCATAAAAAAGAACCTAAAAGGTCTGACAGAGCTGAAAAATACAAGAATTTCACTATGCAATCACAAGTATTAACAGCAAAATAAACCGAGGTGAGGAAAGAATCTCAGAACTTGAAGACTGGTTCTCTGAAATAAGACAGTCAGACAAAAATAAAGAAAAAAGAATAAAAAGGAATGAAAAAACCTCTGAGAAGTATGGGATTATGGAAAGAGGCCAACTCTGAATCACTGGCATCCCTGAAAGGGAGGGGAGAAAGCAAACATGTTGGAAGATATATTTCTGAGTACTGTCCGTGAAAACTTCCCCAACCTTGCTAGAGAAGCCAACATTCAAATTCAGGAAATACAGAAAAGTCCTGCAAGATTCTACACAAGCAGATCATCCCCAAAGCATACAATCCTCAGGTTTTCCAAAGCCGAAATGAAACAAATGTTAAAGGCAGCTACAAAGGAAGGGCAGGTAACCTAAAAAGGGATCTCCATCAGGCTAAAAGGAGACCTCTCAGCTGATACCCTACAAGAAGAGATTGGGGGCCTATATTCAACATTCTTTTAAAAATTTTCAACCAAGAATTTCAAATTCCACCAAACTAAGCTTCCTAAGTGAAGGAGAAATAAGATCCTTTTCTGATAAGCAAAGGTTGAGGGACTTCATTACCACCAGTCTTACCTCACAAGAGGATCTTGAAAGGAGCACTAAATATAGAAAGGCAAGACTCCTACCAGCTAATACAAAAACACACTCAAACACACAGACTAGAGTCACTATAATGCAACCACAAAAACAAGCCAACATAATAACCAGCTAACACCATAATGACAGGATCAAATCCACACATATCATACTAACCCAAATGTAAATGGGCTAAATGGCCCACTTGAAAAACAGTGACAGCTGGATAAAAAACCAAGACCTACTGAGGTGCTGTCTTCAAGAGACTCATCTCACACATAACAACACTCATAGGCTCAAAATAAAAGGATGGAGGAAAATCTTCCAAGCAAATGGAAAACAGAAAAAAGCAGGGGTTGTGATCCTAATTTCAGACAAAACAGATTTCACACCAACAAAGATCAAAAAAGACAAGGAAGGGTATTACATAAGGGTAAAGGGTTCAATTCAACAAGAAAACCTAACTATCCTAAATATATATGCACTCAGACTCCTAAAGCAAGTTCTTAAAGACCTACAGAGAGACACAACTCCCACACAATAACAGTGGGAGACTTCAACACTCCAATGACAGTATTAGATGGATCATCTAGACAAAAAATTAACAAAGATATTCAGGACCTAAACTCAGCACTGGACCAAATGGATTTGACAGACCTTTACAGAAGTCACCACCCAAAACAACAGAATATACATCCTTCACATCACCACATGGCACATACTCTAAAATTGACCACACAATTGGACATAAAACAATACTCAACAAATGTAAAAGAACTGAAGTCATACCAAACATACTCTTGGACCACAGTGTAATAAAAATAGAAGTCAACACAATGAAAATCACTCAAAACCATGCAATTACATGTCAATTAAACAATATGCTCCTGAATGCCTTTTGGGTAAATAATGAAATCAAGGCAGAAATTAAGAAGTTCTTTGAAAACAATGAGAAGAAAGATAAAACATACCAGAATCTCTAGGACACAGCTAAGGCAGTGTTAAGAAGGAAATTCATAGCATGTATTGTCCACATCAATAAGTTAGAAAGATCTCAAACAACCTAACTTCACAACTGAAAGAATCAGAGAAACCAAGAACAAAAAATCCCCAAGCTAGTAGAAGACAAGGACTAACAAAAATCAGAGCTGAAATGAGGGAAATCAAGACACGAAAACCCATTCAAAAGATCAACAAATCCTGCAATTCCTTTTTTGAAAAAAATTAATAAAATAGGCTACTAGCTAGACGAATTAAGAAGAAATGGGAGAAGATCCAAATAAACATAATTAGAAATGATGAAAGGAATATTACCACTGACCCTAAAGAAATAAAAACAACCATCAGAAACTACTATGAACATCTCCACACAAACTAGAAAACCTAGAAGAGATGGATAAATTCCTGGACACAAACACCCTCCCAAGACTAAGCCAGGAAGAAATTGATTCCCTGAACAGACCAGTAATAAGCTTCAAAACGGAATGAATAATAAATAATCTACCAACCAAAAAAAAAAAAAAAGGCCAGGACCTGAAAGATTCACAGGTGAATTCTACCAGATGTACAAAGAAGAGCTGGTACCGTTCCTACAGAAACTATTGCAAAAAACTGAGGAGGGACTTCTCCCCAACTCCTTCTATGAGGCTAGCATCATCTTGACACCAAAACCTGGCAGAGACCCAACAAAAAAAGAAGACTTCAGGCCAGTATCTTTGATGAACATTGATGCAAAAATCCTCAACCAAAGTACTTGCAAATTGAATCCAGCAGCACATCAAAAAACTAATTGACCACGATCAAGTAGGCTTCATCCCTGGGATGCAAGGTTGATTCAACATACAAAAAATCAGTAAATGTGATTCATCACATAAACAGAACTAAAGACAAAAGTCACGTGATTATCTCAATAGATGCAGAAAAGCCTTTTGATAAAATTTAATACCCCTTCATGTTACACTCTCAATAAACTAGGTATTGAAGAACCACACCTCAAAACAGTAAGAGCCATCTATGCCAAACCCACAATCAACATTATACGGAATGGGCAAAAGCTAGAAGTATTCTCCTTGAAAATCGGCACAAGAATGCCTTCTGTCACCAATTCTGTTCAACATATTAATAATATTAGAAGTCCTAGCCAGAGCAATCAGGCAAGAGTAAGAAATAAAGGGCATCGAAACAGGAAGAGAGGAAGTCAAACTATCTCTATCTGCAGATAACATGATTCTTTATCTAAATATCCCACAGTCTTGGCCTCAAAGCTCCTTCAGCTGATGAATAACCAGCAAAGTTGCAGGATACAAAATTAATGTACAAAATTCCCTAGCATTCTGATACACCACCAACAACCAAACTGAGAGCCAAATCAGAAAGACAATCCCATTCACAACTGCCACCAAAAAAAAAAAAAAAAAGCCACCTAGGAATACAGCAAACCAGGGAGGCAAAAAATCTCTACAATGAGAATTACAAAACACTGCTCAAAGAAATCAGAGGAGACACAAACAAATGGAAAAACATCCCACACTCATGAAGAGGAATAATCAATATAATTAAAATGGCTATACTGCCCAAAGCAATTTACAGATTCAATGTTATTCCTATCAAACTACCAATGACATTCTTCATAGAACTAGAAAAAATTATTTTAAAATTTATATGGAACCAAAAAAAGAGCCTGAATAGCCAAGGCATTCATAAGCAAAAGGAGCAAAGCTGGAAGAATCACATTACCTGACTTCAAACTATACTATAAGGTTACAATGACCAAAACAGCATGGTACTGGCTGGTACAAAAACAGACACATAGACCAATAGAACAGAATAGAGAGCCCAGAAATAAGGCCACTAATCTACAAACATCTGATCTTTGACAAAGTTGACAAAAACAAGCAATAGGGAAAAAACTCCCTTCTCAATAAATGGTGCTAGAATAACTGAGCCATAATGCAGAAGACTGAAGCTGGACCCCTTACATCATATACAAAAATCAACTCAAGTATTTTTTTAATTATTATTTTTTATATTAAATACTTAAATGTAAACCCAAAACTATAAAAATCCTGGAAGAAAACTTAGGCAATATCACCCCGGTCCGAGGAAGAGGCAAAGATTTCACAAGAAAGACACCAAAAGCAATCAAAACAAAAGCAAAAATTGACAAACGGGTTCCAATTAAACTTAAGAAGCTTCTGCAGAGCAAACGAAACTGTAAACAGACAACCTACAGAATGGGAGAAAATATCTGCAAACTATGCATCTGACAAAGGTCTAATATCCAGCATCTATATGGAACTTAAATTTACAAGAGAAAAACAACCCCATTAAAAAGTGGGCAAAGGACATGAATAGATACTTCTCAAAAGAAGACACACATGCAGCCAACATGCATATGAAAAAAGTTCAATATCACTCAACATTAGAGAAATGCAAATCAAAACCACGAGATACCATCTCACAGCAGTCAGAATGGCAATTGAAAAGTCAAAAAGTCACAGATGCTGGTGAGGTTGAAAAGAAAAGTGAACTCTATTATACACTGTTGGTAGGAGTTATAAATTAGTCCAGCCATTGTGGAAAGCAGTATTGGCAATTCCTCAAAGAGCTAAAAGCAGAACCGCCATTTGACCCAGTGGTCCCATTACTAGGTATGTACCCACAGGAATACAAAGCATTCTACCACAAAGACACACGCACATGAATGTTTACTGCAGCACTGTTCACAATAGCAAAGACATGGAATCAACCTAAATGCCCATCAGTGACAGACTGGATACAAAAATTGTGGTATGGCCAGAAGTGGTGGCTATGGCCAGAAGTGGTGGCTCTCACCTATAATCCCAGCACTTTGGGAGTCCGAAGTAGGCCAATCACCTGAGGTCAGGAGTTTGAGACCAACCTGGCCAACATGATGAAACCCCGTCTCTACTAAAAACACAAAAATTAGCCAGGCGTGGTGGTGCACACCTGTAATCCCAGCTAAATCCCAGCTACTTGGGAGGCTGAGGCAGGAGAATCGCTTGAACCCAGGAGGCAGAGGTTGCAGTGAGCCGAGATCATGCCATTGCACTCCAGCCTCAGCAACAAGAGCGAAACTCTGTCTCAAAAAAAAAAAAAAAAAAGAAAAGAAAGAAAGAAATTGTGTTACATATACACCATGGAATATTATGCAGCCATAAAAAAGAACGAGATCGTGTCTTCTGTGGGAACATGGATAGAGCTGAAGGCTATCATCCTTAGCAAACTAACGGAGGAAGAGAAACCAAATCCTGCATGTTCTCACTTACAAGTGAGAGCTAAATGGTAAGAACTTATAAACACAAAAAAGGAAACAACAGACACTGGGATCTACTTGAGTGGGGAGGGTAGAAGGAGGGAGAAGAGCAGAAAAGATAAGTATTGGGTACTGAGCTTAATACCTGGGTGATGTAATAATATGTACAACAAACCCCTGAGATGCGTGTTTATTTATGCAACAAACCTTCACATGTACCCCCAAATGTAAAATTGTTTTTAAAGAAATTCATCTAAAAATGAAAAGATACAGGTTTATATGTAGATGTAAAACCAGATGACAAAATACACTGAAATGCTAACATCTATAAAGGGTGAGACAGCAGTTATTTATCATCTTTGCAGTTCTCTGCATCTTCCAAATTTTATAGTTATATAATAATGTATGTATTTTAATACTTGGATTTGTTAATGATAACTATTTGGGCTTGGGATAGCAGCTCTTCAGAAACCGAAACCAGAATAAATGCCTATTCAGGCATCTATGTGATCAAGCTCTTTATTAAGAAATCCTGCAGCTTGCTGAGAAAAGTCTAAAGGATCGCTGACAATGCCTCCGCTACCTACCCTGGGTTAGAACCAATGTGGGTCCCCCTAAGGTACCTGCAATGGGCCATGGTTTCCTCAGAGGGCTCAGTGAAATTGACCGACAATAATGGCAGACAACTTAGCCTTCAATATCAGGAGTCAAGTCAGCCCTGTTGCTTACTAAAAAAAAAATATTTTAAAGTCCGTTTGCCTACCAATACAACTGGTAAAACAACCATATAAATTAAAAACATATTACCTTATGGTTGATACGGGTTTATAGGTTGATTTTACCTAAAGACCTTGCAATTAATCTAGTGAACACAAATGTATATCCACGTAACAATTACCGATAAAATAAAAGTCAATGTGGCAGAAAAGAGTAAGAAAATATATATTCTCATTCCACATATGCTATTATAGTCATCTAATTTGGTTACTTTAGAACCTCTGAACCTTAGTTTGTTTAGATGTAAAACTGTCTGTGATCTTTTTCCTAGGAACTTTTAAAATTCTGATTCTTACAACACAGTATAAGAAAGCAAATGCAACGTAAGGTATTAAAGGCATAATGAGTGTAACTTTAGTAAAAGAATGAAGACTTAAGCTGGGTTTTAATGACAAAAAATTAATAGAAGGAAAAATAAAGAACATAAACGAAAGCACAAATCTTTACTATCAACTATTTCCCAGAGACTGCTGCTAAATGCTGGGAGTATAAACTATATACTGTGTGATCTCAAGGAACACAGGTACAGTGGCAACCAGCAACCAAAGGGGAAGATTTCACAGAGGAAATGACATGGGGCTGGCAATTCCATACCTCAGCGTGTAAGGTAACACTCAAATGCCTAGCTATGCCATAGACGTTAGTGTACTTACGTCCTAAGAACAACAGTACTGTCTTGCACATTTTCTACCCTTCCAACTAACCTTACATGTGCTACTATAACCTTACCAATTAAACAGCTTTTCTGCTGTCAGCGGGTACAAGAGAAAAAAACAAAAAACAACAAAAAAAGCTCCATCTCTGAATGTTCTTAAAATGAGCCTTGTTTTCTATATTTTAACCCATAAAAAATATTAATCCAAAATATGATAGTTAAAAATGTACCTAGCAGCTTTGTTTTTTAGGAATTTATCTTAAGGGGGAAGGAAGCATATAATAAAAAGATTTACCTATACATATGTTCATCTTAGTATTGTTTGTAACATTGAAAATTACCTAAATGTAATTTAAATGAATGAAATGAAAAAACCTGTAATATATGCTTAAAATGGAATACCACACAGCCATTAAAATAATGTAGAATTTGTCATGTATTTGTTGACATGAAAAGGAAGATGTCCATGATACAGAGACAAGCAATTTTAAAAAGCAGGTTACCAAACATCATGAGCCTATTTTTATATGTAAAAGTACATATATACATACACACTTAAGGCCTGGCACGGTGGCTCATGCCTCTAACCCCAGCACTTTGGGAGTCCAAGGCAGGCGGATCACGAGGTCAGCAGATCGAGACCATCCTGCCTAAAACGGTGAAACCCCGTCTCTACTAAAAATACAAAAAATCAGCTGGGTGTGGTGGCAGGCGCCAGTAGTCCCAGCTACTCAGGATGCTGAGGCAGGAGTATGGCGTGAACCTGGGAGGTGGAGCTTGCAGTGAGCCGAGATCGTGCCACTGCACTCCACCCTGGGTAACAGAGCAAGACTCCATCTCAAAAAAAAAAAAAATTATATATATATAAAAATTATACATATATATACATACATATATTTATATATAAACACACACACACACTTAAATACATATGTTTATGTATACCAGCATATATATACGCATTTATATGTTTTGAAGACAGAATCCAGAGTTCAATCCCTACTCTTAAAACTAAGGTGAGGCCAAGTGCACTGGCCCATGCCTATAATCCTGGCACTTTGGGAGGCCAAGATGGAAGGACTGCTTGAGTTCAAGAGTTCGAGATCAGCCTGGGCCGCATGGTGAGACCTTGTCTCCACAATAAATAAAAATTTAAAAATTGACTGGGTGCAGTGACTCACACCTGTAATCCTAGCACTTTGGGAGGCTGAAGCAGGTGGATCGCTTGAGCTCAGGAGTCAGAGACTAGCCTGGACAAAATGGTGAAACCCTATCTCTACCAAAAATACAAAAAATCAGCCATGCATGGTGGCACATGCTTGCAGTCCCAGCTACTTGGGAGGCTGATGTGGAATGATAGCTTGAGTCTGGGAGGTGGAGGTTGCAGGGAGCCGAGATCACACAACTGCATTCCAGCCTGGGCAACAGAGGGAAACCCCATCTCAAAAAAAAATAATAATAAAATAAAATTTAGCCAGGTCTAGTGGCATGTGTCTCTCCCAGCTACTTGGGAGGTTGAAGTGGAAGGATCACCTGACCTCAAGAGTTCAAGGTTGGCAGAGCACGGTAGCTCTCATCTGCATACCCAGCATTTTGGGAGGCAGAAGTGGGAGGATTGCTTAAACTCAGGAGTTCAAGACCAGCCTGGGTAACATAGTGAGACCCCATCTCTACAAAAATGATGATTAAACTAAAATATTGTTGGGTGTGGTGGCACACGCCTATGGTCTCAGCTTCTTGGGAGGCTGAGAAGCAGAAGGATAGCTTGAGCCAAGAAGGTCAAGGCTGTAGTGAGCTGAGATCGTGCCACTGCACTGTCACCTAGGTGACAGATCAAGGCCTCCATCTCCACAAAAAAAAAAAAAAAAAAAAAGAGTTCAAGTTCGCTTTGAGCCAAGATCACACCACTGCCCTCCAGCCTAGACAACAGAGTGAGATCCTGTCTCAAAAGAAATCTTGGATGAATTATCTAACCTTTCAATGTCAGCTTCTTAATCTCTAAAATAGTGTAAAAGCTTTTGAGGATTAAATAGAATGTATGTATGTATAATATTTGCTATCACAGAAAATAGACATAGTAGTATTTATCCTTGGTCAGTGTCTATAAAGTGATCAACTATTCTGTTGTTAAACCAAAGCTACCACATAAATATGTACAATTATTATGTATCACTTTTTTTAAATGGAAGTTATATTCTGGAACAGAGATTTGTACTTACCAGGATACAATGTAAATTTGTTAAATTCACAACCTCACAGACAGTTTTTATTCTATCTATTAATCTTGCAAAATAGTTGACCATTTCTTCTCTTTTAATTATTTTTGCATATCGAGGGAAGGTAGGTGGAAGTAGCCTCTGGTTCACGAGGGGTTCAAAACCCATCATAATTGGATGATCTAAAAAGAAAAAATGAAAGTAAAATTTTTCAAGGTTTCTCTGAATTTTAAACTGCAAATGTTATTAAATATAAAAATGCCAGTTTAAAAAGCTTTTTCAAACAAATTTTAACCACAAAATCCTCTAAACAGATTTTATAGTTCAGAATACATCCATATATATACATTTTTTAAAAAACTAAGTAAGTAGATTTAATAACCTAAAATTGTACTTCCTACCTACATGGTGGTGATAGTGGTGAGGGAGGCGAGTTTCTACGTCAAAATGAACTCGAAGAAAAAACTCCGAGGAAAAAATAGGGTCAGTATATTCTTTCAAAACAGAGGAAATGATACATTAACCATGAAATTGTGAAGAAAGGTAAAATGGGAACACAAATAATGTAGGCTTCTCTTCCCCTCAATTACTAAACAGTAGAATCCATTCAAACTTAGCTAGACAATAATCCTAAATAGCAGAGCAAAGCAGCATAGCCCTCAGCCCTTAGCCCTCAATGAGTCCGAAATGCATTTGGTACGAGATGTAATTACAGAAATCCACAATGCTTTAAAGACAGTATTGTAAGACACCTAAGGGTGAGTTCCTCTTTCTTCTCTGTCCACTGGTGATCTCACTTTTCACACTAGTGCACAGCTCCAAACTAAGTCTTTCTCAACTTGACATCTAAAATGTGGGAGTATATCGCTAAAATGACACATGAACAAGAATTTTTTATTCAAAGCTCTCCTGCTGGTCTACACAACCTAAGAAAACATATGGTTTCAGATGCCAATGAAAGATAAAAAAGCTGAAAAGCTGTTGTTATTAAGAATTAAAAGCAAGACTGACAACCATATTATAATGCCCCTGAGATATACACCATAATTGTTCTTTAGGACCATGCAAATAAAGATGTTCCCAGGGTTCTTGGTCTTTTTCCTCTTCTCTGTATCTTCTCCCTAGGTAACTGGTTGATGTTACTTATTCTAGTATAAATTCCGATTTAAATGATGATTCCAGACTGAAATCTTTAGCCCACAATCCTTCTTAGTTCCAAACCTATGGCTTATAACTGCATAAGGAACATTTCCACCTTGGTATGCCGTATCATCTCAAAAGGCAAATGTCCAAAAACTATCTTTGTTTTTCCCCTAACACTGCTTTTCCTCTTACAGGCCCCCTTTCTCAGTAAAATGACCCACTATCTTTACAATTGCTTAAGCCAGAAGCCTTGTCTCTTCTCATTGCCTCGCCTATGCCTAGTAAGTTTTAAAGATTCTAATTCCTAATGTACACTCGATCTGTCCTTCCTCTTCCCTCTTACTGCCACTGTAACAGCCTAACTGCACTGATTGCTCCCTCATTCAATTAATCCTATATGCTGCCACCTCAACTGTTTCATCTAAAACACAGTCTGGTTTCATTCTCCAAATCCAAAAACTTTGTTGACTCCCTATTATATACAGTACAGATTCTTTGGTAGAACACTGAAAGGTGCTTTCCAATTTCCTGCTCTCCCTATAGAAAAAAAAAAAACAAAACTGCACTCCAATGGAAAACTACACACTGTCAGATTGATTCCATGGGAGCTATTCCATAAATCTATAAATTGTAGGCAAGTGACAAACATGCAATTTCTATCCTATCTGGCAGAAATGCATTGACTTCTTTCCCCTTCTATGGAAAAAAAAAACTTTGCTACCATTTACAACTTATTTCAACATTCCATTACTTCATATAAATGTGTGCTGTTTAAAAGTTTACATTTGAACTGCTATAACATGTGTTTGAATGATTTTAGCATTCTTTTTTTGTTTTTTCCCCCTGAAATGGAGTCTCGTTCTATTGCCCAAGCTGGAGTATAGTGGCAAGACCAAGCAATTCTCCTGCCTCAGCCTCCCAAGTAGCTGGGATTACAGGTGTCCACCACCATGCCCAGCTAAATTTTGTATTTTTAGTAGAGATGGGGTTTCAACATATTGGCCAGGTTGGTCTTGAACTCCTGACCTCAAGTAATCGGCCTGCCTCAGCCTCCCAAAGTGCTGGGATTACAGGCGTGAACCACCATACCTGGTCACATTCATTTTTATTTGTTTTATATCTGCATGAGAGTCATGGTTTTAACCTTTTTCTGAAAATGATCTCTGAACACTCCCTTCTCCTTAAGCACTGTCAACTATAAGCATGCACTGTGACTCACAAATTTCATGCTCTTTTATGCCTCTTTACTTTTTACGCAAACTATTTTCTCTACCTGTAAAACCTATCCCCTGTGATTAGGCTGGTAGTTTTGAAACAGCTTGAATGCCTTCTCCTCCTCAACTCTCCCCAGAACTTTCTATATATACTACTGCACTGTCTATATGGAGTTATGTCATTTTCCCCTCTCTCTGAGCTGTTCTGAAAGCAGGAACTGGCTTAATTTCTCAAATACCTAAATACCCAGCTCGTATGTTTGCTCAGAAACAAGATATGCAGCATGCTCAAAATAAAATGAAAGGCTGTTTCTACTATAATGCAATAGTTTGAAAACTTCATATAGAACTAAAGTAAAAGTAGTAATACCAATGCTATAAAAAGCTTCTTCACCATACCAACACAAATATATTTTGGGTTTTAATAAATGCATGGAATTCAGATACTTCAATAGTGTATCACCCTTATTTTCCCTGAAAGCATTCTAACATGCATCTAAAATTATTATTCAGGAATTTTTTTTATTCTTAATCCACACATTTTTAGAGGCCTATGTCACAAGTAGAAAATTAAGCAGATAATAGCCACTCATGAAAATCTGTATTACCATGGAAAGTAAACAATAATGGGAAATGGACAACCAATACTATATTCTGTACTACATTCACTTTTATACAAACTAAAAAGCACAAAATAAAACAATATTAACTCCTGAAACTAACTCAGCTATCCTGCATATTACAATAGGGTGTTTAAGCAGCATACCTAATCTCTTCATACGAGATGCCAGTAGCACCCGCTTTACTGTGAAAACCAAATATGCATCCCCAGACATTGCCAAATGTCCCTGGGAGGCCCCAGTTGAGAAACACTGGTCTACACAAATACAACAAGCAATCATAATTCAGTGTGGATACACCCAGGATTTAATAATCCATTGAAAAATCAGAGGAACGATTTCCTAGAAAAGTTTTGAGTTATTCAAAGGACAAAGTATTAGTCAGGACAAGGTCTTCCAAGCATGTAAAAGGTCTACAGCAGGGGTCCCCAGCCCAGGTCTAGGAGCGGTTTGTAGCCTATTGGGAACCAGGCTGCATAGCAGGAGGTGAGCTGTGGGCAAGCAAGCAAAGCTGTATCTGTACTTACAGCCGCTCCCCATCACTCCCATTACTGCCTGAGCTCCACTTCCTGTCAGATCAGCGGCGGCATTAGATTCTCATAGGAGCGCAAATTCTATTGTGAGGTGCGAAAATGAGGGATCTAGGTTGCACGATTCTTTTTTTTTTTTTTTTTTTTTTGAGGCGGAGTCTCGCTCTGTCGCCCGGACTGGAGTGCAGTGGCCGGATCTCAGCTCACTGCAAGCTCCGCCTCCCGGGTTCACGCCATTCTCCTGCCTCAGCCTCCGGAGTAGCTGGGACTACAGGCGCCCGCCACCTCGCACGGCTAGTTTTTGTATTTTTAGTAGAGACGGGGTTTCACCGTGTTAGCCAGGATGGTCTCGATCTCCTGACCTCGTGATCCGCCCGTCTCGGCCTCCCAAAGTGCTGGGATTACAGGCTTGAGCCACCGCGCCCGGCCGGTTGCACGATTCTTATGAGAACCCAGTGCTTGATGATCTGTCACTGTCTCCCATCACCACCAAAGGGGACCGTCTACTTGCAGGAAAACAAGCTCAGGGCTCCCATTGTGTCTACATTATGGTGAGCTGTGTATTTCATTATATATTACAATGTAATAATAGAAATAAAGTGCACAATAAATGTAATGCACCTGAATCAACCAGAAACCATCCTCCTCCCACCCCTGTTGGTGGAAAAATTGTCTTCCACAAAACCAGTCCCTGGTACCAAAAAGGTTGGGTGGGGACCACTGGCCTACAGGACACAGAATATGGCTTTTCTTTTTTCCTTAAGGAGTTGCAATTTTCCAACTCCTAACTTCTCTAAACTCAGGAAGTAAAAACAGAAGCCTATAAATAGACTGGAAACAAAGCTTCTATGATAAATTTAGAAGTTATCTATATACTCCTCTCCATTCTCCACACATATTTAAACTTTTTCTCCTCTACACTTTTGGTCCATGTTAATGATGAAAGGAGTTGCTAATGGCTATTTTTAAGTGTCAGCTGTTGTTGAATCTCTTGCATAAGAATTTAGTAACCATCCTATACCAGACATCATAAGTTGCTTGACTAGAAAAGAGGGTAAGAACTGAGTTACAACAAAAGATCAAACCAGTTATTCAGGATGTAGACTACGCCTGAGCAGGAGATGGGCTAAAAGGTAGCCAGGAGACTGCATTTGGTTTCAAGGCAGTAGAAATTATAAAAAGTTAAAAGAAGCTTTATCAAACTCAATATCTTCCCAGAATAAACTGTTTTAACATTTTCCCACTGTACTTCATACCTCTACCACACTATTTCAGGTTGTCTTATATGGAAATAACCTGAACAGGCTCTAATGCCCCTTACTAAATGAGCTCAGAAAGAAACATAATTCATGGCACTTCCCGCCTAGCATATGCTCACTGGTTTTCCTGAACTGAACTGGATACAAATTAGACAACATAATTTTCAGAGCTCCCTTCTTATTTCACAAGTCTATAGGTATACAAAAATTATCTTGGTTTTCCTGTTAAAACATTTCATAAATAAAATGCTAAGCCAGGCACAGTGGCTCATGCCCGTAATCCTAGCCCAATGGGATGCTAAGACAGGAGGATTGCTTGAGGCCATGAGTTCAAGACCAACCTGGCCAAAACAGCCAGACCCCATCTCAAAAAATTAAAAAATTAAAAATAACTAAAATGCTAAAAGTCACTCAGTACAAGAGGGCCAAATAAGATTATCTTCCCTTCAACTTGCGCTCTCTTAAAATAATAAAGTATAACTGATATTTTCAAAACATTATGATACACAGGTTTAAACTGTGAAGGTACTAAAATTCCTGTTAGGTCACTGGTCTTATTAATAACAGAAAAGTACTACCAACAGCATATGGGCATTACATAATAATTTTTTCTTTTTTAAAAACTGATGTATAACAGTTGTATGTATTTTTGTGGTATATGTGATATTTTGATACATGTACACAATGTATAATAATCAAATCAGGGTAATTAGGATATCTGTCACTTCAAACACTTCTCTCTTCTTTGTACTGGTAACATTCCAATTCTCTGCTAGCTGTTCTGAAATATACAACAAAATAATAACTATAGTCTCCCTTCTACACTATCAAAAAATAGAACATATTCCATCTATCTAACTGTACTTTTGTACCCATTAACCAACTTCTCTTCACCTTCCCCTTCCCCCTTGATAAAAGATTTATGGTAACAAGTACTTTGGTTTTACTGAGCAAATTAAGTTATTGTAAAAGTAAATTAGATATCAAAATTAAAGATCTGGAAATGTATTAGTCGAGAGACTATATAATTTATTCGACATATCTTTCATGAGTTACATAGGCAATTTATAGTCAGGTTTATTAAAATAATGAGTTTTGGCTGCCCTTAAGTTGGAAGGAATTCTGGAAAACAAAATAAAAGCTGCTGAGCTTCGATCATGTTATTCTGCACTTCTTGGCTACTTTATTTCCTTCTACAAAAAGTTGTAAAATTGTACTAAGCCAGACACACACAAGTATTGTATAATATCACTTGTATGAGGGACCTAGAACAGTCAAATTCAGAGAGAGAAGTAGAATAATGGCCATGAGGGTTTGTGGGGAGGAGGGAACTGGGAGTTCATGTTTAAGGGGTAGAGTTCCAGTTTGGGAACATAAAAAAGTTCTGGAGATAGTGGTGATAGTTGCACAGCAATGTGGATGTACTTAATGTTAGTGATACTTAAAATGGTTAAAATGGTAAGCTTTATGTTATATTTAACCAAAATGTTACAAAATAGTATTAAATCACAACTGTTAAACTCAAGGCATGGCCTCAATAAATATCATACCCTAGTCATTGGTGAGAGTAACCTAGGATGTAATATCATACAAATCTACATATCTGACACTTTTTAGTGTATTTTTTTGAACAGGTAATAGATGCAAAGGGTTTTCTGAAAATCTCATTCTTACCACTGAGTTTAAGGGAAAAAAAGCCACCCACTTGTGATCCCCAGTTTATCTCTTGAGAAATAATCACTACTACAAGTTTCTTCTATGTGTGGGAGAAACTTCCTTTTTCTAATTTTATTGAGGCATAATTCACATACAATACAAACATCAAATGTACAGTTCAATGGTCTGAAAAATATGTACAACCATGTAACTACCACAATCAACAAAAAGAACGTTTTTACCACCTCAAAAGGTTTTTTTGTGCAATTTCCCAGTCTATCACTCCAATGCTCAGCAACCAAGGTACTTCTTCCTGTCCCTACAGATTAGCCTTTCCTAGCCGCATGTGGTGGCTCACGCCTGTAATCATAGCACTTTGGGAGGCCAAGGTGGGTGGATCACTTGAGGTCTGGAGTTCAAGACCAGCCTAGACAAGAGGGTGAAGCCCCGTCTCTACTAAAAACACAAAAATTAGCCAGGCGTGGTGGTGTATGCCTATAATCCCAGCTACCCAGGAGGCTGAGGTGGGAGAATCATTTGAACCTGGCAGGCAAAGGCTGCAATAAGCTTAGACTGTGCCACTGCACCCCAGCCTGGGTGACAGAGTGAGACTTGGTCTCAAAAAAAGATTAGCCTTTCCTACTTTTAAACAAACAATCAGACAATTTGTACTCATTTATATCTGACTTCTTTGGCTCAACATAGTGTTTCCAAGACTTATCCATTATGTTGCATGTATCAGTATTTCATTCCATTATATTTCATTATGTAGATATATCATAAATTGTCCATTCACATATCAAAAGCACCAACATATTTTGATCTATTTTGCTTTGAGGTGAACTTTTTTTCTTTTGAAACAATCTCAAAAGTTCCAAGCACAGTTAATAGTAAACCACCCTCAGGTATGTTTAGTGTTATTTCTACAAAGGCATAGTCTTCCATAATCACAATACAGCCATCAGAATTAGAAAACTAACACTGGGCTGGGCGTGGCAGCTCACACCTGTAATCCCAGTAATTTGGGAGGCCGAGGCGGGCAGATTATGAGGTCAGGAGAGCGCGAGACCATCCTGACTAACATGGTGAAACCCTGCCTCTACTAAAAAAAATACAAAAAATTAGCCAGGTGTAGTGGCGGGCGCCTGTAGTCCCAGCTACTCCAGAGGCTGAGGTGGGAGAATGGTGTGAACCCGGGAGGCGGAGCTTGCAGTGAGCCAAGACTGCACCACTGCACTCCAGCCTGGGCGACACAACGAGATTCCATCTCAAAAAAAAAAAAAAAAGAAAACACTGAGCAACTATTATCACCCAATCCTCATACCTCATTCAAGTTTCACAAACTTCTTCACAACCATGTCAGTTGCACTTAATTTCACTGCCTCTTAATCTCCTTCAGTCTGACACAGTTCTTCAGTCTTTTCTTGACTTCCATGACACATCTTTGAAGACTAACAGACCAGTAATTCTGTATACTGCCTTCCAATGTGGATCTGTCTTGTTTCCTCATGATCAGATTCATACTATGAATCTTTGGAACATTACAGAATTACTGTTATATCTTCATTGCATGCTATCAGCAAAATGAGGATCTTACTACTGGTGATGTGAACTTTAATCACCTGATTAAGGTGGTATCCAACAGGCCTCTTCATTGTAGTTACTCCCTTTCCTTTTGAAATTAATAAATATTTGGGGGTTGGATGGACACTCATATAAATATTCTCATCAAACTGTCCATTTCATTTATTTACATCAGGGTAGAATAATGGCTTTATCTTTTTTTCATAAGTTATGATCTGTCAGAATTATTTACTTTGATGCTTAAGTCTTTGCTAATTTTGACCACGTGAGATCCCCTTCGAGTTGTTTTCTGTGTCCAACTGATACGTTCCTATTATTTTTATTTTTTATTTATTTATTTTTTTTGTGACAGTCTCACTCTGTTGCCCAGGCTGGAGTGCAGTGGCGTCACTGCAAGCTCCGCCTCCCAGGTTCATGCCATTCTCCTGCCTCAGCCTCCTGAGTAGCTGGGACTACAGGCGCCCGCCACCACGCCCAGCTAATTTTTTGTAGTTTTAGTAGAGACGGGACTTCACAGCGTTAGCCAGGATGGTCTCAATCTCCTGACCACGTCATCCGTCCGCCTCGGCCTCCCAAAGTGCTGGGATCACAGCTGTGAGCCACCATGACCAGCCCATCCACCTTTTTTAGAAGGACACTTACGATATTTGGGTAGAGCCAGACAATCCATGATCACCCCCTCATCACAAGACCCTTAACAATCACATTTCTAAAGATCTCTTTCCCAAATAAATATTTACAGGTTCTGAGAAGTAGAAATAGGACCTTGATAGCTTTGGGACTATCATTCAGTCCACTACAATCTCCTATCACTGACATGTTAGGCCACCATAACCTCCACTCCATTTGGCGCTCCTCTTAGAGATGCTCTCCTCACCCCATCTGAGCTCTGATACCCCAAAACAGGCCACCTTTCTGCACATAAGCTTTTCATCAATCTGCTTAGGCTGCAACTTCCCACATGGGGCCACCTTTCTACTCTTCTCTTCCTGCTTAGGCTTTGACATCTCATGCCATCCTGTCCTCCTGGACAGCCTCTTCTCCCCACTTATGATCTGACACCTATACCTGGGCAACCTTCCACAAGGACACCCTTTTCAACATGCTTAGGCTCTGAAACCCTGCACCTGGTCACCCCCATGCACAGATGCCCTCATTACCTGGCTTGGTCTCTGATAGCCCTGCACACAACCACCTCCATGAATTTACCTCAAGTTTCACCACCCTACTCTGCCAGGCCTCATTAACACGAGTCTACCCTGCCTGAACTCCCACACCCCATGCCTCTCTCTACTCCCTGACTTTACACTCCAAAACCCTGTACTAGGCTGCCTTCCCATAGACACACCCTCCTCATCCTACTTAGGCTCCTGACATACAATGCCAGGTTGTTCCCACATGGTCCCCTTCTCAATCCCGCTTAGGCTCAGGCACCCGAAGCTCAGCTACACTCCTGTGGAGATATCCTTCTATAAGAAGCAGTGAATCCAGTTAGGCTACCCATCACTACCTTGGTGATGCTCTCAAGGTACCTTGAACTGTCCCAAACTCCTGCTCTAGGTCTATCTCTTTGCAGATGCCCTCCCCATTCCACTACCATTCTGCATGGACACTTCCTTACTCCACACAGACTTTGATGGCCCATGCTAGGCCTCGCCCTGCTAAAAGGACTCTCCACCTACCCACATGGTTACACCACCTTATGTCAGGCTACTCCTCTCTCCCATGTGGACACCATCCTCATCCCTAAGGCAGGCTCCAAAGTCTTGCTCTAGTGCACATGCCCATTGTGCTCAGGCCCACCTCATGGCATTAGGAGTGAATTTTTTCAAGAAGAGAAGGAAAGAAGAGCAACAATCAGAACTTAGTTTTGTTATCACTAAATTGGAAATACATGGTTCCCTTTATCTTTCATTAAGATCATTCATTCTTTGCTGTATTTGCTGATAATTGAGAAGTCTTTTATTAATTTTGTATCTACAACTTTATTAATATCTCTAAAGCTCTATTCCTTCAGAAAGGTATCTGTTAATCTTACCGATACTAAATAATGATAATGCTAAAGACCTCCCTTTACCTTCCTTTGGCCATGGCTATGGTTTGGATGTGTTTTCGTCCCCACCAAAATTCATGAAGTTTAACTGCCAGTACAACAGTGTTGGGAGATAGGGCCTAACAGGAGATGTCTGAGTAAAGTGGGCAGATATCTCCTAAACAGATTAATGCCTTTCACTCTCGTGAGACTGGATTAGTTCTCATAGGTATGGATTGGTTCCTACGATAGTGTATTGTTAAAAGGGAGGTACTTTCTGTTTGGTTCCTCTTTCCACGTGTCTGCTTTAAACTTCTTTGCCATGTTTTGACCCAGTGCATGGTCTCATCAGAAGCTGAGCGTGTACCATGAATCTTGAACTTCCCAGGCTGCAGAATCATGAGCTAAGTAAACCTCTTTCAAAATAAATCACCCAGTCTCAGGTACTCTGTTACAGCAACACAAAATGAACTACGACAAGCACCAAACTTGAATAGTCTTATCTCTATCACCATTTGTTACCTCTACATGTTGAAATGTACCTATCTTTATATTACAGATGATTTCTCAGCTTTAACCAGTATCTCTGGATCCCTGCATATAAAAGAAAGTTAGTCTTCCCCATTACTTCCTGACTTTGGTTAATTACTTTTATATCATCAAGATTCTTGACACTTCTGTTACATTGCATTTCGTAAAATCAATTTCCACCGTCTTAACCACAGTTATACAATGAAACAGAATCAATGCTCAATGTCTGTCCTACCACAGCTTTTCCATCTATGTCTCAGCAGGCTGAATTTCATTCCTGATTTCAGTCTTTCTCCTCCAGGGAAAAGGTTTTTGGAAAAATATTCCAAGTTCTTGCTAGTTTAAAAATATTTGTACGAGTGTCAGTTGAAGACCTTTGGAATGGGCGTAAAAGTTTTATATCACAGTTCTTTTTTTTTTTTTTTTTAAGAGTCTCACTCTGTTGCCCAGGCTGAAGTACAATACCGCGATCTCAGCTCATCACAACCTCTGCCTCCCGGGTTCAAGCGGTTCTCCTGCCTCAGCCTCCCGAGCAGCTGGGATTATAGGCGTCCACCACCACGCCCAGCTAACTTTTCTACTTTTATTAGAGACAGGATTTCACCATGTTGGTCAGCCTGGTCTCAAACTCCTGGCCTTGTGATCCGCCCACCTTGGCCTCCCAAAGTGCTGGGATTACAGGTGCGAGCCACTGCGCCCAGCAGGTCACAGTTCTTTACTTGAGGACTTTGAAGATATTGTTATGCTACTTTCTGTGTTGATGTTGATGTGAAGAACCATGAAGCCAATATAAGTTGCTTTAGAGCTTAAGTAATTTACTAGGCTCTATTTTACTATTAATAATTCTTTATCAATTTATCCTGGAACACATTATACTCTTTCAATGCACACTCACGGATTTAATTCTAGTTTCTTCTAGAAATGTCTAACATTTTTTTCTGTTCCATTATACGGTTCACATCTTAAGGGACACCAATCATATGTATACTGAGTCTTCTTTTGCTATTGCTTTCTCATCATACTTCAAATCTCCTTTGCTCACTTTTGTTTCACTTAGTTTTTTCCTCAATCCTGACCTCTATGTCCTTTTTTTTTTTTTTTTTTTTGAGACCGAGTTTCACTCCTGCTGCCCAGCCTGGAGTGCAATGGCATGATCTCGGCTCACTGCAACCTCTGCCTCCCAGTTTCAAGCGATTCTCCTGACTCAGCCTCCCAAGTAGCTGGGACTACAGGCATGCACCACCACAGCTAATTTTGCATTTTTAGTAGAGACAGGGGTTTCTCCATGTTGGTTAGGCTGGTCTCGAACTCCCGACCTCAGGTGATCTGCCTGCCTCAGCCTCCCAAACTGCTGGGATTACAGGCCTGAGCCACAGCGCCTAGCCCTCCAAGTCCTTCATGGCTTTTCAGCAATGTCTAGAATGCTTTTGCTATTTTCAATGAGATCTCTCAGGATTTTTCTCTTCTACTGCTTTCCTGAACTCTGCCTGGCCACTTTTACTACCTTTCTGTTATTCGTTATTTCTTCCTTTAGTCTTAGTATTTTTGCTTTCTGCTCTTGTTCTACAGAGGTCATTTTAAAATAAATTCTTTCAATTTTTGTACAGAAGTGTTTCCGAGCAGTGTTTTTCATCTGCTTTCTTGATTTGTGCTATTTTCTTGGAATATTTGTGTATAAATACTATGCATTTTCTTTTTTGATTATGATATCACTGAAGGAGTGCTTCTTGAACCAGTTTTTTGAGTGAGGTGTTAGAATAGCACTCTAGACTAGCAGGAGGCCTGACTTTCCTTAAGCCACATGTTATGTGCGCATGTGCATGTGTTTCTTTTACTGACACAAAGATTACCAGTTAACCAGACTACTAAAACATCAACAGCATCTCCTCTGTCTTGCAGCAGAAACGAAGACAGCACATGTGCATGTTTTCTGGCAGAGCCCCACCTCCTTTGCCTCTCCCAAGGTATTATTCACATAGTTTAACACAGTCAGCTTGTGTACTCCACACCTGTGATTATTCCAAGAGAATCCCTAGTTTTGTCCCTTCAAGTTATGTCAGCTTCTTCTGAGAACACTGTCCTTTGCAGGTCTACTTATGTTTACACCATGAAAATCTAAGCATCCATTCTCAATGTTCTCCCTCTCCTGGGTCCCATTCTATTTTGATTCTGGTTATAAGTGTTTCCTATTTTTTAAGACACTGGAAAGATTCTATTTCCCATATTCCTTGTAGATTTTGGCTGGTTTTAGAGAGCAGAAACATCAGAGCCATCTTCACAGTACCATCCCCAAACCAGAAATCCTCTAGATCAGACACACACAAGCACACATCTGTGGGTATGCATGGACTTGTTAAACAACAGAAAAAATTCTGAACTACAAGAATAAACATCTCAGGCTCCTGGCACTAGCACATCATGGCTTAGTACTCTCTAATGGCTTGTGATTTTAAAATGAAGTCAGCTCCACCTCTGTTGCACAATACACTGCCACCGTGGGCAAGTTAAGCCGACTGGGTTGTAACAGCATAGTTTTGTCTTCAGCACCAAGGTCAGTCCTCAGGAAGTTAAATGAGCCCTATCACAGGTAATGTATCATCATATTCTACATATTTTAATCTATTTTTAATATGCACAAAATTTTTAACTTTTTTTCAGTCACATATGTATGTGGCTCAAGAATCAGTTGAACAAGGCTTTTATTAAAACCAATAATCAATCGTCTAACCATGTTCTCCACCCAACATCACCATTTCTCTCTCCCCAGAGGCTATCTCTTCCATTTCTTCTTAGTTATCTCTTGTATTTCTTTTTTGGTATTATCTACTTCAAATCTGTCCAACTTGCAGCCCACAATGACTGTGAATGCAGTCCAACACTAGTTTGTAAACTTTATTAAAACATTATGAGACTTGTTTTGGTTATTTTTTCTTTTTTTGGCTCATCAGCTCTCATTAGCACATTTTATGTGTGATGCAAGACAATTCTTCCAGTGTGGCCTTGGGAAGCCAAAGATTGGACACCCCTGGCCAGGCGCGGTGGCTCACGCCCGTAAACCCAGCACTTTGGAAGGCCAAGGCGGGTGGATCACTTGAGGTCAGGAGTTCGAGACCAGCCTGGCCATCATGGTGAAACTCCATCTCCACTAAAAAAAGAATATAAAACAGTTAGCCGGGCGTGGTGACGGGCGCCTGTAATTCCAGCTACTCAGGAGGCTGAGCCAGGAGAATCACTTGAACCCGGGAGGCAGAGGTTGCACTGAGTCGAGATTGCGCCATTGCACTCCAGTCTGGGCAACAATAGCAAAACTCGCGTCTCAAAAAAAAAAAGATTGGACACCCCTGATCTACATATTGCCAAAAAACAGGCTTAGAGTACTCCTTAATTTAATTTTAGTTTTACACAGTATCTCTGACTTCCTCCTCCATCTCCAGAAGATGTCAGAGACCTGAAAAGGAGGAAGTCAGAGATAATGTGTAAAACAAAAAACAAGTAGCACTGTAACCATGTACAAATTATATGCCTGCACACACTTCTGTCCCCTAACCTACAATATCGTTACATCACAATTTTGGTTATAATCAATAGTCAGCGTTTGCACCACTATGATCAAGTAAATAAGTCAGCATTAGCACCACTATGATTTGTTATCCATTGCCCAGATGTGAAAATTTTAATTTTCATATGCATTCTGAAGTTTAATGATTGTCTCGTAAGGCTTAATTCACCCCAAACCATTTGCCAGTTCTCTCAATCTCTTCTGAACACATCAAATACAACAGCAGTCTTGTATCTTCAAGACATTTTCCCTAGAGCCTTGGGGCTTCCTCCAATCTGGACTTGTCCATACATGGTGCTCAGCTATTATGTTGTATTTTTCTCCCTTTACCACCATCCTGGGGATTTCCTTCATTATTTTATGATGGATTCTCATTTTCCCTAAACCTCATGCTTTCCCTCTTTCTTTACTCCCATGTTTTAATGGAGCACATCTTCCAAAACTTTTGTGAGATAAATTCTGAGACTGTAAGTGCCTGAAATTATCTTTCCTCAAAATTAAACGATAGTTTGTGTCTAGAATTCAACATTAGAAACCATTATCCCCCAAAGTCTGAAATCATTTCTCCGGTGATTTTCTTTTACTGACAATTCTAATGAGATATAATTAGCATACCACATAACTCACCTATTTAAAGTACACAGTTCAATGGTTTTTTATACATTCACAGAGTTGTGACACTATCAGAATCTAATTTAGGACATTTCCATCACCCCACGAAGAAACTCTATACCCATTAGTAATCACTCTCACTCTCTTACCTGCCTATAATTTTTCCCCCAATCCTAGGAAACCACACATCTACTTTGTCTCTATGGATTTGCCAACTTTGGACATTTTATATAAATGGAAATCATATAATACGTGGTCTTTTCTGATTGGATTATTCCATGTAACACAATGTTTTAAAGGTCCTTCAGTACTTCATTTTTCATTGACAAATAATACACCACTACATGGATATACCATTTTATGTATCCATTCATCCACTGATGGACATTTGGGCTGTTTTTCCCTTTTGGCTATTATGAATAACGCTGCTATGAGCATTAGTGTATAACTTTTTGTATGGATGTTTTCATTTCTCTTGGATAATTCTATGTCTAACATCTGAGACACTACCAGACTATCTCCAAGAGAGCTGTATCATTTTACATTCCAATCAGTACTGTATTAAGGCTCCAGTTTCTTCACATCCTTGCCAACACTTTTTATTATCTTTTTTATTAAAGCAATCAAGTGGGTGGGCTGCAGTAACTTTTCATTTTGATTTGCATTTCCCTGAAGATTAATGTTGTTGCACAACTTTTCGTGTACTTTTTGTCCATTTGCATATCTTATTTGGAGAAATGTCTGTTCAAATCTCTTGCCCATTTTTTCATTCAGGTTTGGTTTTTTTTTAATCTGGATGTAAGATTACTGCCTATGTTTTAAGAGTTCTATAGCTTTAGTTCTTACATTCAAGTCACTGATCCATTCGGAGCTGACTTTTGTATATGACCAGCAGGGGCGATAGGGAGTAACCAACTTTATCCTCCGGCATGTGGATATCCAGTTGTCTTAGCATCTCTGATGACATTTCTTTCCTCATTGAATTGTCTTGACACCCTTGTCAAACAGCAACTGAGAATATGAGTGTTCATTTCTGGGCTATCAATTCTATTATATTCCACTGATCTGTATCTATCCAGAACTACACTGTCTTCATTGCTATTGCTCTGAGGAAGTTTTGCATTAGGATCTTTGTTTTTGCTTCGCTGACTTCTAATTTCCACTGCTGCTGCACATGTGACATTCTGTCTTGATTCTGTGTATGTAACTCGGTTTTGCCTCTTTTCTCTTAGGATCTTCTATTTGTTGCCACTTTTCTAAAGTTTCATAATGATATGCCACCTCAATACAAGTCAGTTTTCATTCTGGTTGTGCTGGGTGGCTCTTTATTGGCTCTTTCAAACTGAGCATTCATATCATCTGTCTCCAGGAAATATTCTTACGTTTGTTTGTTTGTCTGTTTTAAAAAGACAGGGTCTCTCTCTGTCATCCAGGCTGGAGCGCAGTGCTACAATCATAGCTCACTGTAGCCTCGACCTCCAGGGCTCAGGCAATCCTCCCACTTCAGTCTCCCAAGTAGAAAGGACTACAAGGCATGTGCCACCACACCTGGCTAATCTTTTAATTTTTTGTAGAGATGGGATCTCACTATGTTGTACAGGCTGGTTTCGAATTCCTGGCCTCATGCAATCTTCCTGCCTTGGCTTCCCAAAGTGCACTAGGATTACAGGCATGGACTACCACATCCAGTGATATATATATATTTTTTTGCTTCTATTTTCTGATCTATATTTCTGGAACAACTTTTATTAGTTTATCCTTTGTTTTATTTACTTACCTTTATTAGACAGTAGACCTTTCGTGACTAAGCCTAGTTTAATCTTTATCTTTTTTTTTTTTGAGATGGAGTCTGTCGCCCGGGCTGGAGTGCAGTGGCCGGATCTCAGCTCACTGCAAGCTCCGCCTCCCGGGTTTACGCCATTCTCCTGCCTCAGCCTCCCGAGTAGCTGGGACTACAGGCGCCCGCCACCTCGCCCAGCTAGTTTTTTGTATTTTTAGTAGAGACGGGGTTTCACCGTGTTAGCCAGGATGGTCTCGATCTCCTGACCTCGCGATCCGCCCGTCTCAGCCTCCCAAAGTGCTGGGATTACAGGCTTGAGCCACTGCGCCCGGCCTTATCTTTCCTATTTTCAACCTTTTCATTTTTGACTCTTAAGACTTCTGCAACTTTGTTCTAAACTTCCTACTTATTTTTGTCATTTCTGCTCTTCTATTTTAAGTTCTGGGATACATGTGCAAAACACGCAGGTCTGTTACATACATATACATGTGCATAGTGGTTTGCTGCACCCATCAACCCATCATCTACATTAGGTATTTATCTGAATGCTATCCTTTCCCTTGCCCCCCACCCACCATGCTCTTCTATTTTCAATCTCAAATAACATATTCCCCTTTTTTCCTTTCATATAGCATCCTATTTTTGTTTTACATACGTATTGATTTTTCTCATTTTTCTTAAGGTATTTTGTTTGCTTGCCTGTTTTATTCTCTTTCTTTCAGGCTAGAGATTTCCACCCTTAACTCTACATTCAGATTTGAAACTAGAGCACACACCAAAAAAAAACATTAAGAGCACGGTGAATATAGGTCAAGCTTTCAACCAAGCCATTTTATCAAGGGAACTGCTGAAATTATCATATTTAGATTTTGCTGTTGTTTTCCTTCACCTCTTGGACTTGTCAGATTTCCCTAAGAAGAATCCTCTAAACTCTTAAGTGGAGAGCATGTGCCTGGCTACACTGTTCTGAAAGCAGAGTGGAGCAAAGAGAGGAGAGATGGGGAAAGAAAGTAGTTTACAATAATAACTACTTAACTTTCACTTAACTGTCTCATAATGTGTACCCTTCAACTGGGCCTCATATACCCTCAAGTACAGAATCCCTCTGTCCCCTTCCTCCAGAGAATAAACTTTTAGTATTGTGAGGTTCAGAAATGTCACTCAGCAAAAAGGGGGAAGAAATTTCTGCTTCTGAACAGATTATCAACCAGTTCTCATGTTTTCCGCTAAATTTCTCATACCCATTTCCAGAAGTATCTGGCAAACTAATAATGCAGCCGTCAGGAGATCCACAGTTTAAACTGGGCTGCCTTTGACGTCCTCTATCAGTGGCTAAAAATACAGTTATTTGTAGATAGGTAAGTCAATCTCCTTCTGTTTTCCAGTTTCTAAAATAACTTTGTTGCTATTTTCTCCTTTCCCTGTCTTTCCCATCTTTATCAATGATGCCCTGAAAGAAAAAAAATCACTTCTTCATTGCTTCTTTGGGATTTCAGAAAGCAAATACATGTGTTCAACCCACCAAGTTTATTCAGGTATCTTTTAATTTATTTTTTAAAGATGACAAGTCCTCTTGAAACTGTATGTTAGATTTGAAAATACAATCCCCAAGGGTATCTACTAATTTCACGCAACATAAATTTAAATATATTATTTCCACTGGCAACTGTTAAAGATGCTCATAATCTAACGGGTAAACTAGACCCAATTCACAGATAACTATGAGCGAACAGGGAAAGAAAAAAAATATTTTGACAAACAGAACCAGGAAAGTCTCACTGGAGGAGGTGATGTGAACATCATTTTAAAGGATGAGCTAAACTTCCACAGACATATAAAAAAGAACTATAAAATTCAAGACAGCATAAGCAAAAACAAAGAAAAACATCCGTTTCACTGGATTTTTTTGTTCCTTTCTTCCTTCAACAACGATATAACCCAAGATCACATCTTTGAATCCAGCAAGTCCCAAGTAAACACATCTACTCCCTCAATAAGCACTGAAAAGGACTCCTAAATCTGTTTTTCTACCCATTTTCCAGGGCCAAATACTTACTTTACTACTACAGTGCTCCATGTAACCACATCAAAAAATCCCATTATCAGTAAGCTGCCCTCCTTATCCACCTCCAAAACCGCTTTTGTATTCTGCATCTTTATAAAGACATTACTATGCATTGAGTAAATGCACCAGCAAGTAATTCCCAGATCAAGTTTGATTATTCCTACTTTCTCCCTTAATGCCAGTTTACAATTCATACTGAATATATACCTTTCAATGAGAAGCTAAAATGAATGCTCAGTGATTTCAGGATTTACACAGCCATTTTGTCACCAGTTGGAGTTGTAATATAATCGGAAGGCAAAATGAGTAGAGACCAAAACTAATCTATACTATTATTTTCTCATCATTCTTCTACTAGAATAGACATTAAGAAGGCATTAACTTTTTAATTATATTTATATAATTTTAATTATAGAATTGTATGGCTTATGATTAAGGGATAATTACAAAGTTAAATTACACCAGCTAAAAGGTATTACACATACAAGCACAGGGTGAGTACTTCTTAAATTTAAAATTTCACTTGCTTAGTAATAAGATTACATTTCTTAAAGGTTTATTCAAGCCAATTTTATGTAAACAATTTTCCTGAAGCCTGTCGGCATACTATAAAACCAGAGTAAAAAAGGTGATCATATGCACAAGCTATTTTTAGCACTGGTCTGAAATATAGGAAAGTCACAAGCTGTATCTACTAATGTTCCCATGGAAATTATCATCTCAAGAGTTTGCCTGATTACAAATACAGAGCAGAATAGACCAGGAGTAGTCAGACATGGAAAAAAGAAATATCCAGATTCCAATCATCTGGAAGATTCGTGCTTTGCATGATCTTGTTGATACACAAACCAACAAATTACTTTGAAGTCATTTATTATACAGCGGTTTTCATAAAAGTATTACTGCTGTAGATTTCAAAGCATTTAAGAGTTGTGCACATTTTATCCCTCTCTGTAAACATGTACTACTACATTGCTATGCATAACCACCTCCTTATGTCCCATGGTACAGAATGCCACCTAGTCATTCATCCTACAAACACATTCCCTCTTTTGGAAAAAGTGAAAATGATGATAAATAAATACAAATTTAGCACAACTAGTAGAAACATAAAAATTATGACAATATTCATTTCCTAACCCAAATTACCTTCTGGGTTGCTCTATTACCTAACATTTTAGTAAGGAAAGAAAAATGTATGGGAAGGGGAACACAATGCCTGTCTCTAAATGGAGGATAGGTGTGGAAAAGGAATGAGGTATGAATCAGTAAAAATTTGCTTTTCTGGTTACAAGACTGACAATTGGGTAACACTAATTTGAAGCATATAAATTTCTCTTCATCTCTACTGGAATGGCCAAGTCGTTGAGGGGGAAAAAAAGGATATAAATATCATTCCATTGTAATGAGTTTTAAGGACAATCAAAATTCTTACATATTATCTAAAATATTAACCCACTGTAAACTTTACAACAGAGGTACACTATTCTTTTTAAGGCATAGTTCATAAATAAAATCTGAGTGCCAACAACACGCCAAGCATGGCAATACACAAGAAGAAAGTGCCTGGGCTAAAAGTGCTCAAAATCTCATGGAAAGACAAATGGGTAAAAAACTAAAATACAATGTACTAAAAAAAATATAACAGAGGCCTGTATGAATGCAGTGAGAACACAGAGGGTGTGACATTATGAAATACATATTTGGTCTTTCTTCTTGCTTCCTAAGGTAACTCCTAAAATCCTTAGACTCTCCAAGTGCTGTCTTTTGGTATGCGAATGACTGATAGCTTCAGGGTAGGGCAGATAACCAAAAAGACAGAGGCACGATTACAGGGTTGGGACTTTCAGTCCCACTCCACAACTTCCAGGGATGGGAAAGGCTGAAGGTCAAGTTGATCACCAACTGCCAAAGGTTTAATCAATCATGCCTATGTAAGGAAGCATCTGTAAAAACTCAAGAGGACACAGTTCAGAGAGCTTCCAGATATCTGAACATGTCGAAGTTCCTAGGAGATAGGACACCCAGGGAGGGCATGGAAGCGCCAAGACCCTTACCCATACCTCACCCTATGCATCTCTTCATCTGTATCCTTCGTATCCTATAGCCCTCCACAATAAAAACAGTAAGTGTTTTCCAGAGTTCTGTAAGTCACTCCAGCAAATCAGCTGAAACCAAAAAGAGAGTCATGGGAATCCCAACTTAAAGCCAGTAGATCAGAAGTTCTGGAAACCCAGACTTGGAACTGGTGTTTGGGGAGCAAGAGCAGTCTTGGGGACTGAGCCCTCAACCTGTGGGATCTGGCATTACCTCCAGGTAGATAGTAGAGGCTGGAGTTTGTTTTCCACACACACTACCACAAACACTCCTTTAATGGCAGTTTAATTAGAGGGCACCCAGCTGGTGTGTGTGGAAAAAGAGAAGTTGATCACTCAAGTCTTCTGTGCTGATGACTGTTGTGGTGGTGTGAGAACATGGGAAAAATACAGATTGAAAGTTTTTCCAAAACAGGGAGAATATCTAAGGCCTGCCTGGTGTTCAGAGTAGACTGTGTGTAAAAAGTAAAGTAGAGGTTCCTCTTCAAAGACCTTCCTTCCCATCTAATTAGGAATAAACAGTAACTTCTATTTAGAAGCAAAATTCATTCAAAGACCTGTGCTAACATTCTTAAATATCTGCTAGCCGTAACAAAGAAACAAATGTACTTTATGTTCTTAGCTCCCATAATTTAGCCTAAATATTTGCCCTGGCATGCTTATACTGGTCCAAGGAAGCAATAGGTCACAGACTGTTCTTCTTCCTTATTTGGAGGTGTTTTTACCTTTCTCAGTATTCCACAAGTTACTTTCTCCTTTCTTTGTTCTCCCCTGCCTTTGCCTCTTTTAAAAAGTTCTAAGTTGCTAGGCAATTGGGACAAATACAGAATGTGAGGTCCCGTTCCAGTCAACAGAAACCGGACACGGCAGCAGGGTGGACGCGTCAGGTTATAAGTGACCCTGTCTCCTTTGTTGGGGGTACTCTCACGGCAGAACTGCTGGCGAGTGTACCCTTTCTGCAGAAAGTAAAAATGGCCTTGCTGAGGAAATAAAATTTATGTTCAAGTGCTATTTCTTTACAGCACCGGGGAACAAGCATTTCTAACATGTGTAATGGAAGTGATGATCTCTCAGACAAAAGAGTAAAGGGGAGAGGTGATGAAAAAGGTGATGCACTGTTAACACTGAAATAGCCTTTGTAAAAATTATGAGAGGAACCTGACATAGCTGACTCCGTCTTGCTTCTAACCTCACAAGCTGTCTTTGCTCATTCCTGGTGTAGGCCAAGCAACTATGGGAGAAATCTAGTTTACAGTTTAAAATAAAGATGGTAACTGCCCCTTCCTGAAACAAACCTCTCCTTGCTCACCCACTGTCCGCCAAACTATTCTTCAAAAACTCTAGTCCCTGAATTCTCAGGGAGGAAGATCTGAGAAACAGCTCTCATCCTTCCACTCGGCTGACCTCATGATAATTAAACTCCTTCTCTGCTGTTCTCACTGCATTGGCTTTTCTGGGCAGCAAGAAGAACCTGCCAGGCTGTAACATCACAGCTCGGATGTAAGACAGGATATATATTCTGAGTCTAAATAGTAATATACAGGAAATGGCCAAATTCTACAGTATTGTTTTTTTACTGTAGTATATATTTATAGAGGAGAGCCTAAACACTGTAAGTCTCTGGAGTAAAACATTCCAAGGTACAAGACTGACTTGAAAAAAACTTTAGTACAAGCTAAGCACTAAATACTTTGGATGGAAACGAAGAAAACAAAGAGTAGAAGCAAACTGAACAATTACCTCCTTTTGTAGTATCATTCTGGGCCTGGATGCCATGATGCAATGAATTATGAATGGCAGAAAGAAGATCTGCTGCTTGAACCATCAATTTTTGAGCTTCTGCAACAGCACTGGTCTAGCAAATAAATCACCAAAAACATTCTTACATATTCTTTCACTGAAAGATATACATTAAATAGGAAAATCCTATAAACAATAATGAAATTAAATGCTTGCTGTAATGACATTGGTTTTCATAAACTATGTACTTAATACAGGATGTCCAGATCCTGTTAGGATAGAAAATGGTTTTTTTACTCACACTTATAAAACTTGTAGGATCAATTATAATGATAGAAAATATTTTTGATTTACCTTTTTTTTAAATAATAAAAACCAAAGATGCAATCAACTAGAAAATGAGAAAATTTTCAACAATCCTATGTCATTCATCAAGGTGGGGGGGAAAAAAAACCAGGAAGAAACAGAATTACAGAAGTTAAATTAATGGTAAAAATTGGATCCCTACTCACCACTTATAAACTATTCACAAATTAATCTGTAATTGGCTTGAATTAGTGCAAAAATACAAAAAAGAAAAAATATTCACCATCTAAGGCTTGCTTTTGGTTCTATACAAATCTAACAATTAATTATGTAACTGAAGGTAATAGGCCTAAAATTTTTACTTTCTCCTTTTCAATTCACAAAATATGACAACCTACAAGCAATTTCAGCTTCTAATGTATTATTTACAAATAAGTAAAAAAATATACTTCTTGAGAAAGTCTTCATGGTGACTCTGGTATAAATACACCAAATGCTGAGTTCTCTATCTGAGATCAGGAGCACTTCAAGGGAAAAGTTTCAGAACTGCATCACTCAGGCATTCCATTCAAAATCACTAAAACAAACAGACATATGATATTGAATGCCCTTACCTCCTTCTTAGTAAAGGCTATAAGCACTGTCAGTAACACACGAGTAAATTTCACTCTGCTGAATACTGCTAAACATTGTTGGTGCTAAAAAAACAAGAGAGGACTAGAAGTTAAAAGATGCAAAGTCCATGAAAGGAATTTCATTTAAAATATATTAACTCCTAAGTCTCAATGTTAATAACGTACTACATTACAGACACCTTCGCTTATAGGCTTTTAAAAGCCTGAAAAATGAGCTGCAGAAAACAAAACAAAGACTATTCTTTTGAAATAGGAATGTGAAGCTTCTATATCAACAGGACTGATCTTGTCCTAAGTCAAAAGTTACACTATTACCTCAAAAAGCTGATTTTATCCGCATTTTTAAAAGACTGATTAAAATGTGCTTTAAGCAGAGTCAGAAAATTTAGAATCTCGACAAAAGTTCAGCAACTTTGGATACTGTGGAGCTCTGACGCATTATCTGTGAAAGATCATATTTTTCTTCCTACCTCACAGGAATACTGAAGAGTTTTGAAATCATCTATTTGAAAGAGCTGTACTATCATTCTATCAAAATAAATACAAGGGAAATAAAATCCCTTGCAATGTCCAATTTTTAAAGAAATACCTTAAAAAGGGCTTCCATAAATTATAACGCAGTTCATAAAACTACAACATTAACAGGTAGACTTCTCTGATATTATCTACCAGAAAATAAGTTCAATTACTTCTAGTTCAACTTCTGGATCTCTTTCTTCTCCTTGTCGACTTCGAGTACTCTAAAATTTTAAAAAAGGTGAATTAAACACAAACCTGAAAAAATATTACATTACAAATATATAAGGCAAAACACTAATTTTTTGAGTATACACAACGATCTGCTTTTGGGAAACATTATTGGAGAAAAAAAGCTGTGTCTCGTATTTATGTTCCTCCTATTAATCCTATATACAGAAAGGTCATTTTGACATAAATTATAAAGATCATGCAAAAGAATTAAGTACTGAAACAGCAAAAGCAAAACAATGAAATAACATAAGCAGAAGTATATGACACACAGTACATTTTCCTTTAAAAGGAGCTATTAATTGAAATTCCTGATGCTCTCAAAACTAACCCTGTTAGAAAAAAACTGTAACCTTTACAAAAATCACATCATGAAAAAATAAAGTTCAGTGGTCAATACTGATTTGTTTTACACTAAACTACAAAATATCTTAATACAAATGTTATAGTGGACAATTTTATTTGACCAAATACCAGGGCGGTACTACAGGAAGATCTACTAGAAGTTGTGGGTTCTAGCCCTAAAGTTGCCATTTACATGCCCTTTAGTAAAGCTAAGACACCGGTTACTTAACTCCTTTGATCTGTATTTTCCTCATCTAAAAGTGGAGCACTATGTGTGTCAAATTGCCCAATTCACTGAATTGCAAAAATCAAAAAAAGAGAATATGAAGTTTGACAACCATACTGTTATACTAGTGTTAAAAAGAAAAGTAGGAATACAACGTTTCCCCCTTTTTAATCTCTATGAAAAGCAGCAAATCATCAAGGTCATCTAGAAGGTTTTCACCAGATTTGGCATATCACCATTTACTGAGCTCACCTACTGTGTTCCAGACATTGTACCAGCTATTAAAGATACAAAGGTGAACAAGACAGTCCTTACCTTTGAGGAACTCAAAACAGTAGTGGGAGAAAAATACTGTTCTTAAAATAGCATAGTAAAACTCTAAAACACCGGCAAAAAGTTGAAAGAATCGAGTGGGTTAAATTTTAATATACTCATCTCTCTTTATCCATGGGTTGGATTCAACCAACCACTGATTGAAAGTATCAGAAAAAAATTTTAAAATAGCATTTAAAAATATAAATTTTAAAAGTACAACTATTTACATAGCATTTACATCATATTAAATATTATAAGTAATCTAGTGATGATTTAAAGTACACAGAAGGACATAAACAGGTTATATGCAAATACCACAACATTTTATATAAGAGACTTGAGCATCCTTGAGTTTTGGCATCCACAGGGGTCCTGGAACCAATGCCCTGAGAATACTGAGGGATGGCTATACTTGAAAATGACATTCATTTATCAGAAACTCCTCTAGCAGTGGTCAAATTCATTACAAAAAAAAAATACAAAGCACATACAGGAGAAAGGTGGTTCTACACATTTATAATTAGGTAAAGTTAACCTGACATTTAGAGGTGTACCAAAACCCTACATCAAAGAGAAAACATATATACCTTTACTCTTCTTTGCATGTCATCCTCCACATCTTTTAGCATGCCTAGAAAAAGAAACAGTAAGTTTTAAAAGGAAACATATGAAAATGTAAAACTTGTGAATTATCTTTAAAAATAATTTTACCTGTAACTCGAAGATCTGTCACACTGTTAGCCATTTTAAATCCATAAGTCATAGACTGAAAATCTTCCTAAACAAAAAGGGAATAATCAGGCTCATGAATAGCAACAAAACCTTACATTGTGGCAAAATATAAAACTTTTCTTTATATTTCTCTACAAAATCACTATTTATTAAAGAAACAGAAATGGGAGGTCATCCTGCTTGTCTAAATATTGCTAGGATACACCTAAGCTTTTCTTGAAGGCATACACATAAAACACCATATTCTAATGCTGTCTCTGTCCTTACTTTCAATTGCTTGTCCTTAGGTAATTTAATACGTTCATTTGCCATGTAAGTGTAATGCTTATGAAAATATCACAAAGTAATAATTCTCACATTCACAGGTGAATAGTAAATATACAATAATTACTGTTTAAGGATCAGGCTGCAAGATTTAGATAAGACTACTTAAAAAATTATTAAACGACTGCTTACAGTTAAGATTTCTCAAAGAGAATTATTCAAAGTGAGAGCAAAACCATGTTCCACTACAGTCTACTGGAAGGAAAAAAACTGAGTCATTCAGACATATGACCCCCATCCCCTAAATCATTTTTTAAATGATTTCATTGCTGAGTCATTAACAAATTAAGTGATTTGCTGGACTTCCTTTGAAGAAAATATATTTACTGTCATCTGGCTGATCTGATTAATAAGTCATAAGCCTCATTAAAACAGTGTTTCTGCCTACTATAATTCCTATAAAAACATAGATAGGGTTAGGCGCAGTGGCTTGTGCCTACAATCCCAGCACTTTGGGAGGCCGAGGCAGGCAGATTACCTGAGGTCAGGAGTTCAAGACCAGCCTGGCCAACATAGTGAAACCCCGTCTACACTAAAAATACAAAAAAATTAGCTGGGCATGGTGGCGTGTGCCTGTAATCCCAGCTATTTGGGAGGCTGAGGCAGGAAAATCACTTGAACCCGGGAGATGGAGGCTGCAGTGAGCAGAGATCACGTCATTGCAATCCAGCCTGGGCGACAGAGTGAGACTCTGCCTCAAAAAAAATTGTAGATAGAATCCTAAAATAACAGAATAATGGTTCAAAAGGGGATGGAGCCACAGCACAATTTCTGGATTCTTTAAAAAAAAAAAAAAAAAAGTGAGCATCAAATTCAAGTGAGGTACTATATCCCACAAACAGTAAGAAAACAAACCCTACGTCCTTGGTCTCAAAGAACTTAGGGATATTTTATGACTTACATGATTGAGTCCTTAAAAAAAAAAAAGACTCATTATATTACAAAGCTATATAAGCTTATCCTCTAGATGAAGTTTATAGTCTGTCTCTACTTGGACATCAAACAGGATTCTCAAATTTTACATCTTCAAAAAGGAGCTTGATGCCCACTTTCCTAGCGTTTACCATACCACTAAACGGCACTACTATCTATCTAGAGTTGCTCAGGCTGAAAACCTGGCCTCGACTCCTGTTGTTTTTCTGCATCCTACATCAAATCCATCAGAAAACACTGTAGGCTCTATCTGCAAATTCTAGTCGAACTACTTCTCACCCTTTCACAGCTATCTTTAGTTTAAGTCACCACTATTGCTCACTCTTGTAACCACCTCCAGACAACTCCCCCACCTACCACACTAGTCCCTGCTATAATTTATACACCACCAGAAGGCAGAAGGATTGTTTGAAAATCAGTCAGATCATGTCACTTCCTATTCAAAACCTTTCAATAGTTTTCTACCTCACAGCAAAATCCCAAAGCCCAACATGGCCTCTACGGCCCTACATCACATGACCCGGTTTCCCTCGCCAACCTTACTTCCTACCATTTCACATTCACTGCACTGCAGTCTGACAGGTCTTTCTTGCTGTCATTCAAACATACTAAACACATTCTCCTCTCATGGCTCCCACACCAAAATGATTTTCTTCAAAATATTTACAAGGCTTCATCCCTTACTATATTCCAGCCTCTGTTCTAATGTCAAATCCTCAAATATAGGTTTTCCCTATGCATTCTAACACAGCACCATCCACCATTTTATATCCCCTTATCCTGCTTTATTCTTCTTCATGGCAGTTATCACCACGTGACATTATACATGTATTTAATTACATATGCACTGACTATCTGTCCCAAGACAGGTATAATCCATGAGTTCACGGCTTTATTTACTATTTTACCTCCAGGACTTAGAACAGTGCTAAATAGACTTCTATTCAACAAATATGTGTTCAACGAAAAACTTATTCCAGGGCAAGAGTCATGAACTCAAAAGGCAGGTTATCTTCCTAAATACATCTGGCTGACTACAACATACACTAGGGAATTGTAGAGACCGGTAAATTGGAAAACATATGCTTCATTTAGAAGGGGTCAGCCACTACTTATCCTGTTGTGGCTATGAATGAATACAGGGCCAGTGTGGTCAGGTCTCCTAATTTTTTAGAAAAAAATCTAGGTTTTTCTTTTTCAATGTAAAATCTCCCCCTACTCTTTTTTTTTTTTTTTTGAGACAGGGTCTCACTGTCATCCAGGCTTGAGTGCAGTGACGCAAACTCAGCTCACTATAACCTCCACCCACTCTGGGCTCAAGCAATCCTCCCACCTCAGCCTCCTAGGTAGCTGGGAATACAGGCATGCACCACCACACTAGGCTGAATTTTTTTTTTTATTATTTTTAGTAGAGATGGGGTCTTGCCATGTTGTCCAGGCTGGTCTCTAACTCCTAAGTTCAAGTAAATCCACCCATCTCAGCCTCCCGAAGTGCTAGGATTATAGGCATGAGCCACCACATCCAGCCTCATCTTCCTATTTTTAAAAAACCAGACCAACACTGTGTAGGAAAACAACAAAACAAAAATATCCATAAACCTTATCTGTAAGTTTGCCAAGAAGAGTCTTAGGAAAACTATCTTTCTGGAAGAACACCACAGGCCCTGGGTATATAAACCTCAGTAATAAGAATTTAATCTAAGTTACTGGATAAGTGAGAGCAAGAGAGTCATGTAAACAGACTGCTACCATTAAAGATCACTCTTGAAGATTTGTGTACTTGAGGACAGAAGTAAGAGTGAAACTAGGGGGACCAGACATTGGACTCTAACCAATAGTCCAAGCAAGGGCTGATGATGAGTTGGATTGGGATTGCAACAGTGGGGAGAGTAAGAAGTTGGTCAAAAAAAAAAACAAAAAAATCAGGATATATTTCAAAGGTAGCACTAACATGATATGCTGATGAACTGAATGTGTATATGAGGTAAACTGTACAATCAAGCCTCATTTTTAGTGTTCTGTTCTAAGCAGGTGATGGTACCATTTCCTGGGATAAGACAGTATTTGAGAGGAGCAGGAGTAAAGGCAGAAATGAAGTACAATTTTGGTTATATCAAGTTTGTAATCTCTTTGGTCATCCAAGTGGAGATTTCAGATTTCACTTGCTTGAGACTAGAAGTCAGGGAAGGACTCAAGGCTAGAGGTATAAATTTGGACTTCATCAGTGTATAGTTAGTTGATATTGAATGCCACATAAGTAGAGGAAATCAACCTAGGGAGCGGTTATGGAGGAGGGAGGGAGTCCATGAGTACCCTAGCAATTAGAGATGCAAGCACAGGAACGAGACTTACCAGTGAGGCAGAAAGAAATCCAAAAGATTGGTATTAAGAAGACAAAGAGAAAAAAGTATTTCACAGTGTGTCACCTGGATCTAATGATGCTCACAGGCTGGAGGGAGGGGTGAAAACACTGAATTTAGCAAGATGGGTAAAGACCAGTTCTCTGTAGTGGTGGTAAAGAACGACCATTTGGAGTAAAGAGAAAATGAAAGAAAAAGTAGAATAAGCAAATCATTAAAGAAGTTTTTCCTGGAGAGTAGCTGGGAAATGGGATTGTAGATACAAGGAGCCATGGGATCAACGAAACTGTGGTGCTTTCAAATGAATGTAAAGCATGTTTACATGCCAATTAGAGTAAGCGAGTAGTGAAGGAGAGCCTAGTAACACAACACAAGTGGAGGAGCTGAGCTTAGATTGTAACAGGAATACTTTCACCTTAACAAGAGAGAAGACAGAGTTTGTGAGTATTAACAAACAGGTTAGCACTTGTGATAGTGACAAAATGAAACCTTTGAGATTAAGCTGCAGACCATGATGCCCCTTTACTTCTAAATACTTCAGTATGATTTCCTAAAAACAAAATCTTCCTCTTACATAACCACAGTACAATTATCAAATAAAGAAATTCATGTCTGTAACCTCCTTTGATCTGGAGCATTTCCTCTGTCCTTAACTTTCGTATCTGACATTTAGAAGTATCTTTTCAAACAGTACTTCAAAATAGTATATTTTGAATAATACTTTGTAATACACATTTTGTAGCACATCCCTCAGTAATGGGCGTGCCTGATGTTTCTTCAAGATTAAACTTAAGTTATATCATATTTGATAGGAATACCACAGAAGTGATATGTCCTTCCTAGAACACTGTATAAGTAGGCACATGTCAATCTGTCCAATTACTGATAATTCTGGCCACTTGACTAAGGTGCTATCCGCCAAGTTTTTCCATGACAAAGCTATCATTTTTCCCTTTGTAATTAATAAATATCTGGTATTTTTTGAGACTACGTACATATTCTGTGTCTCATTATACTTTTGTCCAGTAATTGCAGCATCCTTTGTCAGAAATAAGTATTCAAAAACTGTACTCTTCACACAATACTATGCAGCCAAAACACTAATATTTTAGATATATTGAGTTAAATAAAATATAGCATTCAAATTATTTTCACCTATGGCCACTAGAACACTAAATCAAACTATACATGTGGCTTACATTTCCACTGTATAGTTCTGGTTTACAGAAAGAGATGACAGACAAGAACCACCAGTGAGGTAGCAAACCAGGGAAGAAAAGCATCTTAAAAGCCAAGCAAAGAATGTATTTTGAGGATGGAGTGATGACTACGTCAAAATCTGCTGGTAATTCAAGTTTAAGACCAAATTTAACCACTGAATTTAACACTGAGGTCTTTGATGACTGTGACACGGTAGTTTTAGTGAAAGGTATAAAGCCTGACTGGAGCAGAGAGAAAAAGAAGAAAACCAGAGACAGTGACTATGAATACATCTTTTTTTTTTTTTTAAGAGTCAGGGTCATTTGACTGCCCAGACTGGAGTGGAGTGCAATTGTAGCTCACCAGAGCCTCGAACTCCTGGGCTCAAGTGATCTTCCTGCCTCAGCCTCAAGTAGCTGGGACTACAGAGGTGTACCACATCACCATGCCTGGCTAAATTTTTTATTTTTTTGTAGATGGGGTCTTGCTATGTTGTCCAGGCTGTAAGCACCCCTTTTAAAAATGATCTGGCTGAAAAGAATTAAGCTATGTGCAGAAGATGAAGGACAATATTATGTTAAGAAATGACAGACTTAATGAGAGGAATATAAAGCACGTTTGCAAGCTGATGTAAATTATCTAGCAGAGGGGTAAATTCATTACACAAAGAACACAGGGAAGAATTGCTAGAGCAGTATCTTTGAATATAGAATATAGGATCAATGCACAAGCAGAAGTTATCATCCTTAGGAATACAGGAGGTCCATCTACATAACAGGAAAGCAACGGAATATAGCGCACATGTAGGCAGGTAGGAAGACTACTTCTATCTATATGGTAAATAGCAACTTACCAAATAAGTGTGAGGGTAGGGGAGACTTTTATTTTTTGTTTTTAAAGACATACCAGGTCTCAAAATCTACCTTCTTGTCTCCCTGAAGAACTGGAAATATTCCACCAAACAAAATAATACTAAGAATAATAAAGGCATGTGGGCCAGATAACAAGAGACCTAACAAAACAGAGGGGGAAATGAAATTCCCGGAGAAAAGAGAACAAAAAACTAGAATGACACAGCTGTGTTGTGGGCACAGAACACAAGTGATGCAGCCTGAAGCTGGAGAACAAGACTTCAAGAGGAGCATTTTCAAAAGAAAATACACAACTGACAGATTATCTGATAGGTTTCACAACAGTGGGCGAAAGAACTGGGAAGAAGTACATAGAAAACTAAGCAAATCAAAAAGAGAGATAATTATCACATATAAGAAAAACAAAATTTTGTATGAGAAAGGAAATATAAGCATATACCACTTTGGCTCACCTCTCATTAATATTTATACAATCACGATAACATCAATGCTCCATAATGATTTAACCAGCTTTTAGATTACTATTTGGGGCAAGGGCAGGGGTAATGAGATATATTGTGATCTAATCTAACATATCAAAGCTAAAGTTAGTAAAATCTTAAATCCAGAAGTTAGATTAGATTATCTAGATATATGGAAATAATATGGAACAGGAAAAAAAAAAAAAAAAGCAGAGAACTATTTTTCCTCATAAGTGGGCTATTTAACTTTTTAAATTACATACAAGTATTAGTACTTTTATTAAGATGTACATACACGCACACCCCACTTAAATTTTCACATATCAAATATGAGGATACCTATTTTTAGGAAGACACTGGTGGTCATATGGAGAATGAACTAGAAAGAAAATACTGGACCAGAGAGAAGAGTTCAGAAACTCCAAGGAAGCCAAACCTAAAGTTGAAGAACTAAAGCAGAAATGATGAGAGAAAAAACAGTGCCCCAATTCAAGGCATCTGCAAGCCAAAGCAAAATAATCTGGATGTAAGGAGTAAGAGGAAAGACGTAATCAAAGATAACACTGGCAGTACGATATTGCAAGATACAGAATGGAAAAGGAAAAGTGGTTTGATAGGGTTCCCATTTTGGGCATATGAGCAAGATGTTAAGAAACAAATCAGAAAATGTCTCCAGATCAGGAGACACGCCTGAGAACAAAATACACCAGCAGTTAGGAACTCCAGAAACAACCAATTTAAATAAATAATTTGCTCATTATAAATCTTCTTTGTTTTGTTTTGAGATGGAGTCTCTCTCTATCACCCAGGCTGGAGTGCAGTGGCGCCATCTCGACTCACTGCAAGCTCCGCCTCCCAGGTTCATGTCATTCTCCTGCCTCAGCCTCCCAAGTAGTTGGGACTATGGGCGCCCCCATCACGCCTGGCTAATTTTTTATATTTTTAGTAGAGATGGGGTTTCACCGTGTTAGCCAGCATGGTCTCGATCTGACCTCGTGATCCGCCTGCCTCAGGCCTCCCAAGTGCTGGTATTACAGGCATGAGCCACTGCACCCAGCCAAATCATTCTTATTCATCACTAGGTCTCTTGAAGACTTTTTACTAGATTAGTATTTTTTTCTAATTATAAGACTAAGACAAACTTATCTGGAAAATCTGAAAATTTTAGCAAAAAAAAGAAAATACAATCTTTTGGCCCAGGAGCAAACTTCTGTTTTTCTCTCTTTCCAGTTTTATTTTTACACAGTTGGCTACAATGCTGCTTTTTTAACCTTTTGACATATACATTTCTCCATGTTATTAAGCACTCTTTCATCATGTTAATAACTACATACTCAATATACATAACAAATTATGTGTAATCAATTATCCATAATTTATTTCAACCGTAACTCTAATGGTGGCATTCTGGTTGGTGTCAATTGTTCACTAATGAAAACTCTGGTTAATGCATTTGGGTATAAAGTGCCCACATTTCTAATTACTTCCTTTTTTGTTATTGTTGTTGAGATGGAGTCTCACTCTGTCATCCAGGCTGGAGTGCAGTGGTGCAATCTCAGCTCACTGCAAGCTTCGCCTCCCAGGTCCAAGCAATTCTCCTGCCTCAGCCTCCCAAGTAGGCATGACTACAGGCATATGCCACTATGCCTAGCTAATTTTTGTATTTTCAGTAGAGATGGGGTTTCACTATGTTGGCAGGCTAGTCTTGAACTCCTGACCTCAGATGATCCGCCCATCGTGGCCTCCCAAAGTGCTGGGATTACAGGTGTGAGCCACAGCACCCGGCCTAATTATTTCTTTAAGGCTGAATTATAAGAAATAACTAGTTTAAATATCAGTATTTTTAAGATTCTTGATATACACATTATTAAACTATTTGCCAAAACAGCTGTGCTAATGTACACTAGTAAAAACAGAAGTGTCAACTTACTGCATTCCTTCCAACATTGATTTTCATGAATATAATTTTAAAAATGAAAATGTTCAATCAGTTCTAGGAGCCGGGAAATCTAAGATCAAGAGGTGGGTGAGGTTAAAAAAAAAAGAAAGAAAAAAATCAAACTACTCATTTTCATTTGTATTTCCTGGATTATAGTGAAGCTAAATTTTAAAAGTGTTATAGCCATTTGATAACCTTCCTTCATAAAATAAGCAACTTATTTTATTGCCCATTTATTCATTTGGGCCTGAGTGTTCTACTTTACTTGAATGTGACCATAATTCATAAAAATTATCTTACGTTTGTATGTTTATTTTTCCTAAAAGTTTTTCTATCACTCTTGTCCTATTGGTCTCTTCCTTTAACATTTCTCCCATTTCCTAGTAAGACCTTCATCCAGAATATAAATGGATCTTCAATTACCGGCCAGGTGTGGTGGCTCACAGCTGTAATTCCAGCACTTTGGGAGGCTGGGGTGGGAAGATGACTTGAGTCCCAGGGTTTGAGACCAGCCTGGCCAACAAAGCAAATCCCAGTCTTTACAAAAAATTTAAAAATTACCCATGTGTGGTGGAACACGTCTGTAGTCTTAGCTACTCAGGAGGCCGAGGCAAAGTATCGCTGGAGCATCGGAATGAGGCTACCTGCGAGCTATGATCATGCCACTGCACTCCAGCTTGGGTAACAAAGTAGAATCCTCTAGAAATAAAATTCAATTATAATTTCTTGTTACTAAAAAACTTACTTTAATTTATTTAAAAACAAAATAATGCAGACACACCATAAAAATCCCAACAGTGCAAACAAGTGTACACCCCAGCCCTCAAGACCTATTATCCTCTTGTGTGTGAAGATTTAGCTACCTATCTCCCTTTTTAAAACAGAAAAAAGTCGCAGCGAGCTATACACATGCTTTACCACACCTGACTTTTCTCACTTTAGAAATCTAATCTTATCTCTACACATAAATCAATCTCCTTTTTTTAACTGACCTCCTCCATTTTAAAATCAGTCAGGGTCTCACTCTGCACACAAACTGGAGGGCAATGGCACAATCACAGCTCACTGCAGCCTCAAACTCCCCAGGCTCAGGTGATCCTCCAACCTCAGCCTCTCCAGTAGCTGAGACTACAGGTACACACCACCACACTCAGCTAATTTGTGTATTTTTTGTAGTGACACGGTCTCTATATGTTGCTTAGGCTGGCCTCGAACTCCCGGGCTCAAGTCATCTGCCTACCTCGTCCTTTCAAAGTGCTGGAATTATAGGCATGAGTCACCACAGCAGCCAGCAGCAAAACACTTGATTGTATGAATGTAACATCTTTTAATTAGTCTCCTACTGATGGATACTGAGGTGGTTTCCAAACTAATTACTACAAACAATTCTGTAAGTAATATCCTTCTACACAGGTCTTTGTGTACAAACACAAATATATTTGTAGGATGGAGTGCTAGAAGTGAAACTGCTGAGTCAAGACATGCATATTAGATTATGATAGATATCACCACATTGCTCTTTTTTAAAGTTGTAAGAATTTACACTCCCACCAAAAAAGTATGAGTTTTGCTTAGAGTAGGATGTCAAGTACTGACTGATCAATGTGGAAAATGTACTGGAATCAAAAAATACAAATTTTGCAACCATCACAGTAAACATTAGTCCAGGCAAGCACCGTCGATGGATGTTCAATCTAAGGGGAGAGATTTCAGTCAGCAGGATATTTTTATGGTCTTAAAGTGTATCCCAAGATTGCTTAAATACAAAGGGAAAAAACAGTAACCATATGGAACTAAGACAAAAGCTTTATGAACTGACCAAAATAATATCACCATTGAAGGGCAGACAGACTGTATACCTCCAGATGTGACACCCTCAAAAACACACATCACTTATGTTATATTCCACCCAAGACTGCACAATCTAAATTTAATCATTAGGAAAGAACAGATAAACCCAAGTGAGGCATAGCCTATTAAGAAATGAAAAGCAGGACAAGGTTGTGTTCACAAAAATATCAATGTCACCGGAAACAAAGAAAAGCTGAGGATCTCATGTAGCTTAAAGAATACTACAGAAATATGCAATTAAATGCAGGTCATAATTCTAGACTGGATCAGGGGAAAAAAACACTAAGAAGGATTGGGTCAATTAACAAAAATGGAATCTGAATAGTGCATTGTTATTACAGATTTGTTGAAGCTGATAATTGTGTTGTGGTTCTGCAGGACAGTGCCCTTTCTCTTTAGAGAAACACACTAAAAGTGTCACGGGGAAGAAGGCTGTAATGGGCACAACTTACTAACAGGTCAGGAAAAGACATACAGATATACATGAGAGAGAGAGTGAGCAAGAACATACGCATAAGTGAAAAAAGCAAATGGGACAGTATGTTAACAGTAGCTGAATCTGCATACGAATTATATGTTCTTTGTGCTGGTTCCCATAATTGCTGTTAATCTGAAATTATTCCCCAATAAAAAGTTCTAAAAAAAGACTAACAAGTGGGAAATAATGACCACTCATATTCACTGACACACACACATACATACACACAGATTATATGAGTGCCTGTTTTCCCATCTTCATCAATCTTACTGTAAACAATTTCTAATCTTTGCCAACAATGGGTAAAAACATGGTATTTCAGTTTTAATTTGCATTAAAGTGAGATTAAGCATCTTACATTTAAAGGCCATTTTATTTTCTGTAAACTATCTTCTTTTAATTTTTCATACTGAACACATTTCAGCTATCTGAAATTTTGATATGAAATGATAAAGTAACTTTCAAGGGTGCTAAGCAATTGTTCATGCACTGTTATTCAAGGAATCCTTTCTGCCCACTGATTCTGATGTCCTTTTAGTTGTACTTTGAAAACACTAGTATTTAAAATAATCCGCATTTCTCTAACTTAAACTAATTTTTTAAAATTCTATCCAAATGAGTAAGATTTTCCATAATGATACTCATATCAATACAATATGCAAATAACCAATGACTATATAAAAAGTAGACACTATTTCAAACAACTCACAAAGCCATACGGCCAGGAACCGGGTGGTTCACGCCTGTAATTTCAGAACTTTGGGAGGCTGAGGCAGGTGGATCACCTGAGCTTAGGAGCTCGAGATCAGCCTGGCCAACAGAGTGAAACCGGGTCTCTACTAATATACAAAATTAGCCAGGCATGGTGGTGCATACCTGTGATCCCAGCTACTCGGGAGGCTGAGGCACAAGAATAGCTTGAACCCGGGAGATGGAGGTTGCAGTGAGCTGAGATTGCCCCACTGTACTCCAGGCCGGGCAACAGGACTGAAACCCCATCCCGCCCCCCCAAAAAAAAAAAAGCCACACCTTCAAATATTGACAAACATATTGAGTATACATTTAATTATTCTCACATACATAGTATAAATTGAGAAAGTTTTACATACTATACACTGAACCATTGTTGGATCCTAAGAAATTTATTCTGGAGCAGTAACAGCACTAAAAAGAAACATCGGTTTCAACAGAAGAATTTAACAAAAATAGTTATCAATAATTTCAAATGCTATCACATTTTCCCTTATACAATTCTTTTTTGTAGTCCTAGGTTGAGCTGCAATTCCCTGAAAATTATCAGCATCCGAAAGCTTATTTTTTACACTAAAGGGGAAAAAATCTTTCTATCTCTAAAACTTAAGACAAACCAAAGGAAAATGTCTATACCCTAAAATATTCATATCTTTGTTCTCCTTAGCTCCCCTTTTGTATTATAATTTCTGACAGACTTGAGGACAAGGGCTGTCTCTTTCATTTTTCTCTGGGAATCCCCACAACCTCCAAAAACAGTAGTCTGCACACATGGATACTCAATGAACAGTACTGACAGAAAGAACATATGCTAAGATGAAAGCCCTTTCTTGGAGAGAACTGAATTACTTTACCCAATATATCTGTAAATGGCAACAGCATTACTTTTAAAAACTGTTTTTAAATATACATGTAGACGAAAGTACGTATCACAAAATCATTTAAATACATCACAGTGAATAAGGTAGTCAATGAACTTCAGAAATTCTTTTTTTTGGTTTTTTTTTTTTTTTTGAGACAGTCTCGTTCTGTTGCCCAGGCTGGAGTGCAGTGGCACAATCTCAGCTCACTGCAACCTCTGCTTCCTGAGTTCAAGCAACTCTCATGCCTCCTAAGTAGCTGGGATTACAGGTGCACGCCACCACACCTGGCTATTTTGTGTATTAGTAGAAACAGGGTTTCACCATGTTGGCCAGGCTGGTCTCAAACTCCTGACCTCAGGTGACCTGCCCACCTTGGCCTCCCAAACTGCTGGGATTACAGGCATGAGCCACCACACCTGGCCAAGAAATTCTTAGATTACAAAATCTTACCTCTTCAAAAACAGCAGCTTTATTTACTTTTTCCCTTGCAATGTCACAGATTTTCAAGATTCCCAGAGCAAAAGCCTTCATAGCAGGATCTTCTATAAAGTCTGGATTATGAATGTAAAGGCACGTAAATACTGTCTGTGCCAACGAATGGCCTTCTAACCATGTTATCTATAAAGAAACAAAAGAGTATATATTTAAGGTGATAAAATTGAGTCTGCAAAGTCTAAATTGATCCTAGAGTCAAAGGCCAGAGCACCACAGACCCCATAAGATTAATCACAAGACTTAAAAAAAAGACAAGTTAGAATTCACTTTCATTGACTAACATTTTTCAAGTGTCTATGGGAATCACTGTCGTATGCAAATCAGTTTGCAACATATTAAAGATTAATGAAATTAAGACTGCCTCTTTATGTAGCATCCAAAAGAAATCAAGTCCACAATGTAGTCAATAAAAAAATCCATAAACTGGAAAATTCACAATTGTAGAACTAACCAGATCCTTAAGACACTCATCGAACTTTATAATCCTTACCACCACAACCCAGCCAACACCATATCTCACCTAGATTATCGGAAGAAACTAGATAGGTTTTCCTGCCTCCCATCTCTAATTTAATTCCCCCAAGTAGAGATCTTTCTAAAACACTAAGAGAATCGTTTTATACTATTTTACCGAGTGACCACTATATGTCTGGCACCATGTACTAGAGGTTGGGAATACCAACAACAGGCAAAATTGGGTAAGTACTGTGTCCCAAATATTATGCTAGATTATTTTCAAATATCTCTCATTTTTTCCTAGCACTTTGAGAAAGGTGGTATTTTTCTCCTTTTACATGTAAAGAAACAGAGTAAGAGTTTAAATCATTTGCCCAAGTTTATAGTTATTTTTATACTAAAGCCCAAGAATTCTGCAACAGAGTAAGACATATGCTACTGCATTGCAAAATGACAAATGTTTGTGGAAAACTTATAATTAAGGTGTGTATTTGGTATTAACTACTGTGCAGAAGAGAAACTTTCCAGACTAAAAACCATCTGCCTTTTAAAGTCCAAATTTTTAAATACAGTCCCAAGAGTCTCACAGAATAGTTCCTCAACTTTGGCAAAAATCCTCGCTCTGTTTACCTTTCCTCCTTCTCCACCACTTTCCACTTATCCCACACTCCTCCTACTTGGCTCCCTGCCAGACTTCAGCCTTAAGCAGCTATCTATGATTTTCCAAAATGAACATTTTCACTTTGCCATGCTCATGCAATATACCTCTTTGCCTACTAAACCATGAATCTTCCTGTCATACGCCTACCATTCTTTAGTACCTCATACCAATATTACTTCCTTTCTACAGCCTTTCTTACTCTCCCAGACATAATTAACTCCTCCTCTCTGTTCTCATAGCACTATTATAAAAGCATTTTCATGTTGTCAGAATTGTTTATTCACATGTCTGTTCCCAGCAATCCTTTGACTCTTTTCTTTACCCCACCCACTAGGACTGTAAACTGCTAAAAGGTAATAAAGAAATCTTTGAGGGGGTAAAGAGACAGCTTTGGAAGATGAAGGATCAGGATTAAGATTCTGGCAAGGGCCCTCCCAAGCAACATAACCATAGACAGTAAGACAGTACGGATATCTAATAAAGCTCATGTAAAACATAAGTGAAAACTGTACATATAAAACACCTAATACAACTACACACACTGGCAATCAATCAATAAACGTTGAATGAACAAATGAATAAATTTTACATATTTCTAAGGACAATGATTTAATGTCAATTTAAAAGAAAGGGACGGTCAGAGAGCGGGGGGGAGAGGAAAGCAGTACAAATGAGAATTTCTCCACAAACAATACTTTCCAGGGAAAACATAATTCAGCATATACAAATCACTAAAAAATTTTCTTCTCAGGAGATGGCCAATTTACCACAATTTATCCTAGATTAGAAAAAATCTCTCCAAAGCCATTGTATAGCTCTCTTTTGTTTCAATTCCACGTTTATTTATGAAACCTTCCAATTACAGACTTATTGCTTGAGTAACTTGAGAACGAAAACGGTATTATGAACAATGGCTACAATATTATCTTCACTGAAAAGAAAATATCCCTTCACCCAGAAAATTAGAATGTAAAATCCAGTAGATGACCAGATGAAATGCTATTACCAGGCCTGCCAATCTTATGCACATCTTTACTAGGCCAAGTATTACATTTATTTCATACTCAACATTAGTGTATAGGCTTTTAAATTACAAGATTCAGGTAAGTCACAGTTTTTAAATTAACCGATAGTCTTAATTCATTCTTACCAAACAGCAAAAACATGTATCCATAATCCCTATCAGTTCAGGCAAGGTGAGATCTTTAATTTTAATAGTGCCATCCTAAAAAGGAGGAAGAATGTGACATATAAGTAGAAATTTTTTTAAACATGGTTACTATGTATAGTAGCATTCTGGATTTCTAACATTCAATATTTAAAAACAGCAATTCTAAGAAAATGCTATCTATCATCTGATAAAACTATCACACCAAATTAACTCTGTATTCTTAAAAACTATCGTCTTATAAAATTTATTTTTAATTGACAATAATTGTAAAAACAATATATCTTAGGTCTTCAATAAGAAAAATCTAAACAATAAAGGACTTTATATAAAATGAAAAGCCAAATCAACAAGTATTTTAAAAGCAGTTCAAACCAGCTTTAAGTATTAATATAAATCATTTTAATGACCCAAAACTACTTAGAAAGAAAACTAAAGATTTTTTAAAACACTTCTCTTAAGTTAGTTAACTATATTACTTGCAAATTGTGTTTACAATATTCATTTGCTCAACAAACCTTTCTTTATAAAATATGTAAAATCAAACTCTATTGCAAGTATAAATGAATTTCTAAAGCAACTTTAAATTCACTACCACAAGCATTTTACTCGTGTAAATTTACTTTTATGTATTAACATATTAATACACAAAATTTAACCCCCAAGCCAATTTTCCTATTTGAATATATAGTCAAATGCTTTCAAAAATATTTTAAAAGTACACAAATGCACAAATTTAGAGCAAGATTTTAATGAAGACTTTAATTTTCAGATTTTAACATATAAAAGTTGTAACTAATTCTTGTTTATATACTTGAGCTGCTTTGAAGGAAATAGACTTTAAGTTAATACAACGTTTCACTTCATTATTAAGCACAATGTTTTAACATAAAATAACAAAAGATAAAAAGAAACACAAAAAGTACAATGGTGACTACCTTGATAGCTTGTTCAAAATTGAGAACTTTTCGATTAACTTGGTTTCCAATCATGCCAGCATCCATCTTGGGATCCATCATTTCAATAGCAGACATGGCTTCAAAAAGACCAAATCTGCAAATAAAAAAATTGAGTCCACAGATTGTTTTTGAGCCAGTAAGCTTATTCATATTTTCACAATGGTATAAAATTATACTACTTTTAATAACTAAAGTATTCTATATATTCAGTCTTCTCAACTTGCTAACACTTCTACTTCAATTAACTGTCGATTGATACAAAAATTATTTCATGTACTTGCCACTCAAATGATTTTACATGCACTGTGAGGAAGAAAAAGATTTCTGCCGGGCGGGTGGCTCATGCCTGTAATCCCAACACTTTGGGAGGCCGAGACGGGTGGATCACTTGAGGTTGGGAGTTCAAACCGGCCTGACCAACATGTAGAAACCCTGTCTCCACTAAAAAATACAAAATCAGCTGGGCATGGTGGCGCATGCCTGTAATCGCAGCTACTTGGGAGGCTGAGGCAGGAGAATCGCTTGAACCCGGGAGGCGGAGGTTGCGGTGGGCTGAGATCGCACTGCTGCACTCCAGCCTGGGCAACAAGAGCAAAACTCCATCTCAAAACAAAACAACAACAAAAAAAGAAATATTTAAGATTTCTGTGGTCTCACACTAGACCTAATAAAGAATTCTTGGGGTGGGGCCCAGCAATCTATGCTTTAGTAAGCCCTCCAGATGATTCAGTTGCACGCTCAAATCTGAGAAGAACTGAATTTCAGATTCTACTTCCCCTTCCCCACAACCACAATGTCCAATCTTGTCTACTTACTAATTAAAAGTTTCATATTCCTAACCTTGAAAATTGAGCCTGGCCATAGGCTACATATAGGTATATAAACATGAACAAGTATTTCCATTTATTTTGTTTTTCCAAGGTGCTATGGTTTGAACGTGGTTTGCCTCCACCAAAATTCATGTTAAAACTTGATCCCCGGCCGGGCGCGGTGGCTCAAGCCTGTAATCCCAGCACTTTGGGAGGCCGAGACGGGCAGATCACGAGGTCAGGAGATCGAGACCATCCTGGCTAACACGGTGAAACCCCGTCTCTACTAAAAATACAAAAACTAGCCGGGCGAGGTGGCGGGCGCCTGTAGTCCCAGCTACTCCGGAGGCTGAGGCAGGAGAATGGCGTAAACCCGGGAGGCGGAGCTTGCAGTGAGCTGAGATCCGGCCACTGCACTCCAGTCCAGGTGACAGAGCGAGACTCCGCCTCAAAAAAAAAGAAAAAAAAACTTGATCCCCAATGTGGCAGTGTTGAGGCCTAGTGGGAAGTGTCTGGGGCATGGGGGAGAATCCCCATGAATAGGTTAAAGCCTTCCTAGGGAGGTGAGTTCTTGCTCTCCCAGGAATGAATTACAGTTGACCCTTTCACAACATGTGTTTGGACTGCATGAGTCCACTTAGACAAAGGTTTTCTTGCACCTGCGCCACCAGAGACTGCAAGACTAACTTCCTCTTCCTTCCTCAGTCTACTCAACATGAATATGACAAACATGAAAACCTTTATGATGATCCACTTAATGAACAGTAAGTATATTTTCTCTTCCTTATAATTTTCTTCATTACATTTTCTTTTCCCTAGTTTATTGTAAGAATACAGTATATGGCACATACGACACACAAAATATGTGTTAATCAACTGTTTATGTTATCAGTAAGACTTCCAGTCAATGACAGACTACCAGTAGTTAAGATTTTGGGGGAGTCAAAGGTTTTATGTGGATTTTTTACTGTAATGGGGTGGGTTGGCACCCCAATCCCCAAGTTATTCCAGGGTCAACAATACCATCCAAGAGGGTGGGTTGTTTTAAAGACTCTGACTTCCTCAGTTTCTCTTTCTTGCATCCTCCCCTGCCATGTGATCTCCTCGCACCACATGCCACTCCCCGCTGCTCCCCTTCTGCTTTCCACCATGAGTTGAAGCAGTCTAAAGCTCTCACTAGATGCAGTTGCCCAATCTTGAACCTTCCAGTCATCAAATAAACCTCTTTATAAACTCCCCAGTCTCAGGTATTCAGCTACAGTAACACTAAACTGACTAAGACACAGGGACTGTGTCAAATAAACCTCTTTATAAACTCCCCAGTCTCAGGTATTCAGCTACAGCAACACTAAACTGACTAAGACACAGGGATTCTCATTTACTTTTATCTAGGCACTTAGTCACCCAATTTCTGGTTATCAACCAACCTATCACATATGACATACAATTGACACCTTTTCTTCAAGAAATTCCACATTCATTACATCTGCTCTCCAGGAAAGGACCGTAAGTTAGTTTCCCTAGGTATAACCGTTTCACATCACAACTAGGGTCAGCGTCCCCAAAACAGCTCATCAAAGTTAAAAATATATTTATAATTAATTTTCACAATTTCAAAATGCAAATTTACTCAAACTTCAGGGAATATTACTCCACATGAGAAAAAAAAAAGACTGAAATATTACACTATACTATTTTCAAAGAATACTTACAGCTTATCATGAAGTAGTTCTCCCAACTTTAATTCTAAAACAAAAAAAAAAAGAAAAATCCTTTTAATTCTAAGGAAAAAAAGACATTAGCACCTGAAAAAATGTGCTTGTATTACTTTAAAATTCATTTTCTAAGAAATACTTACTTCTACTCCATTACTAATATAATGCATTCTATGTTGCGGGAAGTCAGGGACCCTGAACGGAGGGACCAGCTGAAGCCATGGCAGAAGAACATAAATTGTGAAGATTTCATGCACATTCATTAAGTTCCCCAAATTAATACTTTTATAACTTCTTATGGCTGTCTTTACTGCAATCTCTGAACATAAACTGTGAAGATTTCATGGACATTTACCACTTCCCCAACAATACTCTTGTGATTTCCTATGCCTGTCTTTACTTTAGTGTCTTAATCCCGTCATCTTCGTAAGCTAAGGATGAATGTCGCCTCAGGACTCTGTGATGATTGTGTTAACTGCACAAATTGTTTAAACAATATGAAATCTGGGCACCCTGAAAAAAGAACAGGGTAACAGCGATGCTGAGGGAACAAGGGAGATAACCATTAGGTCTGGCTGCCTGAGAGCCGGGCGGAACAGAGCCATATTTCTCTTCTTTCAAAAGCAAACAGGAGAAATATCGCTGAATTCTTTTTCTCAGCAAGGAACAGCCTTGAGAAAGAGAATGTGTGCCTAGGGGGTGGTCTCTAAAATGGCTACTCTAGGGACATCTGTCTTTTACAGTTGTAGATAAGGGATGAAGTAAGTCCCAGTCTCCCGTAGTGCTCCCAGGCTTATTAGGACAAGGAAATTCCCACCTAATAAATTTTGGTCAGACCGGTTGTCTGCTCTCAAATGCTGTCTCCTGATAAGATGTTATCAATGACAATGCATGCCAAAACTTCATTAGCAATTTTAATTTCGCCCCATCCTGCGATCTCGCCCTGCCTCCATTTGCCTTGTGGTATTTTATTGCCTTGTGAAACATGTGATTTCTGTGACCCACACCCTATTTGTACACTCTCTCCCCTTTTGCAAATCACTAATAAAAACTTGCTGGTTTTGCGGCTTGGGGGGCACCACAGAACCTGCCGACATGTGATGTCTCCCCCGGACAGCCAGCTTTAAAATTTCTCTCTTTTGTACTCTACTCTTTCCCTTTATTTCTCAGACTGGCAAACACTTAGGGAAAATAGAAAAGGACTCACATCAAATTATTAGGGGCAGGTTCCCCCAATAATTCTGTACAGTAAGTACTTATGTAAA
>NW_012115666.1:1946525-1958899 GCF_000951035.1 Colobus angolensis palliatus
AGAACACATACTAGTAATCCAGCAATTCTCAAAGAGTGATCTGGGAACCCAGGAGCCTGCAATGTTAAAATTACTTTGATAATCATACCAAAACATTCATTGTTTTTATTGTGTTGACACCTGTACTAATGATGCAAAAACAATGACAGGAAGGCAAAAAGGCACCGGAGGGCAAAAATGCTGCAGCTTCAGCACAAATCAAGACAGTGGCCCCAAGCTAAACTAATCATGTACTCTGCACTTCCATGCACTTATGGCTAAAAAAAAGGCAAAAATTTTCTTCAATCTAAGAATGCCCTTGAAGATCACTATTCATTAGGAAAGTGCAAATTAAAATTACAATGACACCACCTTACACACATTAGGATGGCTACTACAAAAAAAAAAAAAAACCCTGCAGAAAATAAGTGTTATAAGGATGTGTAGAAACTGAAACCCTTGTGCACTGCTGGCAGGTTTGTAAAATGGTTGAGACATTGTGGAAAACAGTATAGCAGTTCCTTAAAAAATTAAAAACAGGACAGATGCAGTGGCTCACACTTGTAATCCCAGCACTGTGGGGGGCCAAGGCGGGAGGACTGCCTAAGCTCGTGAGTTCAAGACCAGCCTGATCAACACAGTGAGACCCTATATCTACAAAATATCTTTTAAAATTAGCCAGGCATGGTGGTGCACACCTGTAGTCCTAGCTACTGGGGAGGCTGAGGTGGGAGGATTGCTTGAACTCTGTAGTTTGAGGTAATAGAAAGCCACAACAGAACCACTGAACTCCAGCCTGGGTGACAGAGCAAGGCCCTGTCTCTGGAAAAAAAAAAAAGAAAAAAAAAAATTAAACAGAATTACCATATGATCCAGCCAGTTCAAATTCTGAGCATATACCCAGAAAGACTGAAAACAGTCTCAAAGAGGTACTTGTATGCTCACGTTCACAGTAGCTTTATTCACAAGCACTAAAACATGGGAAACAACCCAAGTGCCCACTGACAGATGAATGATAAGCCATGGTATACACATACAATGGAATATTATTCAGTCTTAAAAAGGAAGGAACTTCTGACATGCTACAACACAGACTAACCTCGAGGACATTATGCTAAGTGAAAAAAGCCAGGCACAAAAAGACAAATACTGTATGAGTTCACTTAAATGAAATACTTAAAGTAGTCAAAAATAATACTGTAGGGCCAGGCGTGCTAGCTCATGCCTGTAATCCAAACATTTTAGAAGGCCAAGAGAGGCAGATCACCTGAGGTCAGAGTTTGAGACCAGCCTGCCCAACGTACTGAAACCCCATCTCTACCAAAAACATACAAAAATTAGTCAGGCATGGTGGTGGGTGCCTGCAGTCCCAGTTACTTGGGAGGCTGAGGTGGAAGAATCACTCGAACCAGGAAGCAGAGGTTGCAGTGAGCTGAGATTGCGCCATTGCACTCCACCCTGGGCAACAGGGTGAAATTCTGTCTCAAAAAAAGAAAAAAAAGTCATAGTGTAGACTGCTGGTTGCCAGAGAATGGGGAGAGGAATGATGAAGAGTTACCATTTGTTTAATGGATAGAGAAATTTAGCTTCACAAGATAAGAGTCCTGGATATGAATGGTGGTGATGTTAGCAAGACATTACAAATGTATTAAATACCACTGAACTGTACATTTAAAAATGGTTAAGCTGGTTAAAAAAAAAAATTTCTCTTGAGACAGGTCTCACTCTGTTGCCCAGGCTGGAGAGCAGTGGTGCTATCACAGCTCATTGAAGCCTTGACCTCCCAGGCTCAGGTGATCCTCCCACCTCAGCCTCCTGGGTAACTGGGACTACAGGTGCAAACCACCATGACCGATTAATTTTTTGTATTTTCTTATAGAGACAGGGTTTCGTCATGTTGCTCAGGTTGGTCTCAAACTTCTGAGCTCTAGTGATCTGCCGCCTTGGCCTCCCAAAGTGCTGGGATCATGGGCATAAGCCATCACGCCTGGCCTAAGATTGTAAATATTATGTTAAGTTTATTTTAACACAATAAAAAAGCTGGGGAAAATAAAAGAACAACCTTGATAAAGCAGTAAACATTATTACTCTCAGGGCCAGGGTGCAGTAACTGAGGTACCTACAGAGCAAAATGTCTTCACTTTTAGTTCTTGCTTTCTTAAATTTTGCACCGTAAGGTACCTCACTCACTTCACCTTAGCACCAGCCCTGATTAATCTTACTCAGTTTCAACCTTGTGTAAGTTGTTAAATATTCTACTTGAAAAAATGGGAAGCAGACAAATACTTCTGCTGCATATCAAAGAAAGACAGTTGTCTTGGGGAAAGAAAAACATTTGCACAGCGAGGTGCAGTGGTTCACACCTATAATCCCAGCACTTTGGGAGGCCGAGGCAGGTGGATTACTGGAGGTCAGGAGTTCAAGACCAGCCTGGCCAACATGGTGAAACTCCGTCTCGACCAAAAATACAAAATTAGCTTGGCATGGTGGCATGCGCCTGTAATCCCAGCTACTCGGGCGGCTGAGGCAGGAGAATTGTTTGAACCCAGGAGGTGGAAGTTGCGGTGAGCTGAGATCGCGCCATTGCACTCCAGTCTGGGCATAAAGAGCAAAACTCCGTATCAAAAAACAAAAACAAAAACACTTGCACAATTATTACAGAACACTACCTTTACCTGAAAAAACAAAAACAATCAACAGACTATGTTATTCAGACTTGAGAATGTGGCATTTTTTAAAAAAATAAATGAGTCTGTCACTTCAAGAAAAACTGACGATATTTGTTGCCAATAATAAAATTTGAGCTTTCAAGCAAAAACTAAAATTTTGGAAAATATGTATCTGCCACTGTAAGTCTAACAATTTCCCAAAACTTAGAAGAGCTTTCTGTATTGGTAGTGATAACAACAAATGTGCTTATTAATATTGTATAATGAAACGTGTTAACAATTGGAAGATCTAGCCAGGCGCGGTGGCTCACGCCTGCAATCCCAGCACTTTGGGAGGCCAAGGCGGGTGAAACACTAGAGGTCAGGAGTTCCAGACCAGCCTGGCCAACACGGTGAAACCCCGTCTCTAGTAAAAATACAAAAATTAGCCAGGCGTGGTGGTGAACACCTGTAATCCCAGCTACTCTATTCAGGAGGCTGAGACAGGAGAATCCCTTGAACCCGGAGGCAGAGGTGACACTCAGCAAAGATCGCGCCACTGGACTCCAGACAGGGTGACAGAGCAAGACTATGCCTCAAAAACAAAAAATCTGGAAGATCTGCATAACTTACTGAAACAATATTTTCCAAATGGCAATGCACGTTACAAAATCAGGCATGGATTAAAAAGCCACTCAAAGTTCAAGAAAGAGCAATGAATTTTAATGTAACAGCATAAAGAGTCCATTGATAGGGTTTCAGATTCCAGACTGCAACTAACCTTTAAGAAATGACCACCTGTCAAATTTCTGGAGTATCAAAGAGGAATATCCAAAATTATCTGAAGATTCCTCCATTTTTCAACTACATATTTGGTGAGGCCAGATTTATGTCAGATACTTCAACCAAAACAACATGTGGCAACAGACCGAATTATAGAAGCAAATACGAGAAGTCAGCTGCCCTCTGTTATGCCAGACATTACAGTGATTTGCAAAAATGTCAAACTACTTTTCCATATTATTTTTTGTTTTGGAAAACACAATTATTTCTCAATAAAAAAATATATTATTTATGTTAACATGCAATGGGTTGTTTTTTTGTTTTGAGATGGCGTCTCACTCTGTTGCCCCAGCTGGAGTGCAGTGGCGTGATCTCAGTTCACTGCAACCTCCATCTCCCGGGTTCAAGCAATTTTCCTGCATCAGCCTCCCGAGTAGCTGGTACTATAGGTGCACACTGCCACACCCGGCTATTATTTTTGTATTTCAGTAGAGGTGGGGTTTCACTGTGTTGGCCAGACTGGTCTTGAAGCTGACCTCCAGTAATCCACCCGCCTCGGCCTCCCAAAGTGCTAGGATTACAGGCGTGAGCCACCATGCCCAGCCCATCATCGTTTTTAAATGGATATTTTTTAAATACCTCAGTTTTAAATTCTAATAATCATCTACATATATAAAACACACACACAGACTGTAATTTTTAAAAGTATAATGGGGTCCTAAGACTGAAAAGTTTGGAAACTGCTATAATAATCTATCATGTATTTAGGGTAAATGTGGGTACCAAATAGCTTCATCAAACTTAAAAGCGCCCCACAGATCTAGATGCAAGTCAATCACTCTTGGCCTTGGTTTCCTCATCTGTAAAATGAAAGGTTAGACCAGATGACTCGTAAGATTCCTCAGAACTTCAGTAATCAGGGGTGCAGTGGCTTACACCTGTAATTCCAGCACTTAGAGAGGCCAAGGCGGGTGGATCACCTGAGGTCAGGAGTTCGAGAACAGCCCGGCCAAAATGGTGAAACCCTGTCTCTACTAAAAATACAAAATGAGCCGGGTACGGTGGCACATGCTTGTAATCCCAACTACTTGGGAGGCTGAGGCATGAGAATTGCCTGGACCCGGGAGGCAGAGGTTACAGTGAGCTGAGATTGCGCCACTGCACTCCAGCCTGAGCAAAAGGAGCAAAACTCCATCTCTAAAAAGAAGAACTTCAGTAATCGTATCTCTATTAAACTTTCTAGACAGTAAACTTAAGAATTTACTCATGAAGCACAGTACAAGCACCCCCCTGCATGATCAATGACTGAACACAGAATCATGATCTTGTATAGCACTATAGAACTGAGTAAACTGGGCCTTATCCAACCAAGCAGCATTTCTCAAAAAATGTAATGAGAAGGATAATGTTTCAAATTATCATTAGCCATCAGAGCAATGACATCATCACACATCATTTAGCCTCTGAAAAACTCCACCGTACACTAATAAGAGAGTAACAGTCAAAAAGGCAAGTACCTTTTTAGTATTACCACCAAACTGTTTCAACTCTGCATATCCTGCAAAACAGTCTTGGGGATCCTAGCAATTCTAGATGACACCAAACTACTAAAGTGAGGGTAACATGATAAACTGTTTTTTTTTTTTTTTAAAGTTACTTCTACTTTTAAGTTAAAGCCTTAAGAAGGCTCAATAGTATACAGCCTACTCCACTCAGAGCAAAGGGAAAAATCTGATACGAGGAAAACTGGACTCAAGCCATAGATGTAATGATTCAAAATTAAAAACATCGCAGGAGAAAACAAAAGTGCAATGAAAGATCTAGAAGATGAAGTTGAGGAAAAAGACATTAAAAAATAGGGAAAAAAGGGGTCGGGCACAGTGGCTCACACCTGTAATTCCAGCACTTTGGGAGGCCGAGGTGGGTGGATCACAAGGTCAAGAGTTTGAGACCAGCCTAGCCAACACTGAAACCCCGTCTCTACCAAAAATACAAAAATCAGCCAGGTATGGTGGTGGGCGCCTGTAGTCCCAGCTACTCGGGAGGCCAAGGAAGGAGAATTGCTTGAACCCGGGAGGTGGAGGTTACAGTGAGCTGAAATTATGCCATTGCACTCCAGCCTGGGCAACAAGAGTGAAACTTTGTCTCAAAAAAAGAAAAGAAAAATAGGGAAGAAAGGATAAGAAAAAAATAGAACAAGTTTAGGAGATTCAATATCCAAATAAAAGACATTCCATAAGGAGCACGGTGGCTACCACCTATAATCCCAGCACTTTGGGAGGTTGAGGTGGGTGGATCACCTGACGTCATGAGTTCAAGAGCTGGCTGGCCAACAGGGCGAAATCCTGTCTCTACTGAAAATACAAAAATTAGCTGAGCATGTGGCAGGCGCCTGTAATTCCAGCTACTCGGGAGGCTGAGGCAGGAGAATCGCCTGAACCCGGGAGATGGAGGTTGCAGTGAGCTGAGATCATGCCATTGCAGTCCAGCCTGGGCAGCAAGAGCGAAACTCCATCTCAAAAAAAAGAAAAAAAAAAAAAGAATAAAGGTATCGACATATAACTTTCACATGTATCATAATGTCATCAGATTTCTTAATAGCAAAAGATCAATGGACAATGCCTTCAAAATTCTCAAAGGCACCCAGACATAGTATCAGTCAAGTGGGAGGACAAAATCAAGACATTTTCAGATATTAAGAGACTCAAAACATTTTATCTCCCATGCACTTTACTCAAGAAGATAATAATGATGTCCAGTTAAAACAAGAAAGAAAAGACACCCCAGGCTGATAAAGAAAGGAAGATCTCAGAATGAAGTTACATACTAGGTACAAAAGGCAATAAGCCTAGATTGCAGTTAAGAGGATCAAAAAGAAAGTTCTGTAAGGAGATGACATCAATAGGCTATCCAATGAGTCTGTACGTCTTATGGAGATTTAGACAACTGGTAAAGAGTCTGAAGTAGAATTAATGATAAGTACACCAATTTCTGGGTAAAAATTTTTGTGTAAAACAGAAGTAGTATGCAGGAAAGAAAAAGTAGTAATAGTTTTACTGCTTGGCTCAGCTATGAATAATATTTGCATATCCACAGTGTAGCTACCTATAACTATAGGGGGTTAAGTCCATAGATACAGGGAATCAAGGGAATCAAAAAGTAGTATAAAAGCATGCTGCCCAAAACCAGCAAGATAAATACTGAAAGAATCAGCTAAAAGGTGGAACACGGTATCTTCTAGGGACTCCTTTTTTATTAACTAAAGCTCCTAAGATGAAGCAAGATACACTACAGGTAATGAAGGGAAAATCTGGTAAGAGCATTTAACCCTGTGTAAGAGCCCTCAAACTGCATCAAAGGGCCCATTCACACTGCCTGCTCTATGTCAATGCTAGTTGCTAAGGATGTTAAGTCCAGTATCCATATGTTCCTTTCCTGAAGAATTCAGAGTTTGAGAGGTTAAGTGACAGCTGAACCTTCTTGAAAGTAATCTAAATGCAGTGAACTTGATATCTAAATGCAGTGAACTTGCAGCATTATTGATATTTTGAGGAGGGTAATCATTTGTTTGTGGGGGCTGCCCTGTGTGTTGAATTGAATGAACAGTATACCTGGCATGTACTTGTTAGATGCCAGTAGCACCACCTCATATACACTGTGACAATCAAAAATGTCTCAAGACATTAAAGTCCCCTGAGATGAAAAATCACCCCCAGTTGAGAACCACTAATCTAAAGTGATCCAAAAATGCCAGTGCTGTCCATCTTGCCCATGCCCCACCTCTGATAACATTCTGGATGGCACAGAACAAGGAAAACAATTTTACAGGTTGCCCAGATCTTTTGCCAGGACAATTTCCACCCATCCATCCTTTTCCTCTTAGAATCAAGTGCTAACAAACAGTAAATTCCTAGAACAATGACTCTCACCCCACATGTATGGGAGTGTGGGGGGCAAAAAAGATGTCACTGAAAGTTTCACAAAGAATTTGTATTTTTTCCATGATGTTTAAAAGCGATGTAATCAGTTCAATGATAATCTTAAAAAAAAAAAAATCACAGAATATTCCAGATCACCTAGATAATAACATTATAATCAAGTATCAACATAATTGCAGTGTCCATGCTTGTGGTTCATGATCATGCTGGTTACAGGCAATTCCCCAAAATGACAGCATTTTATGCACTGCAGTGGTTCTCAAACTTCTGTAGTCCCAGACCCAAATATTCTCCAGTATGAAGAAACAAGGCCTTACAATATTCATTCATTCTTCAAACAAATATATGTATTGAGCACCTACAAATGTTCTTGGTGAGAGAAGACAGAAAAGAAAGGAAGAGCAACAAGAAGCTTAAGCATCCCAGGTTTTACAAGAGGCAAGAGAAAGTGTAAAAGGAATTTTCCTAAAGTACTAAACAAGAACTGCAGAAGATGAATGGATACGGAAGGCCTTAACCAATGGTGCTGGTAATAAAAACTGACTACAGAGGAATGAACAAAGTCAGGCATGCCAATCTTGTGGCTTCCGTGGGCCACACTGAAAGAATAATTGTCTTAGGCCACTCATAAAATACAGTAACGATAGGTGATGAGCTTTAAAAAAAAAAAATTGCAAAAAACATCTCGTAACGTTTTAAGGAAGTTTACAAATTTGTGTTGGGCCACATTCAAAGTCATCCTGGGCCACATGCAGCCCTTGAGCAGTCGGTTGGACAAGCTTAAACTAAGCCATCAAAGAGAGAAAATGGAAGGAGAGATTGGACCCATATCCTCCTAGATTAAAACATAAAAAGAATGGAAGTCAGCACGGCAGATTTTGGATTACTTCTGGACTCCAGATACCACTGGCGCCATCATCCTAGGAGAGAATGTTGCTATCCATAGTGTGGGAGAAGGGAATCTGGTGGGCAGCAGCAGGAGGAGTTTATGTCATATGATCATTTATGTTTAAGTGAAATTTCCAAGTTGTGGGTTTATAATTGAGAAAGCATCTAAATATGAAAACCCAAATGGAATAGGTAAAAAAATGAGATAGTTTAAATTAGGCAAGGTTTCCTAGAGAAGGAAAGCCTAGAAGCTGGGCACAGTGGTTCACACTTATAATCCCCAAACTTTGGGAAGCTGAGGCGAGAGGATCCCTTAAGGCCAGGAGTTTGAGACCAGCCTACGTAACATAATGTTTCTACAAAAAAACAAAATAAGCCAGGCATAGAACGTGCCTATAGTCTCAGCTACTCAGAAGGCTGAGATGAGAGGATTGCTTGAACCCAGCCTATAGTCAAGGCTATAGTGAGGAATGATCATGGCATTCTATGCACTTCAGCCTGGGTGACAGAGCAAAACCCTAACTCTAAAAAGAAAAAAAAATTTAATTTATAATTTTTTTTTTTTTTAAAAGCCTAGAAGTGTTACTTAAAATAATCACATATTTCCTATCAGGCAAAACAACAGTAATGACTAAATTACAATAATTTAGAAAAGAAAAAAATAAGAGCCTCAAGAGTAGTTATAGGGAATGTGTGCCACCTGCCTAGTAGGAAATAAATCATAAAAGTTAAAAGTTTGTATTTGATTCAGGACTTTAAAGAGCCACTAAAAGAATAAGTACAAATGTGCATTAAAAACAACTTCGTCATCAGTATGCAGACTATTTTGTGGTACTAAAAAAATCACCAGAGTCTAGCCAAATGCCATTACATTGTCATCAAAGGGGAGAGATCACTGCAAGTTAAAAGAAAGAATGTAATCATATCTGTTTTAAATTTAGTTTTTAGAAAGTCACTAGAACAGAAGCCTAAACCATAATCAAGACTACGAATCTGATTATTCCAAGAAGGGAAAATAAATACCACAGGCTCAAGAACTACCAACAGTCTTTAGTCCTAAATCTATATATGAAGATTAATTCTACATCAATTTTTTTTAGTTCCAAGGATACCTCACATTTGTGCCACTCGACACAGTGCAAGAGCTAATTATGAAAGAGTTAATAGGATGGTATGATGTTGTCCACAAAATGGCATGCCACCCCCTCTCTATCCACAGTGAAGCATGGATTAAACTTTATCTCCCACTCAAGGTTCCTTCACAAAGAAATAAGGCTAATTTATGATATAACTCAAAGGCAAGCCAAAACATCTCTCCCACCAGTATTCTAAACTGCTTTCTTGGGTTCAATTCTCCTTACAACCAAAAACAAGTAGAGAATGTATATATGAAAGCAAGCGGCAAGACTAAAATTAAGAGGACCTCTACAGTTGTATTTCATTGAGACTAAATTCTGCAGACCTGTGGTTTTCAAACTGTGGTATGCAACAACCCTGGTGAACATCACGGCCCACGGGATTCAAAGACACAGGATAAAAATCTGCACAGCTGCCTGATAGCAAATTAATGTGATGATGTAGGAAGCAAAAGACCGTTAACATAAATGAAATGTAAGTGTTCACCTCAAACAACAAACATGTTGTAAAATGCAAACTTTTCCATGAATTTCTAAGATAAAACAGGATATTATAAAGATATCTTGTATCTACGAATTAAGATACTTTGAACTCTACCCATAAGATCTGAGAAGGAGAGGTTGAGAAGCAGTGTACATGCTCACTCTCTTCTGCAGTCACCAAAAGTTTAAGGAACACATCAGCTCTCATGTTTCTTTCACCTCTCTAGCAACATGAACTTACTCATTCTCATGTTACCCTTCTCCATTCTGTCAAGGCCTAGTCCAAGGCCTTAACACCCTAATCTGGGCTGAGTGCAAAACCTTGTCTAAGGTTATAGATTCTTTTCATCCTAATCCATCATAAATTATGCTAGTAGAGAAACTTCTTTATATGCTTTCAACTCTAAAGTAAATACTTTGAGTAACAACAGTTACCATCATTGAATGCTACTACAGATCCAGTACTTTATATCCACTGTCTCATTTAATCCCCAAAATTCTCTAAAGAAGAAGTTCTGTTTTCCAGAGTAGAAAACTAAGATTCAGATTAATTAAACTCCAAGGAAACTAAACAAGTAAGAGACAGAGTTAGGACTCCAGCCCATATCTGACTATAAAGCTTACTACATTACTTACTGAGAAACTACTCCGTCCAAGCCACTGTACTGATCAAGGGGAATAAACTTTCAATCTTATGCTCAAATCCATTAAAAAAGCTCCTACTGTCTATAAAACTAGCTCAAACTAAAAAAACAAAAACAAACAGAAAATATCAATGGCACTAAAGACCCTCTATAATTCCCAGCATTGAAAACTGTTTTGTGGCCAAGCAAAATTACTTTTTGTTCCCCTAACATAAAATCTTCACCGAACTCTGACTCATATACTTCATCTCAGTGTAGAATAACTCTGTCACCTCCCCTCATAAAAACTCTCTCTCCTTAAGGCCCAACCCAAGCCATATATCCTTCAAAAACCTTCCCTATTTAGGTTAATAATTACAGCCCCCTAATAGAGATTACTTAAAATCAGTGCAAGATGACAGATATAATCCACTTAATAGTCTAAGATCTCTGAGCACAAAAACTACACTGTAACTTGACACTGCTTTGTCTCTTCCTTAGATAGACATATATGGGCAGTCACCCAACCTCCAGTCTTACGTCCTTTCCACTGTCTCACTGAGGCTATAAAAAGTGATCTCAAAACAAAGGATGGCACATGATTTACCATTTTGCTTATACATAGCTGGCTCCCTCTCCACCTGCAGCTGCCCCAAGTCTTTACTCCTCCTCTTCAGAGCACTATTCAAACACACCCCAACTATCATCAAAAGACCTAAGCTGCTTGAGACAATACGAGCCATCAGGTGTGAATTCCTTCATTGGTCCTCCTCTGTCACTCAGAAACATACTTTTATCTTCATCCTAACTTCAGTCCTTCCTGTCTCAGTGTATCCCTATGCTTTTCCCTAATTTCTCTACCATCTCCTTGATCTCATCCTCTCTTTAACATTCAAGCTCTCACTCCAATATTTGTTCCTTTCTCTTCAGTCTCTCCCTAGACTCTTTCCCCTCAAGCAACAAGAATGTTCACTTCCCCATTTATTCCTGTTTATTGAATTTACTATGTGCCAGGAACTGTTCTGTGTACTAGGGTTACAGAGCTTATATTCCAGTGAGTGAGACTAAAAATGAACAAGAAAAAATTATGGCTTCTGAAAAAGATAAGCCATATGAAGAAAATAAAAAGTGATTCAACTAAGGTGGAATTGCAGAGGAGAGAATGAGGGGTTGTTCTGAGGTCCTCACCAGGGAGGTAACACTTAAGAAGAACTGTGTGAAAGCGAGGGGCAAAGCAATTTAAAAGAGAAAACAAAAAACGCAAACACCTGGGAGAACCACTTTGGTGTGCATCACGAAGAGATAAAAAAGACCTGTGACTGCAATGTAATAAGTCTGGCAGGGGCAGTGGCACATAAATGAAACCTGAGTGGTAGACAGGGACCAGATTTTACAGACCCATAGGGAAGGAGTTTGGATTTTATTCTACCTGCAACAGGAAGCCACTGGATGATTTTAAGCAAGGAATGATGTGATTTGATCATTCTGAAACCTCAAACATACAAAAATACCACCATCTTTTAGATTAACAAAGTGTTTTCCACAGTTAGAAATTACTGCTCTAACCTGTTAAAGTAATAAAAATTCAATTTTAAAAAAATTTCTTAACATCTGTATTTAATGCTATATCAAATATATGCTTGCTTTAAAGTTAAAATTAGACGCTACAGAGTAAGTGTGGCTAACAAACTCAACAAACCACACTCACCTGTTGATTTCATCGAATGAGGTAAGTTTAGAAAGCACAATAGTCATTCTACCCCCTCAGATGTTGAACTTCTAATCCAAAAATCAGACTCACCTCGACAAGCTTCTTCAAAATCTTGGGTAATGTCCACCCAGTTTGTATTGCTTTTTTCCATTTTTTCTGGCATACTGAGCTCCCATCCTGAATCA
>NW_012115666.1:1959794-1964981 GCF_000951035.1 Colobus angolensis palliatus
GTGCACGCATGCGTACGCCAGGGGCGCGCGACCCCGCCCCCTCTCCCTTACTCCCGGGACTTCGCGCTCCCCAGCCACACCCCCTCCCTCGCCACAGCCTCCGTTCCGCCGACGGCGGCCGCCTTCTCTTCTCGCGAGATTAGAGACGATGGCGAGACCGGAAGTTATCTTCTTTTTCCACCGTCTGTGGGCGCCCTGGGTAGTGGGCGGTTCCCGGAAAGAGGCGGAGCGCGGAGCCCCAGATCCCGGCCCGTCTGCGCTGCCCTCTGGGAATTTCTTAGAAAGGTGACGCGATGGCGGGAGGAAACCGTGGAGGTTTGCGTAAACCTTTGTGGTTGCGAGCACCAACGAGCAGCCAAGCTCCGAGAACAATAACGTGCTACTGCTGCCTGACAACGGATTTATGCTTCCTATACAGCGCCTGGGAGTTTCGTGAGGGAACATAGAATCAAAATATCTGCAAAGTCAAGCCAGACATTTAAGATTCTTAAATATTTCAGATTTTTAAAAATTTATTAATAAAATCAGTTTTTAAATGGGGTTGCATAAATAGACGGGCACAAGTAAGAAGCACATCTTTATCACCACCTATTCTTTAGGATGGCCCAAAATTAAAAGATAATACCAAATGTTGGCAAGGATGCAGAGCAACTGGACCTCTGATATGTTGGTGGTGGTAATACAAAATGGTACAACCACTTTGGAAAACTTACAATCTTTTCTTGTAATCTTACACTTTATCATATGATCCAGTAATCTCCTATGAATTTACCTAGGTACAAAAGCGTATATTCATACAGAGGCTTGTATGTTAATGTTCATATCAGCTTCGTTTTGCTTTGTTTTTGTTTGAGACAGAATATCGCTCTTGTCGCCCATGCTAGAATGCAGTGACCTGATCTTGGCTCATTGCAACCTCCGCCTTTCAGGTTCAAGCAATTCTCGTGCCTCAGCCTCCCGAGTATCTGGGATTACAGACACCTGCCACCACACCAGGCTGTTTTCTGTATTTTTAGTAGAGACGGGGTTTCACCATGTTGGTCAGGATGGTCTCAAATTCCAGACCTCATGATCCGCCCACCTTGGCCTCCCAAAGTGCTGGGATTACAGGTGTGAGCCACTGTGCCTGGCCCAACTTTGTTTTTAATAATCAAAAACTGCAAACAACCCAAATGTCCATCAACTGTTGAATAAAAACAACTTGTGGCATATCCATACAATGTAATGAATGTAATTATCAATATACAGGGATCAACTACTTGATGTACAACATGAATGAATTTCAAAAATATATTGAGTAAAAGAAATCAGGCTGAGCATGGTGGCTTATGCGTATAATCCCAACGCTCTGGGAGGCCGGCAGGTGGAGAGGTCGGGTTGGAGACTAGCCTGACCAACCTGGTGAAATCCTGTCTCTACTAAAAATACCAAAAAATTAGCCGGGCATGGTGGTGTGCGCCTGTAATCCCAGCTATTTGGGAAGCTGAGGCAGGGGAATCGCTTGAACTCAGGAGGCAGAGGTTGCTATGAGCCGAGATAGCGCCATTGCACTCCAACCTGGGTGACAGAGTAAGACTCTGTCTCGAAAAAAGAAAAAAAAAAAGGAAGAAGCAGAAGAAGAAGAAGAAAAAGAAGAAGGAAGGAAAGGAAGGAAGGAAGGAAGGAAAGAAGGAGAAAGAAATCAAATGTGAGACCCCAAGCTCTTAAAAGACATCTATAGTGACAGAAAACATATTAGCAGCTGCTCAGGGCTCAAGAAGAGACTAACTTGGATAGAGCTTGATTTGAAGTGATGTAAATATTCTGTTTTTGATTAAGGTAGTGCCTGTGTGGGTGAATACATTTGTAAAATTTCATTGAAGTATATACTTACAATGTGTACATTTTATTGTTTGTAAATCGAACTTCACAAAAGTTGGTTTAAAAAAATTAAAAATGGCCAGGCACAGTGGCTCATGCCTGTAATCCCAGCCCTTTGGGAGGCTGAGACAGGCGGATCACATGAGGTCAGGAGTTCAAGACCAGACTGGTCAACATGGTGAAACCCCATCTCTACTAAAAACACAAAAATTACCCGGGCGTGGCGGCATGCGCCTGTACTCCCAGCTACTCAGGAGGCTGAGGCAGGAGAATTGGTTGAACCTAGGAGGCATAGGTTGCAGTGAGCCGAAATCTTGCCACGGCACTCCAGCCTGGGCAACAGCAAGACTCTGCCTCAAAAAATTAAAAAAATTAAAAATGCCTATCTCTCTTACGGAATAATTTCCCAAGGGCAGAAGTTTTGCCTGTTTTGATCTAAGCTGTGTCCCCAGCACTTAGGGCAGTGGTTGGCCTATAGTAGGTACTCACTAAATACATTTGAGGATGAGAATGTAGAAAAGAGTTACAATAAAGTAGAAACATACGTGCTAGTTTTCCAAAACTGTTTAATGATCTTTGCAGGACCATGAGATACCTGGAAAAGGATGAGTTGACTGCATCTGAGTTGTTCAGGATCATGTATGGGTTGTGACAAAAACTGATAGAGGAAAGAACACCCTTTTTTTGTAAACAAGATTGCTTCAGCACTTATATGTATGTCAAATATACATATGTATCTGAAACACAAATATACACACACATATATATTTTAAATACACAAATATATACACATATATATTTCAAATACACATAACCAGAACAGGGCAGCCAAATGAAACCATTTTAATTTATTTACTAAAGCTGTAATTTATTTGATATCCATATTTGATTTCTGCTAACCTATCTGGTTTAAAAACCATTTTCCCTGAGAAATGTTTAACTTCTGATGACCATCCAATGTCCTTCCTAATGTTGAAAAAGCAATGGGCAGTTTAGACATAGACTATGTGATGAATGGATGCAAAGGAACTGACTGACAAATAATGATCTACCCAAACAACATACAGAGTAGATGGCCATTTTTGGAGAGATAGAAGTTAATTCCAACAAGTCTAAATCTTGTTGCTAGCAGATAAAATCCTAACTATTCCATGATTAAACACTTGTGTTGAGATGAAATTTAGCTTAATGTCATCGTATTGTACTGACACAGGAACCCAGTGTTACATGAGTTTGATAAGAGCAGAGCTGCAAGTCAAAGTGGATTTTTACATCAGTTTTACCATTAAATAAATTAAGGAGGACCTAAAGGCTGCAGGCAGCTCAGAGAAATATTTTCAGAAAAGGAAACAGAGTTAACATATCCTACTGTATCATGGGGCAGAAAGAAACATGGCACTGTTTTTGTGAGTTTTTAAATATGGATAATATCAAAATAACAGTTTAGTTCGTCCTACTGTATTTATTTATTTATTTATTTTTGAGACAGAGTCTCCCTCTCTCACCCAGGCTAGAGTGCAGTGGCACAGTCTCAGCTCACTGCAGGCTTGACCCTGGGCTCAAGTGATCCTCCCACCTCAGCCTTCAGAGTACCTAGGACTACAGGTGCATGCCACCACTCCTGGCTAATTTTTTGTATTTTTGGTAGAGATGGGGTTTTGCCATGTTGCCCAGGCTAGTCTCAAACTCCTGAGCTCAGGCAATCCACCCGTCTCAGCCTCCCAAAGTGCTGGGATTACAGGCATGAGCCACCATGTCCGGCCTATGTTCTCCTTCTTTAAAGTCTGACATTTAACGTATCTTAAGAATACACACTAAGCCTGGTGTGGTGGCATGTGCCAACAGTCCCAGCTACCCAGAAGGCTGAGACAGGAGGAGCACTTGACTCCAGGAGTTTGGGGCCAGCCCAGGCAACTGATGAGACCCCCTGTCTCTTGAAAAAATAATATATAGTCATTCAATAAAATTACTAAAAAGTTAAACTGCTGTAGTAGGGGAAAATATGTAATCATCCTCTGTATAATGTTTATAATATATCAACATTTTAAATACATGGTTATATTTTCCCACAGTATTTTTAAAACTAAGATACTAGTGTCGCAGTTTCGCCAACAACCTGAACTAGTACCTCCAGGACTTGGTCCTACATCCAAGAAAAGTAAGGAGCTTGGACACAAAGCTGCGTTGGAGTGAAAGTTTAAGAAGTCAAAGAAGAAAGCTCTCTGCAGCAGAGAGGGGAGTCCAAGTGGATTGCTGGGTTATAGCTGAATTCAAAAGTTTTGTAAGAAACTCCTCTTGGGTGCGGTGGCTCAAGCCTGTAATCCCAGCACTTTGGGAGGCTGAGGCGGGCAGATCACGAAGTCAGGAGATTGAGACCGTCCTGGCTAACAAAGTGAAACCCCGTCTCTACTAAAAAATACAAAAAAATTTAGCCGGACATCGTGGCCCGCACCCGTAGTCCCAGGTACTCAGGAAGCTGAGGCTGGAGAATGGCGTGAACCCTGGAGGCGGAGCTTGCAGTGAGCCGAGATCGCGCCACTGCACTCCTGCTTGGACGACAGAGCAAGACCCTGTCTCAGGGTAGGGGAGGTGGCGCGGGGGGGCGCCAGGGCGGGGAAAGAAACTCCTCTCATCTCTGTAACAGTTTGAGTGACTTACCAGTAAAGCTATCTGTGCGACTCCCCTTATCTTACGCAGCTGTGGGTATGTCTCTAGACAAGCACAAAGCACTGCTTCTCTTGTTTGTATAATTGTGGGTAAGGCCCCCTCCTTCCTGTGCAAGCTCCCAACGTGTATATCCTTGAAAACGGGAGGAAACTTTTTCCTGGAGCTTGCTATTTATGCAGAGGACAAAGGGCTTCTGTGCCGGACCCTATCTGCTTATCTGTCTGCAGGTGCAGCCTGAGTTTTTTTTCCTAGGGTTGTTTTATTTTTGGCTGTTGCTATGACTTTTCAGGCAGGCCGCTTCTGCAGTCTGAATTTTCCCCAAATGGGTAGTACTATTAATTACTACTAATTGCCACTGTTCACTAGTCTTATTGTTTAATAACATTTATGTAACAGAAAAATAATGCAGAATATATAATTTCAAATAAACCTCTATTAAAATAATACATCGTATGTCAGAATCACCTATAGAGGCTTTAAGAAATCTTTTTTTTTTTTTTTCCTGAGACGGAGTCTTGCTCTGTGGCCCAGGCTGGAGTGCAGTGGTGCCATCTCGGCTCACTGCAAGCTCAGGCCTCCCAGGTTCCCCTGCCTCAGCCTCCAGAGTAGCTGGGACTACAGGCGCCCGCCACCACGCCCGGCTAATTTTTTTTGTATTTT
>NW_012115666.1:1965031-1971043 GCF_000951035.1 Colobus angolensis palliatus
CCCGCCACCACGCCCGGCTAATTTTTTTTGTATTTTTAGTAGAGACGGGGTTTCACCGTGTTAGCCATGATGGTCTCCATCTCCTGACCTTGTGATCTGGCCGCCTCGGCCTCCCAAAAATGCTGGGATTACAGGCGTGAGCCACCGCGCCCGGCCAAATCTTGAAGTCCGAGCCTCTCACCCTTGGAGAAGGCTGCAAAGCGGGTCAGGACCCCAGTAGTTCTAAAAAGCTCTTCACGTAGTTCTTTACTTTGGGTTTTGGGGGTTGTTTGGGGGGGCTATGGGAAGCTTTTGTCACAGATTTACGAAGGGTAGCAAAAAAATTGGCCTCTGGCTTTTTTGTACCTGTCTCCGACTTTTTCCCCCAGCCAAGGATTTTTTTTCCTTCACTGACTCATTGATTTTTGGCTTCTTCCCTGGGCCTTTCCATGGGGTCTCAGACTCTGCAACCTTTGGGGTATCAGAAGCTGGCAATGCCTTTCTCTTCTTCCCACCAGGTGTGTGGGGATCAGGACTCTTTTTCTGGAGACTTCCTTCTATAGCACGTTTTTTTTCTGTTTAGTTTTGCTTTTGTTTTTGTTTTTGTTTTTGAGACGGAGGCTTGCTCTTGTTGCCCAGGCTGGAGGGCAATGGCGCCATCTCCACTCACTGCAACCTCTGCCTCCCCCCGGGTTCAAGCAATTCTCCTGCCTCAGCCTCCCGAGTAGCTGGGATTACAGGTGTGTGCCACCACACTTGGCTAATTTTGTATTTTCAGTAGAGATGGGGTTTCTCCGTGTTGGTCAGGCTGGTCTCAAACTCCCGACCTCAGGTAATCCACCCACCTCGGCCTATAGCACGTTTTTCAATCTGTGTATTTTCATTAGCTGGAGTTTTTCCTATGGTTACCGGTTGTAAAATTTCATCTTTTGATTCATTTGTCACTTTATCTCAGGCTTTTCGTCTGCCGCATTTTTTATTCTCATGCTCTGGAGTCTGTTTCTTCTTTGATTATGGTGTCTTCACTGCAGTGCCACCATTTTTAGGTGCCACCTCATCTTTACTTAGGACTGATGCAGGCTTCCTAGCCTGCTGCCTTATCTTTTTGTTTTTGTTCCTCTCCTTTTGTTTTTCAACATTTTTTTTCTCTTCGTTTTCTCCTCGCTGCTTTTTTCTACTTATTAAACATAAATTTTCTGGTGGCTTCATCCCAACTGTTGACAAACAAGGAGAAAATAGGAAGGGCAACCGATTTCTCAGTTTTCACAAACAGGAGTTTCACACTCTCCCACTTCTCTGGCAATTTTTCTGAAAGTCCTTTTGTGACAGCAACAATGTTTTCAATGATGTGCTCAATCTGCATCCCAGTGTGACCGATGTGTATAGCACTGCAAGAACCACTTTTAGAAATACTTAGATGGTTCCACCTATACATTCATTGATCTCTCTTGATAAAATTCCTAGACAGAAGGTTTACAGATACTGAAACTACTGGAACTTGCTTTTTTTTTTTGAGACAGAGTCAAACTTTTGGAATTTTGCCAAGCTGTTAAGTGATAAAAAATGTTCAGTATAGTTCTAATTTGCATTCTTTTATCATGAGTGAGGTGGAGAATATATCTTTTTAATGACCGTTTGCATCTTTTTCTATGATCAGTCCATGCCTGTCTCTAACCCATTTTTCTATAGGATCATTGATGATGATGATGATTATTTGGAGACAGAGTTTCGCTCTTGTAGTCCAGGCTGGAGTTCAGTGGTGTGATCTTGGCTCACTGCAACCTCCACCTCTCAGGTTCAAGGGAGTCTCCTGCCTCAGCCTCCCAAGTAGCTGGGATTACAGGCACGCACCACCACGCCTGGCTACTTTTTTGTATTTTTAATAGAAATGGGGTTTCACCATGTTAGCCAAGCTGGTCTCGAACTCCTGACCTCAGGTGATCTGCCCACCTCGGCCTCCCAAAGTGCTGGGATTACAGGTGTGAGCCACCACGCCTGGCCAATTATTTTCTTTTCTGTTTTTAAGAAGCTCTATATATTAACTCTTGATTGAAGCTGCAATTTTTGTAAGCCAGTGTGTCGTTTGTCCTTTTTACTTTGTCTTTGAATTTGCTATGTGAAACTATTTTTGGTCAATTTTGCCAAAAAAGACATCATTTACAACTAGGGGTATTACTGTGATCTCATAAAAAAATGATGCAAAAGAAGTGAGCTTCAAATGGCCTACTGAGCAACCCCAACATTTAGAGGTCAGGTAGAGGAAGAGGACCTAATAAAGGATTCAGAGTAAACAGCAGAAGAAAAACCAGAAGAGTGTGCTTCACTGAATCTGAGAGAGACATTAACTCCCAATTATTACCCTAATAACAATATACATACATAACATAATATTTAATATATGTTTTCCTTTTAAAATTCTTTCTCAAATCACTTTTACATTAATAATTAATTTTCAAGCAGTTTCCTGGGGTCTATCAGTATGTGAATTTTTTACTAAAAAAGTTAACTACATTTGTAGATTTCTTACATTTCATCAATGAATTGTCTAATGCGTAGCTATTGAAACTCTTAAGTTTCTGTCAAAAGGAAAGTAAACATAAGACATATCAACCAATTGCATATATAATATAAAATTAATAAACTTAGGCTGGGTGCGGTTGGCTCATGCCTGTAAGCCCAGCACTTTGGAAGGCTGAGGCAGGGAGGATCTCTTGAGCCCAGGAGTTCGAGACCAGCCTGGGCAACATGGGAAAACACTGTCTCTACAAAAAGCAAGCAAGCAAACAAAAATCTCCACAAAAATAATTGTCCAGGCATGGTGGCACATGCCTGTAGTCCCCGCTACTTGGGAGGCTGAGGCCAGAGGATCACCTGAGCACAGGAGGTCAAGGCTGCAGTGAGCTGAGATTGCACCACTGCACTCCAGCCTAGGCAACAGTGAAACCCTGTCTCAAAAATAAATAAATAAAAAAAAATAAAAATAAATTTAAAAGTAGAAATAATAAATATTGAAAGGACTTAGGAATTAGATAAACTTTAGGTCCTATTTAAAATAAACTGTAAACAATTTGAAGCCATTGAATAAATGTGAACACTAACCAGATATTTGATGTTATTAAGAAATTAAAATTGGCCAGGCACTATGGCTTACGCCTGTAATCCCCGCACTTTGGGAGGCCGAGGCGGGTGGATCACAAGGTCAGGAGTTCAAGACTAGCCTGGCCAAGATGGTAAAACCCCATCTCTACTAAAAATACAAAAAAAATTAGCCAGGCGTGGTGGCAGGTGACTGTAATCCCAGCTACTTGGGAGGCTGAGGCAGCAGAATAGCTTGAACTTGGAGGGCAGAGGTTGCAGTGAGCCAAGATCATGCCACTGCACTCCAGGCTGGGCAACAGAGTGAGACCTGTCTCTAAATAAATAAATAAAATAAAAAAGAAATTAAAATTTTCAGGTGGGATAATGACATTGTAGTAACTTTTTTAAAAAATGTGTGTCTTTTGGAGAGCCATACTGAAATACTTATGAATGAAAATATATGATGCTTGATATTTGCCTCAAAATCATTCAGTGGGGCTGGGGATGAATGGAGAGAGGGAATAAGATTTGTTGATAATTGTGGAAAATGGTGATGAATATAAGAGTTCATTTTACTATTCCCTCTACTTTTGTACATATTTAATGTTTTCATAATAAGAGTTTTATGAACTGGGCACACCTATAATCCCAGCACTTTGGGAGGGTGAGGTAGGGGGATTGACTGAGATCAGGAATTCAAGACCAGACTGAGCAACATAGTGAGATCCGGTCTCTATGAATTTTAAAAGTTAGCTGGGCATGGTGGTGTGGCCTATAGTCCCAGCTACTCAGGAGACTGAGGCGAGAGGATCCCTTGAGCCCAGGAATTCTAGGCAGCAGTGAGCTATAATCACACCCCAGCCTGGGCAATGAAGCAAGACCCTGTCTCAAAGAAAGAAAAAAGTTTTCTAAAAGAGAAAATAATAATCAAATTTCAGTTTCTATTGGCTTTATCTCACTGAAGGAGAAAATAATCATTACTCTGCTGTATTACCATTGTCCCAGTAATATGAGTAACATGAAACATTGCAACAGGTACGTTGCTGCAAAATAAAACATGTTGGCGTGGAAAGTGCAAAGTAAATTGTGGAATTTAAAGTAATCTTGCCTTAAATGTTACCTCAAACAGTTACTGTTCAGTGACTTAAATTCTCTTTTAGTGATTGTTATAATTTTATTATATATAATATATTAATATAAATATATATTTTTATTTTTTTACTTAATTCCCTTTTTCATAAGGTACTCCAACTCTCACCTGTTCTAGTGTCTCCTCCCTAGCCCTCACTAACCTCTCCTTGTCAGAGATTTTCTCTTCATACTTGCCAGTTGTCTACAGACATTGAGGAGGGGCAGTCATAAGCCATATGGAATCAGGGAGATGTCAGGTCCTGGTGCTTCTTAAATACACTCTCTTGTTTCAACTTCACCCTATACTCTGCCTCTAGGGGTACCTGGCTCCATCAGTTCCTGAGTCTTCTGGGTAGTTCTGTGGTACAAAAGAGGTGGTTGCCCAGATTTCCCACCAATGGTTCATGAGTCACCCTTCCTGAATGGCTAAGTCATTGTCCTCCTCCATCTGTCTCATACTTCCAAAGGTTCGGTTTTTCTTCACCCATCCATTCTGTCCTTGTGTCTTTTATAGAGACTAATACCTTTGCTCAGTTCTCCATATTTAACTGGCTAAGGATCTTGAGCAAGTGTCCTGAACATGATAATCCCAGTGTCCTCATTTGTGAAACAGACTGTGTTGCTTAAAGTTCGAGAATCAGAGAAATTCATGAACCTATATAAAATTACATAATGTAATAATTTTCAATTTTCTGATATCTCAGTTATTCCGTTCCACTTGACCACATTATCTAGAGGCTATTTATCTTGGTACTGAAAGTTAAGTTCAAGTACTTTACTTTCGCCACATTCATGGCTGCTGATACCATTTTTAAATTTTTTATTTTTAAATTTAATTTTTTTTTTAGAGACAGGGTCTCACTCTGTCACCTGAGCTGGAGTACAGTGGCTATTCACAGGTGTGGTCATAGCTCACTGCAGTCTTGAACTCCTGAGCTCAAGCCATCCTCCTGCCTCAGCTTCCGCAGTAGCTAGGACCATAGGCTCATGCTATCACACCAAACTTGATCGCATTTTTTTTTTTTTTTTTTGAGACAGAGTCTCACTCTGTCACCCAGGCTGGATGGAGTGCAGTGGCACAATCTCGGCTCACTGCAAGCTCTGCCTCCCGGGTTCACACCATTCTCCTGCCTCAGTCTCCCTCTGAGTAGCTGCCTGTCACCACGCCCAGCTAATTTTCTTTTTTCTTTCTTTTTTTTTTTTTTTTTTTTTGTATTTTTAGTAGAGACAGGGTTTCACTGTGTTAGCCAGGATGGTCTTGATCTCCTGACCTCATGATCCACCTGCCTCAGCCTCCCAAAGTGCTGGGATTACAGGCGTGAGCCACCGCGCCCAGTCCCCCCCTTTTTTTTTTCTTGTGGAGATGGAGTTTCACTCTTGTTGCCCAGGCTGGGGTACAACGGTGTGATCTCGGCTCACCGCAACCTCCATCTCCTGGGTTCAAGCGATTCTCCTGCCTCAGCCTCCCAAATAGCTGAGATTACAGACATGCGCTACCACGCCTGGCTAATTTTGTATTTTCAGTAGAGACAGGGTTTCTCTATGTTGGTCAGGCTGGTCTTGAACTCCCGACTTCAGGTTATCTGCCCGCCTCGGCCTCCCAAAGTGCTGGGATTACAAGCATGAGCCAGCGCACCCAGCCTGATCCCATTGTTAAACATCTTTGAGGAGAAGACCTACTACCATCTCTTTGAAAATGCATTCCAGAGGATTCCTTGAGCCCAGGAGTTTGAGGTTACAGTGAGCTATGATTTTGCCATTGCACTCCAGCCTGGGTTACAGGGCAAGACCAAGAAGGAAGGAAGGAAGGAAGGGAGGGAGAGA
>NW_012115666.1:1971146-1974772 GCF_000951035.1 Colobus angolensis palliatus
GGAGAGGAGAAGGGAGAGAGAGAAAGAAAGAGACAAAAGAAAAAATGCATTCTATTGATTGAGTTTATAAAACTATTAAGGCGCTCCTGCTTCAGAGTGTGTACTTTACAAGTACTCAGAGAAAAAATCATTTCAGGTTGCCTGAAAAGCAGCCTTTCAGATACTTAAAGATTTATATTGTGTCTGATGATTGTCAGCCCTGAGATAAAATGTAAAATCACTTTTATTCTAAAATAAGTGGAAATAAAAGTATAAATGCTTGCATGAGACACAATCTTTTAAATTTCTCTCTTTATCCTTTAGACATGCTTTTTTAGAAGCTATAAAAATCATGTTTACCTTTTAGAAAGGAAATATGAAATGCCACCTTAATCTATGCAATCTCTATTCATCTTAAATCTCTGGAGAACTTTGTCAACGTTAAAAAAAGTAGAAATTTATGAAGATAATTTTGTTATTTATAGAATGGTATATTTCCATCCTTCTGTGCCAGTTATCCTTAAAATATATTTGAAAACAAATGAGATTTATATTCATTGGTATTATTAAGTGGGAATATATTATGTGAAATTAAGACTAAGAATATGACTCATTCAAAACTGGAAAGAGTAGCTATATAAGGATCCAAAATGAAACCTACTGTAACAATCTTTCCTATCAAAGGATTGCCAAAATAATTTGAAAATAATCCAGATAAAATATTTTGGGAAGTGGTAAGGGAGCAAAAAGATCCTCTGTTACAAACTATGATTAATAACAGTTCCGGCGCTTCTCAGCCTTTTCCTCCTTAGGGATGTTCGAGAAGTAGGATTGCAGCAGATATGCCAATACATGAAATTCAGAATTAACGGAAATTATAATGGCAGCACATGAGTGTTGGAATATCTGGAATTATACTAAAGAATTCCAAGAAACATCATAACTTCTAGATTCCACTAGAATCTAAGTTAATCAAGACATACCCTTCCATGCGCATATTACAATGAAAACAGAGACAACTTAGAGACATCTGCCAAACATTTGCAGCGCAACCTTTCTGGAAATTAAAGAAGACTGGAGAAGACATTGAATGCCTGTTTCTTAGGATTTTGGTCTGGAACTTTTACTTCTGTGTATTACTTTTGTTCTGCTGATGGCCAACTACATTTATGTTTCAAAAACTTTCTCCACAGCACAGACCTCAAAAAATGATTCCTCGAATCTTTACGTGGTGCTGGACTTTCCTCCACATGAGAAAAATAGATGACAATATTACCTCTTTTACTCTGAAGTCCATAACTGCATTCCAAACTCTACTAATTTTTCCATTCTGATGCTTTTTTTATTGATCACTTATCTAACTCAACAAATATTTATTAAACCCCTTTTTTGCACCAAGAACTCTTCTATGCAGTGGTGATGTCTCTGTACAGAGGACAAACAAGACCCCTGATCTCGTAGAAATTAAACATAGGCAGAGAAATTGTCCTGGATTTTACTATTAAAATAAATCTAAGCAAATTGGAGGTAATTCAGAAAAAAGAAGAGCAGAAAAAAGTAATTCCACATGAATAAATTATCGTTAGGATTTTGGTTTCTTTGTTTCTAGTTATTTTTTTTCCTCTGCCAGGACTTTTGTTTTTATTTTGTTGCTTTCCTTTGTTGAGTGTGTATGTTGAGGGGGTTCTGTTTAACATATGAGATTCTACGTTCTTCTGCTTATAAACATGTGCCTTTGTAACAGCATAATCTTCATGGCCATCATTTTGATATGGCATAATATTCAAACATTCACTTTTCTTTGAGATTGGTATTTGGGTAGGACCCCTGACTTAAATCCACACATCCCATCCCTAGGAATAACTGGTCTCCACTAGGGCTTGTTAGGGATGCTCCTTATATTCCCAAATCCTGTTTTAACTTCAGGCTTGCTGACCAGAGGTCACTGGATCTACAACACACATACCCAGAGAGGAGACACATGTTTATGCAGCTGCTTGATGCCCTAACACACTTCCCCGTGGAGATCACACGATGAGTTATGCTTCCATTCCCAGGCCAGACCAGATCATGAAGGGCTCCTTTGGCCTATGATATACAGCTTACAGTAAACTTCTTCAGAAATGCAGTTGACTTTGAGTCCCGGAATCGTAAACTGAGCCATTGTTATCACACTGGTACTAGGTGAGAATATGTTCAGCACTACAAATAACGGCCATACAGGTGAATTTTCAGAATACAGCTTATTTATAAAATGGTAACTCACATAGCAACGCTATTTTTTTCTTGGTAAAGGGAACAATTGTTAATGGATAGAATCAATTATGTTTGCCCATTTATTTTATCCAGATACAAGGCAGCTGGGTTGTCTTGATGTAGAAAACAAAATCTCTGGCTTTAGAAACATTCGAAATAGTTCATACAATAGGATCTGGCACGCAGGCCTCAAATTCCAAATGCACTATTCATGTGCAGAAAGCAATCTAGGTTTCTGGTGGTATACAAAAACAAAGGTATGCACCTCAATTAGCTTCTGATTTCAAAGAAGAGTGGTACATGTTAACAACTCACTATAACATGAGCCAGCATGAAGCAGAGTATCACAAGAGTGGCAGAAGCTTTTAAGAAAGTCCAAAGACAACCCAAGGAATGGAAGATAATTTTTGCAATTCATATATCTGATACAAGGCTTGTATATAGGACATATAAAGAACTATTACAACTCAATAATAAATAAACAAGTAATCCAATCTAAAAATAAGCAAAGGATCTGAAGAGGCTATTCTCCAAATAAGAACTACAAATGGCCAGTATACACATGAAAAGATACTCGACATTAGCCATCAGGAAAATACAAGTGAGATACCACTTCACACCCTAAAAGAGATCCATAATAACAATTCTTGGTAAGGATATGAAGAAATTGGAACCCGCATACGTTGCTGATAGGAATGTAAAATAGCACAGCTGCTTTGAAAAGAGTAGCAGTTCCTCAGAAGGATAAAACAGGTCAGACACACTGGCTCACACCTGTAATCCCACCATCTTGGAAGGCCAAGGCAAGTGGATCACTTGAAGCCAGGAGTTCAAGACCATTCAGAGCAACAAAGTGAGACCCAGTCTCTACAAAAACACTTTAAAAAATTAGCCAGGCATGGTGGTGCACGTCTGTAGTCCTAACTATTAAGGAGGCTGAGGCCATAAGGTCACTTGAATCCAGGAGTTCAAGGCTACAAGGCTATGATCCCACCACTGTACTCCAGCCTGGGCAACAAAGTGAGACCCTGTCTCAAGATACAAAAAAGGAAAGAATAGAAAACTAAACAGATGCTACCCCTATAACCCAGCTATTCTACTCCTAGGTAGGAGAAATAAAAACTTATTTCCACACAATGTGTACATGAATGTCCTGTTAAAAGGAACACTTTAGACAAACTTAGAGTTTAATTGAGCAAAGAACAATTAACAAATCAGGCTCTGGGGCTGCCACATGGTCACATGACATTTATGGACAGAAAAAAGAAATGGTGGCCGGGCGCGGTGGCTCAAGCCTGTAATCCCAGCACTTTGGGAGGCCGAGACGGGCGGATCACGAGGTCAGGAGATCGAGACCATCCTGGCTAACACGGTGAAACCCCGTCTCTACT
>NW_012115666.1:1974870-1991998 GCF_000951035.1 Colobus angolensis palliatus
AAAAAAAAGAAAAAAGAAATGGTATACAGAAAACAGAAGTGAGGTCAGAAAACAGGTGGATTGGTTACAGCTCCGCATTTGCCTTATTGGAATGGGGTTTAAACAGTCGGCTGCCTGTGACTGGCTGAAATTCAGCTTCTGTGATTGGCTCTCCACTACTTGTTACAACAGCAGGTTACAGTCCCTTTATTCCTAAGAGCCAAAAAGTGAACACAACCCAAATGTCCATCAATTGATGAATGGATAAATAAAATGTGATATATTCATACAATGGAATACTATTCAGCAATAAAAATGAAGTATTGATACATGCTATAACATGGGTGATGAACCTTAAAACTATCATGTTCAAAGGAGAAGCCAGTCACAAAAGACCACATCATTATATGATTGCATTGATGTCAAATATCTAGAGAAGGTGAACCTCTAGAGACAAAAAGGAGATCAGTGGTTGCCTAGGGCTAGGGGAGATAGAAGGTCGGGAGTGATGGCTAAGGGGTACAGGGTTTCTTTTTTAGGTAATGAAAATGCTCTAAAATAGATTGTGGTGATGGGCCCACAACTCTGAAAATACTACCAGCCCTTGAATTGTACACCTTCAATAGGTGATTTGTATGGTATGTGAGTTATATCTCAATACAGCTCTTTAAAAAAAGAATTTGACCAGGTGCGATGGCTCATGCCTATAGTCCCGGCACTTTGGGAAGCTGAGTGAGAAGGATTGCTTGAGCCAAAAAGGTTGAGGCAGCAGTGAGCCATGATCATGCCACTGAACTCCAACCTGGGCAACAGGGAAAGACCCTGTCTCAAAAAAAAGAAAAAAAATAGAATTTGAAAAAAAAAAATAGAATTTGAGCATGGTCGGGAGTGGGAATGAGGAGTGACTGTAAGGGGTCATGAGGCATCTTTCTGGGGTGGTGATAGCTTCACAACTTTGTAAATTTACTAAAAATAATTTAACTGTAGCTATGGTATATGCTTTATACAGCAATACAACTTTTTTTTTTTTTAATTAAGCTCTCAGAGGGCTTGGGATTCCAATTCAGAGAGGCAAGAAACATTTTTAATTAGAACCCAAACTCCTGGAATAGTCCCAGAAGCAGAAGGTCTGGAGGGGCAGCATATTTTATGGCCAACCTGGTACCATTGGAGGGATTTGTGGCCATCCACAAGGACCAAAGAGCTGCTAGCAATAGTATCTCGTAAGTTGCAGTTAACCAGTCATATACTGATTTCAAAGTGGGTAAGTGGCAAAGAATGGGCAACTTGGGAAGATCCACATTTCTCCAGGCTCCACCTGAATCTCCAGAGCACGGGGTAATGAAAGTTGGTGGAAACCCTCCAGGTGATTCTAATGTGAAGCCAAAGTTGAGAATCACTTTTCTAGAGAAAGCTGGCTGATATGGTTTGGAGGTTTGTTCCCTCAAAATTTCATGTTGAAATGTAATCCCCAGTGTTAGAGGTGGAGCCTGGTGGGAGGTGTCTGGGTCATGGAGGCAAGTCCCTCATGAGATGGCTTGGTGCCATCTTCATGGTAATGAGTGAGTTCAATAGATAGATAGATAGATGATAGATAGATAGATACAGAGAGGTAGATGCTCTTATCTATCTCTCTAGGCTGACACACATTCACTGAAACTGATGCTCCCTTCTCTTTCAAGTCATTAGATGGAAGAAACAAGTTCCTATCCTGATCAGTGTGGGTCGGGTGTGACTTGGTGTGTCACACAAGTGAGCAAATGTCACTTGACTTCTACCTTGATTTCTGAACAGCACACAAATGAAAAAGGAAGGGATGAAGCAGCTTAGGGCAGGAGAAGATGAGAAAGACGTCACAGTTTTAAGGTGAACTCATACCTGTTTCATTTTAGTAAGGAGGCATTACTTATTACTATGGATTTTAGCAGATTAAATAGTGAATATTTGTTTATAAATGAATTTTTCCATGAGTCTACTAGACTAGGAGCCATGAAAGCAGAGCTTTTCAAACCCGAGAGTGCATCAGAATCATCTGAATAGCGGCCGGGCGCGGTGGCTCAAGCCTGTAATCCCAGCACTTTGGGAGGCCGAGACGGGCGGATCATGAGGTCAGGAGATCGAGACCATCCTGGCTAACACGGTGAAACCCCGTCTCTACTAAAAAATACAAAAAACTAGCCGGGCGAGGTGGCGGGCACCTATAATCCCAGCTACTCGGGAGGCTGAGGCAGGAGAATGGCGTGAACCTGGGAGGCGGAGCTTGCAGTGAGCTGAGGTCTGGCCACTGCACTCCAGCCCGGGAGGTAAATTAAGGTTATCATTTTCTTGAGAAAAAAAAAAAAAAAAAAAAGAATCATCTGAATAGCTTGTTAACATGTCCTGCTCCTGCTTTCCCAGAACCTGATTCAGCAGGTCCAGGGTGAGGCCCAGGACTTTGTACTTCTCACAAGCTCCTAAGCAATGGCTTGCTTCAGACCACACCTCACCCCTATGCTAGAAGGCAGAATCCACCTATGTCTCAACGAGTTACACATTTAATCAGTGCACAACATATTCAAGACCCTCCACTAGCTACTTGGTAAGAAGGAACACTATTGGTTTGTAACAGGTTCATAGTCTTGTAGAAGCAAAAACGTAAAGAATTTCTGTCTTTTGTCAACTTTAAATGTATTAAAAAACTTAAATAGGATAAAGATGAGTTATAAAATCAATAGAATTTTGACACCAAGAAGACATTCGCATCCAAACCCAAGACATTTTTAATAAATGTGCTCCCTGCTTACATCAGCAAGGGTCAGTTTCTGTCGTTTATAACCAGGAACCATGGAGTCTCTTTCCTTATTTTGAGGTGTGATTGAAATGGAAAGAATTTCAGTTTCTTCCATTTAGGGAAAGGTAATATTATGGGGAAGATAATAATAGCACCCATTCTTTTTTAGCATAATTGGAAAGATTAAATAAGATCATATATAGAAAGCCTGAAATATAAAGAATTTATTTTTAACAATGTCTGGCACATAATAGATGCCTAAATCTTAGCACTTGGAGCTGATTGTATGGGAAAGAGGAAGCAAGAGATTATAGCTGCTGGCGGAATTCTAAAGAATCACTTGGCCACGTGCCTGTAATCCTAGAACACTGGGAGGCCAGGGTGGGCAGATCACTTGAGGTCAGAAGTTCAAGATTAGCCTGGGTAACATGGCAAAACCCCATCTCTACTAAAAATACAGAAATTAGCCAGGCATGGTGGCATGTGCCTGTAATCCTAGTTACTTGGGAGGCTGAGCCATGAGAATTGCTTGAACCTGGGAGGTGGAGGTTGCAGTGGCTCGAGATTGTGCCACTGCATTCCAACCTACGCAACAGAGTGAGACCCTGTCTCAAAAAACAATAATAATAATATAAATAAATAGCCACCTACCTGAGGCTGTGGATGTACTCACTGATGTCCACAACGGCAAGTGGATAAGGGGACAAAATGCACTGTGTCAGACAGGGGTATAAAGAATTCCTCAAAGAAAGAGGTGGAAAGCACAACTCGAAAATTCAGCCACAAAACTTAGCAGACAAAAGAAAACAGAAAAACACAAAACAAAAGCAAAATATGTATTCTGGACAACTCCTGGAAACACTGCTAACGGCAGCCTATTCCTGTGCACCAAATGCAAATTGGAATGGCACTGGGTTGCCTGCTTTTAAAAGCCATGCACCAAATCAGGCAAGGTGGCTCACACCTGTAATCCTAGCACTTTGGGAGGTTGAGGCAGACAGATTGCTTGAGCACAGGAGTTTGAGACCAGCTTGGGCAACGTGGCAAAACCCTGTTTCTACAAAAGATACAAAAATTAGTTGGGGCATGGTGGCACAAGCCTGTAGTCCCGGCTACTTGTAAATGCACTGAGATGGGTGCATTGCTTGAGCCCAGGAGGTTGAGGTTGCAGTGAGCCATGATGCACCCTGGCACTCCAGCCTGGGTGACAGAGCAAGACTCGATATTGTCAAAAAAGAAAAAAGGAAAAAAAAGGCATACACCACATGAACTGAATAGATCCATAATCGAGAGGGGGAACTGGCGGAAATTATGTTTTTTGCTTTTTTTTGTTTTTGTTTTTTGAGATAGTCTCGCTCTGTTGCCCAGGTTGGAGTACAGTGGCACGATCTCGGCTCACTGCAACCTCCACCTCCTGGGTTCAAGTGATTCTCCTGACTCAGCCTCCTAAGTAGCTAGGACTACAGGCACGTGCCACCACGCCTGGCTACTTTTTTGTAGTTTTAGTAAAGAAAGGGTTTCACCGTCTTAGCCAGGATGGTCTCCATCTCCTGACCTTGTGATCCACCCGCTTCGGCCTCCCAAAGTGCTGGGACTACAGGCGTGAGCCACCGCGCCCGGCCTGGAAATTTTGTTTAATCACCCAATGTAATTGTTTTCCCTTTCAAAGCCTTTGTTTCTATATAAGCAGTGGTTCTCAACCTTGATTGTAGATTGAAATCACCTAGAGAGCCCACCTCCAGAGACTCTGATTTAACTGGTCAGGGTGCAGGCAAGGCATGAGCTCCTCCAGTGATTCTCATATCCAGCCAGAGTCGAGAACCAACCGTCAAAGTCTTTATAAATATCCCATCCTCAGTTTCTATGAAGGAAAAAAAAAAAGATTTTCTTTCAAAGAATTCATTATTCCACTCTTCAAAAATTTCTAAGTATGTGTTCAAAACCATCCTCATATTGAGGCCATAGAAGCGTCAAAAGAGAATTTGTTAGGAAGGTTTCTTTGGAAACAGTTGTTCTTTGACTCTCATCCCTAGAATGGAAAGAGACAGAATATCTGCTCCTTCACCTTAGTTACGAGAGAGGCTTCAACAGTACTATTTAGAGAGTTTTATATTTATTCTACTAGCCAGGGAGACACAGTGGACTGGTATCTGACCCCTGGAAAATTGTGAAGGCAGAGGTAGACTCACTCACTACTCCAGCACTGGAAAGCAAGAAGTTAGTTGCTTTGGGATGGGCCTGTACTTCCAGTTGGTCAGGGCAATGGATGCCTATGCCAGCTGCTCAAGACGGTCCTGGAGGCTGATTCCCTATGTCCTTTCAGTAGCCTCGTAAAGAGCTGGCTCACCAGATCTGAGTTCACTCAATGGGAAAACAGGCTAAAACGTGACAATTAATCTCAGAGGTTGCTTCTTTCTAATAAAGCCTGTTTCCACCCAGAGGTTGTCCTTGCTACAAAGGCGTGTAGATGATCCTTGTCTCTATTTTTCTATGAATATGGAATGTATGTGGAAGTGGAGCTCTTCACTATGGGACCACGGCCACGCTGAGTCCAGTCCACCCACAATCGGTCCAAGCATCCTTCCTGGAGGACTCATGACAGTAGGAGCTGTCACCTATGCACATTTCTGCTTATCCATTTCTCCCAATAAATGTTATTTTATCTTTGTACCATGTGGCATTGTAAGTGTATGTATTCATGCTACCTTTGCAAAATGACCACTAAGGAGAAAGAGCTAATCTGATGCCTTTTAAGTCCCAAGAAGGGCTGCCTGGGGGGAGCCACAGGATCTTAACAGAAAAAGTCTGTGAGTGCCTCCTGAGTAGAGTCAGTCAAAGGACTAGGGCCCCAGGCAGGAGCACCAAGTCAGAGGAAACTCTAGTTGCCCTGTCGTGGAAAACACCATTGAGCATTCCCAACGGAATCCTCTGAATACTCCCACCCCGAACATCGTCAGCTCTAAACACTTATTAGGTCCAGAAAACACCCTCTTACGATACCAGTCATCATGTTCCTAACCCTTTTTACCTCCTCTCCCTCCCCACTCTTAGAGGAAATCATACTTAGCAACATAGATGGAGTGGAAGGTGAGCACAGAGAGAAGAAAAATCACAGTCCCTCCCCTGGTTCCTGCCTGTAGAAGGTTCCATCAAAGGAAGGAGAAAGATTTTAACTTAATTTAAATGCAAATACTTTATAATAACTTAACATAATGTACTTTTAGTTACTGAAATGAGGCTGTGTTTTTATTCAATGTCACCAAGATATTTTTATTTCCTGAAAGTAAGAGAAATGTCATGGGAATGCGTACATTTTCAAGTTGGAACAGAAAGTACTTTCCCACTAAATAAATTTAAAGGGAGTAGAAGTCAAGAAAGAATTAGATAAAGAAAGAGAAGGAAGGAAGGAAAGAAGTGGGGGAGGGAGGAAGGAAAGAAGAAAAGAAAGAAAGAAGGAAGGTGTTTTCTGATTACATTCTTTGAATCAAGTTTTTCTAGTTTCCCTAAATATTTCACCAATATTTTGCATTACTGATATTCTAAGTTTTACACCCATCAGATCAGAAAAATTTAGAATAACAGATAATGCTAAATATTGGTGTGAATGTAGGAAAATGGAATCCTCCTACTCTGCAGGGAGCGTCATCCAGCCACACCCATTTTGGAGAGTAGCCTGAGAGTACCTGTTTGGATATGTGTACTATATCCACTATGACCAAACAATCCATGATCAGTACACCCAGAGGAACATGCACACGGGTCCCAAAGGGGATATGTACAAGGATGTTCATTACAGCGTTATTAGGGGTGACCAGCAATTGTTGGGAATGAATAAAAGAGCCTCTCTTCCAGCTTCTACATGGAAGGCACTCAGGGAGTACAGTGATCGAGCTGTTGAATCAGGCAATCTGCAGTATTCACAGAACACGTAAGTCCAGTTTAAACTGGAATTTTTAAGATCACACAAGAATATCTAAAGAACCTTAGCAGACACCTAGAGTCCATATCAACTCTAACTGGACACTGACAAGGTCCCATATATTTTCTCCAAATGGCAAACTCCTATACTATGACCTTTTAAAAATGTTAATGCCAATAATATAATCAATGAATTGGTTTACTTTCCATATAGGTTCTGCATTCTCTGCTCAGTTTTTAATTTTTTTATTTTTTTTCACAGATGGACTTTTGCTCTGCCACCTAGGCTGGAGTGCAGTGGCACCATCTCAGCTCACTGCAACCTCTGCCTCCTGGGTTCAAGAGATTCTCCTGCCTCAGCCCTCTGAGTAGCTGGGATTACAGGCACCTGCCACCACGCCCAACTAATTTTTGTATTATTAGTAGAGATGGGGTTTCTTCATGTTGTCTAAGCTGGTCTCAAACTTCTGACCTCAAGTGATCTGCCTGCCTTGGCCTTCCAAAGTGTTGGGATTGCAGGCATGAGCCACCGCAGCCGGCTTCTGCTCATTTTGAAGAGTTGTATTGTCTATATTTTCAGAGCACATTGCTACTATGTATTACACATTACACCATTTCCCTTATAAGCATCTTTTCTTTTTTTTTTTTTTTAGACGGAGTCTTACTCTGTTGCCCAGGCTGGAGTACAGTGATGTGATCTCGGCTCACTGCAATCTCCACCTCCTGGGTTCAGTGATTCTCCTGCCTCAGCCTCCCAAGTAGCTGGGACTACAGGTGTACACCACCACGCCCGGCTAATTTTTGTATTTTTAGTAGAGATGGGGTTTCTCCATGTTAGCTAGGCTGGTCTCAAACTCCTGACCTCAGGTGATCTGCCTGCCTCGGCCCCCCAAAGTGCTGAGATTACAGGTATGAGCCACTGTACCTGGCATCAGTCACTGCATCATTTTGCTTTATTAATAGTCCTACAGAAAGGGCACACTTAAGACTCACCACAGGCTTTATTTCAATGCTTCCCTTCTTTTTCTTTGTCTGAAACTCATTAATCCCCAGGTTTCTCAGGAGGGATCACTGAAACCGTTTCTAAGTTTGTTGCATATTCTTCAATATTTGCAGTGGACTATTTTATTTTGCTTAGGTGAAATTCACATAATACAAAATTAATCATTTTAAAGTGAACAATTCAGTGGCATTTAGTATATTCACAATGTCGTTCAACTACCACATCTATCCAGTTCCAAAACATTTTCATTAACCGCAGAGGAAACTCTGTCTCCAGAGTTATTCCCACAGCTCCTAGCAACCAGCAATCTGCTTTCTATTTCTGTGAATATTCTGGATATTTCACATAAATGGAACATACAGTATGTGATTTTTGTGTGTCTGGCTTCTTTCACTTAGCATAATGTTTTTGTGGTTCATCCATGTTGTAGTATCCATGTATCAGTCCTTTGTTCCTTTAATGATATTTCATTGCATAGCTATATCACATTTTGTTTATCCATCTGTTGATGGATCTGTTGCTCATTTTTAAGTGAAATGAGGTTTCACATAATAATGACAGGGAGGATATATTAGTCCATTTCCACGCTACTGATAAAGGCATACCTGAGACTGGGTAATGTATAAAGAAAAAGAGATTTATTTATTTATTTACTGAGATGGAGTTTCACTTTTGTTGCCCAGGCTGGAGTGCAGTGGTGCAATCTCGGCTCACTGCAACCTCCGCCTCCCGGGTTCAAGCGATTCTCCTGCCTCAGCCTCCTGAGTAACTAGGATTACAGGCATGTGCCACCACACCCGGCTAATTTTGTTTCTATTTTTAGTAGAGACGGGGATTCCCCATGTTGGTCAGGCTGGTTTTGAACTCCCGGCCTCAGGTGTTCTGCCTGCCTTGGCCTCCCAAAGGGCTGGGATTACAGGCGTGAGCCATTGCACCCTGCCAGTTTATTATAGACTCACAGTTCCATGTGGCTGGGGATGCCTCACAATTGTGGCAGAAGGAAAAGGAATGTCTTACATGGTGGCAGACAAAGAGGAAAAATGAGGACCAAGCGAAAGAGGTTTTCCCCTCATAAAACCATCAGTTCTCACGAGACGTATTCACCACCATGAGAACAGTATGGTGGAAATGGCCCCATGATTCAATTATCTCTCACCAGGTGCCTCCCACAACACATGGGAATTATGGGAGCTACAATTCAAGATGAGATTTGGGTGGGGACACAACCAAACCATATTAGAGGGATAGGCCAGGTCAGATCTTCTGTCTTCTCAGCTCTACAGTTTGCTCTTTTGATGTTGTCATAAAGCGATCACAAATGTGACCTCATACTTTCTGATATCTGTCTCCTCCGTTGCCCTCCCCAACTTTTATTTGAACTTTTTACATTTGCCTCGTATGGGTTTCCCATTACCACTGTTAATACCTTAACACAAAGCTAATGTTAAAACAATAGAAACTTATTCTCTTACCATTTGGAGCCTAGAAGTCAAAGTAAGGTCCTATGGGGCTAAAAAATCAAGGCGTCTGCAGGGCCACACTCCTGCTGGAGGCCCCAGGGGACAATCTGTTCCCTTGCTTTTTCCATTGAGTATGTTGAGGTGTTGACTGCAACTAAGTGGTTGAGAACCACTGCTTAAATTTGCAGTAAGGAAAACTGAAAAAATCTGAAGGTATAATTTACCTATGGATTTTTTCTCCTTTCACAAAGGAGACCTTTTGCTTTTTTTGTAAAGTTAAAAATCTGCAACAGAGGCAGTCCCTATTTCCAGGTCATATTTGATGTGCATTTCTCACCAAGTAATTTCAAAACTTCTTAAAAATCCATGTCTCCTGGGAGTTTCAGAACTGAATTTAGCGACATGGTGTCTATTCTGTCTAAAAAATGGGCCTTTTTAGGCATGAGCCACAGTATCTGTTTTTTCTACCTAATATCATGTAAGAGCAATAAATCACTTAAGGTTTCTTAAGTGATTTCCTAAGATGACCACATGATTTATCATCCAAACTAAGACGTGCTTGAGAATGAAAGGCACTCACTTCATAATTATTACAAGGATGGTTAATGATAATTAGGACTATCTGAGGCAAACTGGAATGACAGTTAACTTACTTATCCATAAGTAACTAATCCAGACAGGATAACTGTTGAGCCCACTGACAAGTGATATGATTCCAGGGTTAGATTGTCCGCAGTTCCCTGCTTGCTTCTGAAAGCATAATGGAATTGGGAACAGCTGACTTTCCTGTGAAGCACACAAAGAGAGAGAGAAAGAGAAACAATTGCCTTGTGATTTAAGTGCAGATATTGCTCTCCCCTCAATAAATTGTTTTTCTAGGAAATGTAAATTACCAAATTTCAGAAGTAAAAATCAGAATATACCAATAATCAATATTCCAATATCAATTTTTATAAAGGCAGAGATAGTTTAAAAAAATTCGCGCCATCCCTGACATAAATGCCCCAAGTACAGCTTTTTTTAAAATTAAATAACTAAAAATTAGAAGTTCTGCTTTATTTTTAAGTATTTTTATTTAAAAATATGATATTGATTAATTATCATTTATATGTTTTCCTTTAATTTTCTTAGGTGAGGAATAATTTACATTGAGTTAAATATATGAATCTTAAGCCCACAAATTGAAGCATTTTCACAAATGCATAAACACAATTAACCTTACATGCCACCCATACCCATATTAATATACAAAATATTCCCATCACCCCAGAGAGTTCCTGTGTGCCTCCTTCAGTCAATTCCTGCCTACTCCCAGAAATAGTAGGTTCAGATTTCTATCACAGTAAATCACATTTGCCTCTGCCAGAACTTCATATAAAGGAATCATCTTAGTATACACTCTTTCTTGTTTGGCTGCTTTTACTCAGCATGTTTTTGAGATTCGTCCAGGTTTCTGCATGTGCCAGTAGTTCAATCCTTTCTTATTGATAAGTAGTGTTCCATTGTCTGACTATACCACAATTTCTTTATCCTTTCTCCTTTTGGTGGACATTTGGGATTTTTTTCCCTATAGTTCTTAGCTATTATGAAAAAGCCGGCTACAAACATTATTGTACAGTTGTTTGTGGACATAAGTTTTCATTTCTTTTGAGTAATACCTAAGAATTGGATTGATGTGCTTAGGAAAATATAGTCTGGTGGTTTTCATATCCTGTATTTTGTTTCTGTTTTTTTAGAAATGGGATCTCACTATGCTGCCCAGGTTAGTCGCAAATTTCTGGCCTCAAGTAACCCTCCCAACTCAGTCTCCCAAACTACTAGAATTGTAGATGTGAGCCACTGCATCCTGACAATGTTTGAACATTTTTAAAAATCCAGTCTGTTCATCTTTATCTTACAATTGGAGGGTTTAGCTTTTACATTCAATGTAAGGATGAATGTGGTTGGGCTTGAGTCTACCATTGCTATTTGTTTTCTGTTTGTCTCGTGTTCTTTGTTCTTCTGTCTCTTTTTTATTTTTTCCTGTCTTCTTTTGAGCTAATCAGTTTTTGTTTTTAGAATTCCATTTGTCACCTCCACTTCATGTATATGTGTAGTTGACCCTTGAACAATGTGGGTTTAAGCTGCATGGGTCCACTTATATGTGGATTTTTAAAAATAAATTTGTTGGAAAAATTTTTGGAGATTTGCAACATTTGAAAAAACTTGCAGACAAACTATATAACCTATATACCAAAAAATTTCAGAAAAAGTTGTGTCTCACAAATGCACAAAATATATGTAGACACTAGTCTATGTGTTAATCAACTATTTATGTTAATGGTAAGGCTTCCAGTCAATGGTAGGCTATTAGTAGTTAAGTTTTGGGTGAGTCAAAAGTTATGTGCAGATTTTTTACTGCACAGGGGTCGGCACCCCAATCTTTGAATTGTTCAAGGGTCATCTATAAATATATATTTTTATAATCATTTATTTAGAGATTATAGTACACATCTTTAGCTTACATCTACCTTCAAATAATATTTTTTTTCTTTTTTTTGAGACAAAGTCTCAATCTGTTGCCCAGGCTGGAGTGCAGTGCTGCGATCTCGGCTCACTGCAACCTCCATCTCCCGAGTTCGAGCGATTCTTGTGCCTCAGCCTCTGGAGTAGCTGGAATTACAGGCATGAGCCACCACGCCCAGTCTTAAATAATATTAAATGACCACAAACAATGTAAGAACCTTACAATTGTATAATTTAATTTTCCTCCCTCTCATCCTTCATCCTCTTACTGTCATGTATTATAAACCCCACATTACATTGTATGTTAAAAGCCCCCATGATATATTGATATGTTCATATTATTTTTACTTTAAAAATCAGTCATCTTTTCTAGAAATGAAAAAAATGTGTGATACTGTTAAATCCAAAATTAAAAGGTTTTAAAAATGTTTATGTACTTATTTCCTTTTTCTGATATCCTTCATTTCTTATTGCAGATTTGATCTTCCATGTGACCTCACTGTCCTTCAACCTAAAAACTTCCCCTAGCATGTCTTATGGCACTGGTCTGGGGATAAATTCTTTCCATTTTTGTTTATAAATTTATCTATTTGGCCTTAATTCTTGAAAGATATTTTCACTGTATATGGACTTCTAGGTTCAGCTTTTTTTTTTTCTTTCAGCATTTAAAAATGCTGTTCCATTGTTTGCTCATCTCCATTCCTCCTGATGAGACGTCAGCCAAAACTGTTGTCATTATATCCCTGTTTAAGATTCTAGATCTGAGTTGCCACCATTATGCTCAGCCCCCATCAATTTTGCAAAATTCTTGGCCATTATTTCTTCAAGTATTTTTCCTTCCCCATTCTCACTTTCCTGTTCCTCTTTGGCTCTAATTACAAATCTATTAGATGATTTGATTATGACCTGTAAGTTTCAAAGATTTGTTCAGTTTTTTCATTCATTTTTCTCTCTTTTTTTTTGTTTTTTGTTTTTTTTTAAACGGAGTCTTGCTCTGTCGCCCAGGTTGGACTGCAGTGGCCGGATCTCAGCTCACTGCAAGCTCCGCCTCCCGGGTTTACGCCATTCTCCTGCCTCCGCCTCCTGAGTTGCTGGGACTGCAGGCGCCCACCACCTCGCCCGGCTAGTTTTTTGTATTTTTTAGTAGAGACGGGGTTTCACCGTGTTAGCCAGGATGGTCTCGATCTCCTGACCTCGTGATCCACCCGTCTCGGCCTCCCAAAGTGCTGGGATTACAGGCTTGAGCCACCGCGCCCGGCCCATTTTTCTCTTTACATTTCTTTTTCGACACTTTGTATTCAAGTTCCCTGATCATTTCTTCCACTCGTATCAAGTCAGCTATTAAGCCCAGCTGATTACATCTTCATTTCTACTATTGTATTTTTTCACTGCTAGCATTTCCATCGCATCTTTTCTGTAGTTTCTATTCCTGGAATGAAATTCCCTACCTATATATTGTTCACCTCCCTGCACCTCAATCTTTTAAACATATATACTACTGTTATTTTAAAGTCCTTGTCTGCTTGTTCCAACACCTTTTCCATCTGAGTTCACTTTTTTAACTGTCACATTTTCTTGCTTCTTTGTGTGTCTCAATTACAGCAGCCCTAGCAAACTAATATATTGCCTATTTCTCAATTGATTCAAAACTTTGGGGATGGGGAAGTGTGGTGCTACTATGACCAGGTATTATTATTATTATTTTTTTTCTGTAGCGATGAGGTCTCCTTATATTGTCCAGGCTGATCTCAAACTCTTGGGTTCAAGTGATCCCCAACCTCCAAAAATGCTGGGATTACAGGTATGAACTACCACCCCCAGTAGTATCTTAATTTCTTTACTGAAAGGTGAAATGATATTAGGGCTTTGGTGAGGATTAAATGAGATAGACTACATAAAATGCTTAGGACATCAAATGGCACATGGTAAGTGATAAATGTCAGCTGTTGGGCTTTTGAGGCATTCAATATACAGCACCTGTCTTTCTTTCCTGAATTCTGAATCATTTCGGGTATAAAATGGTAGAAGCAGCAGATGAAACATCAAAATGACATCTGTGTTATTGATAAAGCTAGGTTGGAGAATTTCACTTACTGTGAGAGCAAGAGAGTCCCGAACTCCTTATTCTAGTGGTCCTCAAAATATATTCCAGTATCATCAGCCTCGCCTAGGAACTTGTTAGAAATTGGGGCCCCACCTCAGCTATACTGAATCAGAAACTCTGGGAGTGGGGCCAGCGATTTGTGTTTTCACAAGCTCTAATAGTTTGACAACCACCACCTTCTCCATCCCAGTCTGGGACTTGGGAAATAGCACTGTCAGATCAAAAGCCCTTTCTCACGGTCCAGATGAAGGAAAGAGTGAAGAGGAAGAAGCAAACTAGACCACAGCCAAGAATGTTCTAAAACAGACAAAAGATGTCAAGAAAGAACAGGAAGTAATGAGTAGAGGTAGCCCTTGGAGAAATTTTGCTATAAAGAAACAGAGAAATGGAGTGGTTGATTGAGGGGCATGTAGACTCAATACAAAGATTATAAATAAAATTGGCTGGTTAGTTTCTTCAGGAATTTATATATCTATCATATCACTTAAAGATGACTCCCATGGAGATAATTCTTTTTTTGTTTTTTTTTGAAACAGAGTCTTACTTTGTCGCCCAGGCTGCAGGGCAGTCACGCAATCTGAGCTCTGGGCTCACTGCACCCTCTGCCGTCTGGGTTCAAGCATTCTCCTGCCTCAGCCTCCCTAGTAGCTGGGATGACAGGCGTGCCCTACCACTCTTGGATAATTTTTGTATTTTCAATAGAGACGAGGTTTCTCCATGTTGGTCAGGCTGGTCTCAAACTCCTTTCCACAAGCGATCCACCCACCTCGGCCTCCCAAAGTGCTGGGATGACAGGTGTGAGCCACCGCACCTGGCCTGTGGAGATAATTCTTATAGTTTAGAATTTTTGTGGCTGCAGTCTTGGCAATAGAATCATCAAAAGAAGAATTCATTTGATTTTAGGAGTGAAAATCATTTAATAAACTAAAGCTTGTTGAAGGCCAGACACTTTACATATATTTATTTAAGATTCACGGAATTAAGTGTCATTATCTCCATTTTATAGAGATTAAGTAACAGGACCTAAATTGAGAGGAGCAATTTTCAACCAGGCATTCTGGCTTTCATGTACTTACTTTTACTCCTACCAGGTCTTCTCCTGTAAAATAGAGCTTTAAAGACCCTTAAATCAAGGTCTGATGCCTAAAAATCTGTGTGTACATCAGCAGAAGGATATAAATACTGACAGCATTTTCATTCATTGGGGAATTGAGTCGGGATCATCAGGGAATTGTAATATTACTATTATAGGGTCACAAGATCTCAGGTATCAAAAGTCATATTAAGCGACATTAGCATGACTGGCCAAGGTTTATCTCTGCCACTCATTTTTTCCTTCAGTAAATCCAGAAAGAATCAAAGAGCTTACTGGATTGGATAAATGATTTTTTTTAATGCATGGAGCGAGAACAATGCTTTATTCATACTGGAGTGTTGGGTCCTAAATAGGCCCTACCCGGTTAATGAGAGATCTGTGTGTTATGTGTAGGAGAAATCTAGAAAAGCAGCTCCTTCCATGGTAAAACCCTCCTGGGCTGAAGAGTTCATCTGCAGCTCAGTTCTTCTCACCACTGCTCCTAGAGGGGAAAACTGGGAAGGTTGCGCATGGAGAAAAACTCAAAAACAGACTTGATGAAAGGGGAAGCATTTGGTGAAAGTCATGTTAGGGAAGCGATGACATGAGATCCCAGTTTTTTGTGTTGGACATACTGCGCTACCTCCTTTGAATAACTTTTTTTTTTTTTTGTGAGATGGAGTCTCACTCTGTTGCCCGGGCTGGAGTGCAGTGGCGCCATCTTGGTTCACCGCAACCTCCGCCTCCTGGGTTCAAGCAATTCTCTTGCCTCAGCCTCCCGAGTAGCTGGGATTACAGGCACACGCCACCATAGGCCTGGCTAATTTTTGTAGTTTTAATAGAGACAGGATTTCACCATGTTGGCCAGGCTAGTCTTGAACTCCTGACCTCAAGTGATCCACCCACCTCGGCCTCCCAAAGTGCTGGGATTATAGGCATGAGCCACCACACCCGGCTGAATTATCTTACTCAGAGTTTTAACACTACTTAATGACCTTAGAGACAAAAACCCAGTTCTTCCTCAGCCACTTTCTAGGGCCTCCAAAATATATATATACATATTTCAGCTATAAAACACTGGGAAAGGAGAGAAAAACTGCCAAATTATCACCCTCCCCATGTCCCCAGTCCTACACCTCTACTAGGGTTGAATGGGTGGGTATATCCGATGGGAACATACCTCGGGGAGCAGATTTTCAGGTTGGGTATGTTTTGAAGCTGGAGAGAATTAAGTCCACTTCTAGTTGAAAATGAAAATGAGGCCCCCAGCTTGGGTGTTCTAAAAAAAAAAAAAAAAAAAGAAAATGAAAATGAGGCCCCCAGCTTGGGTGTTCTTGAAGCTGGTGGGAGTGGGAAAGAAACTATGAAGCACTCTGTCCTTGCCTGTGGCTCCAGGCTGGGTTAAGTTCTTGTGGTGATATCCGCAGTGCAGCTCCTCACCCATGACTGGGAAATGGAATCGAAGTGTGGAACAGGGGTAGCCTCAGGGTAGGCAGTGTTAAGGGTACTGGTTTTGAGTCTGACCCTGATTACCCATGTGTCCTTGGGTAAGTTTGTGATAATGTTGGTTTACGTAGGCCTCAGGGCCATGAAACTCCCTCCCAGAGAGGGGATTTATGGAAACCTCCCCGCAAGAGAGGGGATTTCTGGGAGCCCCAGAAATTGCTGCTTTTAGTCAGATAAGGGAAGGTCTAAGAATGCTTCTTTTTGCATTTGTTGGATTTCAAATATTTTCAGCTTAAAATAATCTTCATACAAACTCTGGGGTTCTGGGTAGGTCTCCTCAACATGCTAAAAAGCCAAGATGGCAAGAAAAAAGAGATGTATAACCAAATATAAGAACAGAAGAGATAGAAATAAATAAGACATGGTAAAAGATGAGTATAAGTTTAAAATTTTAAAATCAAAGATAAGTAAAAGGCAGAATAAAATAAAGTACTTATATAATAAAATAAAACAGTAAAAACTAGACAATATACAAAGCAACAACACTGAAAGTCAATAAACTAAATGAACATAGGAATAATAAAATAATAATTAAACCAGCAGGTCCAGCTATGAGCATGTGTAAAAAAGGGAAAAAATTAGAGTGTGGAACAGTGCCAAGGGAATGTGACAGGGACCAGGGATAAAAAACTTGTTGCTGGCCGGGAGCGGTGGCTCATGCCTGTAATCTTAGCACTTTGGGAGGCCTAGGTGGGTGGATCACTTGAGGTGAGGAGTTCGCAACCAGCCTGGCCAACATGGTGACACCCCATCTCTACTAAAAATACAAAAAATTAGCCGGGTGTGATGGTGCACACCTGTAGTCCCA
>NW_012115666.1:1994029-2000247 GCF_000951035.1 Colobus angolensis palliatus
AAAAAAAAAAAAAAAAAAAAATTGACTAGTAAAATAGGAAATAGAAGTTAGCAATTCCTTCTTCTTCTTTAAATCCTTAGTGACCCCCAATAAAGATGTCAGACTATAGCATCCTGGAGCAGGTGTTAAATTTGTCCATATTTTTTCATGACAAATTAATTTCTACAGTCCTAAGTATTTTATTGTAAATGTGACAGTTTTTTAAGTAGCAAGTTTTGGATCACCAACCAGCTATAAGGAAGAAGGCATAGTGCTAGTGCTGCAGAGTTCTTTTGCATATATTATTTCTCTTGGAGTAAATAAAGATTTTGTGCACATGGCTCCCTTCCATGCATTATTTCAGTTTCTACTCAAATATCACGTCCTCAAACACTTTCTTTGACCAGCTCATATTACACTCCTACATCACTGTCTATTATATCACCCTGTCTCACTGCCTTATCACTTTTGGAAATCATCTTGTGCATTTGATTAATTGGTTATTTCCTGAATATAATGTCCAAGAATGTAATGACCACAAAGACTAGGACTGTGCCCATCTTGTTCACTGCCATACCCCCAATACCTAAAGCAGTGCACCTGGCACATATCAAATTTTCTGAACAAATTAATAAATTATGAAGTCTCTAAGAGATAGTCAGCTAAATTAATACACAGGAGGCTGAGTCTGAAAGTTTCATTGAAATATTTGCATTAAAATGTTAATTTGCACAATATTAACTTGCAGTTATTTATAGAACGCAATGCAAACATCAGAGATGTGGTCTTCTCTAACCCAAGATTCCATTATTCAAATATGTTTCATCAGCTCTTGACATAGTGTCCTTGTATGGGATGGCTAAATTTGGAATAAATACCAACATTTGCATGCAAATCCATCATTCTCCCTGTCTATTTCTTAGAAATTTATATGCTATCCAAAGGTAGGGAGACTAGACAGAAAATACGTGGCTTGAATGAGAATTGCTTCAACTGGAGGCAATTGTAATCCTTGAAGTCAATAGAAGTTACACATTCATCTTACTCTAGAAATGGAATTCTCTTTTCAGTGCTCATCTCTGAAAGAGCAACCCATATGACGAAGACAAATGTATATGTCTAAGAACACTGAAATCATTCCATGGTAAAAATCAGTTTCATTTTTGGTAATTAACATTTCTCTTCTTAGCATGCACTGTAAATTTAGTATATACGATAAATTGAGCTGTCAAAAATATTTCTCTGGCCAGGCATGGCGGCTCATGCCTGTAATCCCAGCATTCTGGGAGGCTGAGGCGGGTGGATTACTTGAGGTCAGGAGTTGGAGACCAGCCTGGCCAACATGGTGAAACCCCGTCTGTACTAAAAATACAAAAATTAGCCAGTCAGTAGTGGCACGTGCCTGTAATCCCAGCTACTTGGAAGGCTGAGGCAGGAGAATCTGTTGAGCCTGGGAGGCGGAAGTTGTGGTGAGCCGAGATCGTACCACTGCACTCCAGTTGGGGGCGACAGAGTGAGACGCTGTCTCAAAGAAAAAAAAAAAATCCTGTTTTTAAAAACACTTTAATCACTAAGAAATAAAGAAAAAGATTATTGCTCAGAGCTCATGGCCACCTCATACCTTCCTGATCAAAGGTAGAGGTAGCATTAGTTAATGAAAGCAATATCCTATTCCTTAGTTTATTCATTAGTTCCAGCTTCTCTTCACTAAATCCATTATTGAACAGCCAATAAAATCATTCAGTTTCTATTTTACCATTTTTTAAAATTAGTCTAGATTGGTTTCCAACTAGAAAGGTACCTGGGTGTCTTTCCCATCTTGATTTTCTGCCTCAAACTTCCAGAAGAAAAGAAAGGTTTCCATACACATGGTATTCAGGGAACAAATGTTTCCCCACTTGAGTCCCAGACCTCTGTTTAGAATTCAAGAACTGCGTTACCACTGTGTTGGAGAAGATCACAGGACTGTGTAGAGGTTTGTTCCCAGGGATAAAGCTACATCCCTTTGGGTGTATTCTTAGGTCAGCTAATTTATATCCTTGCCTTCAATCGTATTGCCTTAGGGTTGACACTACCCTAAAAGTCAGGAAAGAAATCCTGGCTTAGAACTAGGAGTTGTATTCTACATTCAATGTTCAAAAACTCTTCTGTTGGTGGTTGACTCACCGACATCCATTCAACCCCAGAAAAGAGTCTAAATCAGTTTTAGTACTTCTATTTCTCTCCCACATTGGAATGATGAAGAATATTCCTGGGCTGCCTATGGCAGAATTGTGCTACTGAATCCACCAAGCCTGAAGCCTGCTCTGCCTCTTGGAGTTTGATTTGGTGAAATAATGAACTTGTTTATTGTCTAAGCCAGTTTGAGTCCGTTTTTGTTACGTACAGCAGAAAGTATCCTAACTCATGCAGCTCCTCTAGGAAAGAAGTCCACTGTCATGATTCCAATTCACTAAGAAGGACATCAGAGTTCTGGTTCAGGGAGCATCTTCATCTCAATTCTCTGATACCAGTGCCCTCTGAGCCTCAGATGAACCAATTTGTAACTTTTTGAAGTACACTCTACCTTGACTATGGCCGCTGGGGTTTCTAAAGGCTATTACTAGTTTTACTTATTATTCATGCTTTGGAACCCATTGAATTTCTCCAGGGGTTCAAAGGTCCAGTGTGTTCCACTGTGGCATTTTCTTTAAAAAGTCATGTCTAGGCCAGGCATGGTGGCTCACGCCTGTAATCCTAGCACTTTGGGAGGCCGAGGAGGGCAAATTACAAGATCAGGAGTTTGAGAACAGCCTGGCCAACATAGTGAAACCCCATCTCTGCTAAAAATACAAAAATTAGCCAGGAGTGGTGGCACGTGCCTGTAGTCCCAGCTACTTTGGGAGGCTAAGGCAGGAGAATTGCTTGAACCTGGGAGAAGGAGGTAGGAGAATTGCTTGAACCTGGGAGACGGAGGTAGGAGAATTGCTTGAACCTGGGAGACGGAGGTAGGAGAATTGCTTGAACCTGGGAGATGGAGGTTGTAGTGAGCCAAGACTGCGCCATTGCACTCCAGCCTGGGTAACAGAGCGAGACTTGCTTGAACCTGGGAGACGGAGGTAGGAGAATTGCTTGAACCTGGGAGACGGAGGTAGGAGAATTGCTTGAACCTGGGAGACGGAGGTTGTAGTGAGCCAAGACTGCGCCATTGCACTCCAGCCTGGGTAACAGAGCGAGACTCCATCTCAAAAAAGAAAAAGTGATGTTTAGCAGCTTCAGTGCCCGCAGATGGATGAGGTACTGGATTATCATACTTTTTCTAACCTAAGTCTGCAGACTTGCATATTGTTTATAGTTGACTTTCTGTCCCCATAAGCAAATGGAAAGGAGATGTGCACTCGCTTCCGAGATTGTCACATCTAGTTTGAGAAGCAGACCCAAGGTATTTGAATTTATTTATTTATTTATTTTTGAGAGACCCGCCCTGGCTTCCCAAAGTGCTGGGGTTACAGGCATGAGCTACCGTGCCCAGCCAGGTATTTGAATTTAAGCAAGGCATCTAACAAGGACTCTTATGCCAACTCAAGACATCTCAAGGCCTCTCATGGACAAGTTGGAGGAATGTAAACTGGCTACACAGGCAAATTTATTAATGTTTAAAACTGCATACCTTCAGAATGTTGATTCATGGATCAAGGTCAATTTAGAAAAAGTTCTCCAAAGCCTGCTCTGAAGCACAGTCATCAGATATGTTCTATTCAATGTTTTTATCAATGAATAAGATGAAAATATAGAAAGCATGCTCTTTGTATCACTTCCCTATGATATGAAATGGAAGAAAGTGACAATATGATGGTTCACTTAAACAAAGTCTGAAAATAATTTAACAAGCTGGATCAATGGGCCAACTGTACAAGGAGCTGTTTTCATAAATGATATAAAAATATGGTGAAGATTATGTAAAAATTATTTTTTTAACTAGGGATATATAAATAGAAAAATTGGTATCCATATTCCTATATCTGATGGACTGTCATATGAAATGAGAGAGAAAGACATTCTCTATGTCTCAATAAAGTATGTCTAAGATAATTTTTTTTGGCTCAGTAATGAAGGGATTCTTTAACATTTGAAGACAAAGGAAAAGAAAATAATTACCTGAAAAAAGAAAAAAGAAAAGAATTACCTGAAGCCAGGTGCAGTGGCAGCTTCTTGGGAGGCTGAGGTCGTATTGATTGAGCCCAGGAATTTGAGTCTAGCCTGGACAACAAAGTGAGACCCCATCTAAACAAAATTATCTGAATTAGGATATAGTGATAAGTGAGATTGCTATGGTTTATAAATTCAAACCAAATCTGATGGGCTGTAGATAGTTTTGTTTTACAGATAACTTGGAGGAGATGAAATCTAAACTTTCTTTCCATGGGGTTTATTTTTTTAAACTAGCCTGTCATTCTTTGTGTTTTAATGGTAGCATTTAGTTGCTTTACGTTTGCTATAATTATTGACATATTTGGTTTTACATCTACCAAATTATTATGTGATGTATACTTGTTCTGCCTGTTCTATGCTCCTTTGTCTCTCCATTCTTGTCTCTTTTATATTTATCTTTTTTCTTTTCTTTCCTTTATTTTTTATTTTTTGGCAGAGTCTCGCTTTGCTGGCCAGGCTGGAGTGTGGTGGTGTGATCAAGTGATTCTCCTGCCTCAGCCTCCCAAGTAGCTGAGACTACAGGCGCCTGCCATCACACCTAGCTAATTTTTGTATTTTTAGTAGAGATGGGATTTCACCATGTTGGCCAGGCTGCTCTCGAGCTCCTGGCCTCAAGTGATCGGCCCACCTCGGCCTCCCAAAGTGCTGGGATTATGGATGTGAATCACTATGCCCAGCCGATAATTGATATTTTTAACAATTCTACTTTTAATCTCTATTTGCTAGGACATTATACAACTTTTACTCTTCCTTTGGTGGTTGCTTAGAGACTATAGCATGCAGATTTTTAGCAAGCATTAGACTTGACAAAGTCTAATGTCAACTGGTATTTTTACCCTTTCCCAGTAGGAGGCTTTTAAGCCCTGTAACTCCATACACCTCCCTCCCAAATTATATACCGTTGTGGTCTTATATCTATAAATATTTTAAACTGCACAATACATTATTTTTGTTTTATATAGTTAACAATTTATTTAGAGTTACTAGTTGCTATGCTCTAATGTGTCCCTGATAATTTGTGTTGAAAACTGCATCCTCAATTCAACAGTCTTGGGAAGTGGGGCTTTTGGGGAAGAGGTAGGTGAAGGGATTAATGGGTTGGTGGGAGTAGGTTCACTCTCTCTTGCCCTTCCATCTTCTGCCATGTGAGGGCGCAGCATGAAGGCTCTCAGCGCCTTGATCTTGAACTTCTCAGCCACAAGAATTTTGAGGAAATAAATTTCCGTTCTTTATAAATTACCCAGTCTGAGATATTCTGTTACAGCGGCACAAATGAACGAAGGCCCTAGCATAATTATTACTTTTATTGCTTCGTGTTTCTTCCTCTGTTTCTGGCCTTCTGCACGGGCTCATTTTCCTTTTACCTGAACACCTTTTAATACTTGTAGTATGGGCTTGCTGGGGATGAATTCTCACTCTACTTTTTCTTGAAAAAATATTTATTTCTCCTTCATTCCTAAAGAGTATTTTCAATATCTGTAGATGTTTGCTAAGTCACTATGGCAGCTATTTTCCTTCAGTATATTGAAAATGCCATGTTATCGTCTTCTGGCTTCCATTGCTTCTACTGAGAAGTAAGCTATCATTTCAGTTGTTGTTCCTTTTAGGATGATCTGTCTTTTTTCCTCCGGCTGCCTTTTTTGTTTTAGACTAATTAGAGATCTGAAGTGATTTTGCCTTTCTTTCTTTCACTTTAAGCCAATTATGAAATTTCACAGTGATTTCTGAGGTAGGGGCAGAAGGAAGGCGGTGTTAAGAATCATCGGGATGGCAGAGCATGGTGGCTCATGCCTGTAATCCCAGCACTTTGGGAGGCCAAGGCAGGTGGACCATGAGGTCAGGAGTTCAAGATCAGCCTGGCCAAGATGGTGAAACCCCCCCTGTACTCAAAATACAAAAAATTAGCCGGGTGTGGTGGTGCGGGCCTGTAGTCCCAGCTACTCAGGAGGCTAAGGCAGGAGAATCTCTTGAACCCGGAAGGTGGAGGTTGCAGTGAGCCAAGATCATGCCACTGCACTCCAGCCTGGGGGACAGAGTGAGACTCCCTC
>NW_012115666.1:2001402-2003883 GCF_000951035.1 Colobus angolensis palliatus
TTTTTTTTTGAGACGGACTCTCACTCTGTCGCCCAGGCTGGAGTGCAGTGGCGCGATCTCGGCCCACTGCAAGCTCCGCCTCCCAAAGTGCTGGGATTTCAGATGTGGGCCACCGTGCCTGGCTCCCTCGCTGCTTTTTAAGAGTTTCTGTCTTCCTTGGATTTTCAGCCGTTTTACTCCAATGTGCCTAGGTGAAAACCTTTTCCCATCCTGCTTTGGGCTTGTAGGGCTTCTGGAATTGGTTGGACTGATGTCTGTACAAGATTTACTTTTGTGTTACCCCAGATCTATGCGCTAACCTTATTGACACAGATTCATATCTGCCCTCTGTGGTGGCTGTTCCCTGATCCTTGTCACACTTGAGCACAACCTGTGGCTTATCTCACACACTTGCTATGTGCTTTCATGTCCTGTCCTGGGACTTTCCCAGTGGGCTGAGGCACTCGGTGCTCACATGTACACAACCTTGAAGTGTGGGAGGTATTACGCCATGTAGTGTGTTCTACCAATGGGAGAGGAGAACTCCTGCACAGTTTTCTCTCCCTTCCTCCTCAGAACCAGATTGTTGAAGTAACAGTGGCTCACATACCTTTTCTGATGATGGGTTGCAAGACGAGGTAACAGACTTGCAATGAGTGTGTGCCCACGTTAGTATAACACATGCTGTATCTGTACTGCATCCTTCTCTATCTCACATCATTTTACCCCACTCTTGTGCTTGTGGGAATACACTTACCAGTAAAGTAAACATGTAAGTTTTTGCCTCAAGCTCTGCTTTTTACAGGATCTGGAGTATGACAATGTTTTTAGTCAGTTTGGAAATTTTTCAGCTATAAGCTCCTCAAATACTTATTCTGACCCACTTCCTCTTTCCTTTTTTTTTTTCTGGAACTCCAGTGAAATGCATGTTCTTTTTTTCCTTCATCACATCCTCTGGGTTTATTATTCTCTCTTATGTAATTTTTATCTGTCTCTCCATGCTTCATTCTGTTTTTTTTTTTTTTCTCTCCGCTCTTATAGTAATTCCCCTTTAAATCTGATGTCAAACCTAACTGCTAAATTCTTAGTTTCAGTTATATTTTTTAATGTTCGAATATTTCTGGGTACTTTTAAAAAAAGTGTGTATGTTATTTCTGTACAGTTTTCAACTGTATTTTCTATCTTAGATTTGTTTACTTGGCTGTAGTAAACATAGTTATTTTAATATCTAGATCTGTTAGTTCCAATATTCAGAACCCCTACAGATCTAGGTCTATTACTTACGATTTCTTTCAGTCTTCATGTTGTCTTGTCACCTCATGTGCTTGGGTACACAAGAGTGTGTGTTGGACATTTTATTTGAAAGATCGTTCACACAATTTGAGCCCTAGGAGATACCTCTCCCCAGAAAATATTTTCGTGTGTTTTGATCAGGTCCCTATGAGCACTGTCATCTTGGCCGACCTCAATCCGATTTCAGAGACTAGACTTCCAAATCACTGGAAGCTGGGCTGCAGTCTGAGGAAGGGCTGCTTTTCTTTTAGTTCTCCCTACAGTTGGGGTACTGTCATTTAGATAAAAGTGTGTGTGGGGGGAGTGGGGATTGTGCTAATAGGACATTTCCCTTAGTGGGACCTGGACTCCAACTTTTGTACCCCTTTTACATTACAACTGTCAAAAGAACCACTCCTTCTTTTAGCTGGAAAATGCCCCAGAGGTAAATAACCCCAATTGCCAGGATTCCTATCTTCTAGATTTTGCTAAAATCTAAATTAAATGAAGAACACATTGTCAAATTATGTGCCAGCAGAGTCAAGCTGGCAATAATTCTTTTCTGTACTGATAAAGAAATATGATAAATTTTTTATACTTTAGAAATACAGAGATGATCCTAAAAGAAGCTACCGCATTGCATCTTCAACTCAACATTACGTCCAGAACTACAATTTATCAAGTAAGAAAATGTATCCAGTAAGAAAAATAATCAAAAGTACAGATTATGTTGGAGGTTATTTTCGAAGGACATAATAATAATTTCTGATATGTGTTTCACAATGGCTCTGGTCAAATAATACTTCCTGGAAAACTTTACATTAATAGACGACAAAGCATAGATAACATTAACTCAAATTCACATGAATATCTGTCTCACAAAGAGAACAAGATGGGTAACTCTCGTGAAAATTTGCAAGTTAATGACCAGGCGCCGTGGCTAAGGCCTGTAATCTGGGAGGCTGAGATGGGTGGATCACCTGAGGAGCACTTTGGGAGGCTGAGATGGGTGGATCACCTGAGGTCGGGGGATTGAGATCAGCCTGGCCAACATGGTGAAACCCTGTCTCTACTAAAAATGCAAAAATGCGTCAGGCATGGTGGTGCACGTCTGTAATCCCAGATACTTGGGGGGCTGAGGCAAAAGAATTGCTTGAACCCAGAAGGCAGAGGTTGCAGTGAGCTGAGATCATGCACTGTACTCCAGCCTGGGCCACAGAGTGAGACTGT
>NW_012115666.1:2003933-2005523 GCF_000951035.1 Colobus angolensis palliatus
AAAAAAAAAAAAAAGTTTGCAGTTTAACATCTTACCAAAGAATATTCTTTGAACTTGATTTATGATACAAAGCAAAATCCTTCTGTTGCTATGGGGCAGATGGTACATCACTTTTATTGTAGTGATCTATCTATTAAGATAGATCTTTAATTACAAGGACACAAATTAATTAGCATTTTTTATAAAAACAGCCTGTGGAGATTGAATGTACTTGCAATTATGGAGAAAAGACATCAGGATATTACCTACTAACAGTGAAATCAAGAAGTTATAGCATTTTTTTCTCTAGTCTTCCATTTTTGTTGTTAGAAGACCTAAATCTGCATATGATCTCTTATTGAGCCTCAAATTTGCTTTCTCTTAAATACATAATGTACAGTTTCAATACTTATGCAATAAAATTTTTGATGCATTCCTTTAAGACTACAATATATATAACATGTTATCAGTATCACCACTATATACAGGCTTATCATAGTCCACAATATTGCTAATATGCCTTACACAATTTTCTGAAAGGCTACCAGCGCATGTAACTCAGCTCCTTCTCTCCCACTGCTAAAATGTGGTAGTTTCTATTTGAATGTGAATATGCAAATCCTAGACAAGTTCTAATTGACAAGAATATCGATAGCATATTCACTGTCAATAAGAGCACACACTACTCCTCTATTGATTAAGGTGAAATCTAGAGTCAAGAACTTCCGAAGGACCATGGCCCTAGTGGCCACTGTATCAGTACTGAGCAGATTTTAGAGATGTAGCCGAGGCATTGCCAGATTGTTCCAAAAAGGCCAGCACGGTCCTCAATCCTTGAATAGAATGTAAAACTCCATTTGATGAAAACTTACTATTCTATTCTTCCAAACTGTAGTGTTTAATTTATGTAATGGAAGCTGTGAACCTTTTCAATATGGAGAGTTGGGAGATAACTTGTGTTGGAGGTACTATAACATACATGTGTAAGATGAACATATAATTTCTCATCCAAACGGGGATACTTCTGAAAGCAGGAGGTACTATTAATATTTATACTATACTGAGATATAAGGTACAAACTGAAATTTGACAAGAGCAAATAGTACTGTGCAGACTCAAACCAGACTCACCCTACCTATAATGCAAGAAATGGACCAAATGCACGGTAAACACAGGCAAGCATAGTTTCCACAAATAGAATAGGTGCTCTTATGAGTTGTAATAAAGCTGCAAGTTTCATCCCAAGAACAAAAGAGAAATATACTTTGCAAGGGTTATATTTTCAGCTCAGCCCAGGCTGGGTACCATTATTATATTACAACAATCCAGGAACACCGCTTTTTCTCAACAGGATGAAGCAGACAAGTATCAATTACTCAGAATTAGAACTCTGCTGTACCCAAATCAATATTTAGCTAGACGTTTGCCTTCCTTTGCCCAGCCATCACACCTACCATCCTACGTGCAAGACAAGGCGTCAGAGAGATTCCTTACACAGTGGTGAATGGAGTATAAAAGCAGATATAGAAATTAGAGATATTTATAAAATTTGCGCATTGATATAACAATAAAAAATGCATTGTTATTGTATTCAGAGGCTACCAACTCGTG
>NW_012115666.1:2006933-2014123 GCF_000951035.1 Colobus angolensis palliatus
GTCTCTACAAAAATGAGCTGGGTGTGGTAGTGCACGCCTGTACAACTAGATACTTGGGTTTCCCCCTACAGCTTGGATTGGTTCACTTATGTATTTCTAAGATTTACCTATTTCTTCTAAAGGAAAGAAACAGATTAATCCTGAACCAGCTTCAGGTTGCTTGAGTAGAGTTTAAGAAGGAAAAGATTTTCTGTCTATGTGCCATTTTACCTAGAGTTCAAAGTTTAAAACACGAGAAGGAATGAATGCATTAACACAGATGTTCTGAGCTTCCCAGGAACCAGTCTTTCACTCAGCATTTATCCTCCAGGTGGCAGAAGCCCCTGTTTCCAAACAAGGGTGATTTTTGCCAGCTCTGGTTTTGTGTCTGGGTGTCTTTTCGTGATGTACATCCCAGTTCACCCACAGTGGATGCAAACTCACTCTTCCAGAATGAAATCGTATAAAGAACACGTATCACCTAAATTCTAACCTGCACAACTCTCAAACCTAGAATATAACCTCTCAAGTAGTTGTAATTATGAGTGGTTGTCTTACCAGATGTGGCAGAAACTACTAGCTAGTGCATTTCCCCCTCCTTAATGGCATAGTTAGAATACCTTTCCCAGCTTTCCTTACAGTTAGATGTGACTATGTGACTGAATTTAACTGATGGCTTGCAAGTGGAGGTGACTTTACAGAAATAAGTTTATGCCATGCACCCCCTTTTCCACTTCTGCCATCTGGTTCCAAGCAAGAGATCCTATACTAGAGGCACAAGATGGAAGAGCCTGGGTTCCTGAGTCACCTCCTGGAGGAAAAACACCCACATCCCATTGCCCAGGACTGTTATGCGAGTGAGAAGTCTCATTCTATTGTGATTGCATCATTGTATATCTTGGGATTTCTTTGTTATAGCAATTTAGGCCACCTAAACACTATATTTGATAAATAATTATTCTGGAGATAATGTTATGATTGATATTACTGAATTTTCTTCTGTGTATATAAGTGTGATCAATATGGACATCTTTTGGATTGTCTTAATCTCTCCTATAAAATAATACTTAAGTTTCCATGTAATGCAAAGCATTTTTTTTTCAAAAGGATTGTAAAACTTACCTTTTTACTTTGGATGCTCTCAATTTTTATAAAGGTGGTTTCCAAATATTGTCAAATAATATTCTAGAATGTGTGTTTTTACTAAGAAAAGAACATTCGTTCATTTATTGTAAGGCATAATGTAGGTCCTACCTCTGGGTTTGCTTATATTCCAACACGGAAGAAATAAGATATATGCATAAATAACATTAGCAAAATGGTGATAGGTTCCAAAAACTGATTTAAAAATTATTCAATTTGAAAACATTCAAAACCAAATATGAATATATGTTTCTGGGTGACTCATAATTGTCTCAAAAATGGAAAAGTCCTAATTGTAATAAACCTTTTAATACAGAACAAAGATTAAATAATTTCTACTTTTAGTTTTGGGGATGGAAAGACAGAAACAAATTTTTAAAATTAATGTATAGCCAGGCGCGGAGTCTCACGCCTGTAATCCCAGCACTTTGGGAGGCCGAGGCGGGCGGATCACAAGGTCAGGAGTTCAAGACCAGTTTGGTCAATATGGTGAAACCCCGTTTCTACTAAAACTACAAAAATTAGCTGAGCATGGGGCAGGCGCCTGTACTCCCAGCTACTTGGGAGGCTGAGGCAGGAGAATCGCTTGAACCAAGGAGGCGGAGATCGCAGTGAGCAGAGATAGCGCCACTGCACTCCAGCCTGGGCGATAGAGCGAGACTTGGTCTCAAAAAATTAATTAATTAATTAATTAATATATAGATATTTTCTGTGTTCAAAGACCTCAGGTATTACTGAAATGAACAGCTGTTTTAAGATGTGTGGGGAAAAAAAATAAGACAAATCTATCAGCCTTGAATGTAATCAGGGAAATTTTAGAAAGATTCCAACAGTAATACAAAAAAGTTATAGCTAACATAGTGGCACCCAAAGAATGACCACACCTCATTTTAAATGTCTCAGGTTTTCATAGGTATAGAGAACCTGTTTGGATTACATTATATCAGTAATACTTTCATATGTACTTTAAAGTAGATTAAAACGGGCTTTACTATTTGCTCAAAATTGGATAGCTCTCTCCAGCTATCCAATTTTTTTGTTGTTGTTTTTTTTAGATAGAGTCTTGCTCTGTCATCCAGGCTGGAGTGTAATGGCACGATCTCAGCTCGCCACTTCTGCCTCCCAGGTTCAAGTGATTCTTCTGCCTCAGCCTTCTGAGTAGCTGGGATTACAGGTGTGCGCAACCACGCCCAGCTAATTTTTGTATTTTTACTACAGACGGGGTTTCACCATGTTAGTCAGGTTGGTCTTGAACTCCTGACCCGAGGTGATCCACTGGCCTCAGCCTTTCAAAGTACTGGGATTATAGGCATTAGCCACAGCACCCAGCTTCGCTCTGGCTTCTTGACTGTGGTCTGATAGGTGTACCCATTCCATAATGATTGCAGACTGAGCAACACTTCAGATGCTTGCTGGTGGACAGCATGAAATCTGGAAGGCAAAATGAAATTTTATTCTTGACTTTGATGGATCTATTAAGTCATTAAATTCATATTTCATCTTTGTATAAGGAATGTGGTTATTATGGCAGGTTTCATGGTCAACAAAACAGTTTCCAGCTTTTTAATGATCATTTTCTGAGCTAATTTATTTCTCCCTTCTAAGTGAATGCATGTATTTGTGCAATATTATTGCTGTGGACTAAGATCCTTGGAGATACACCTACTTTCATGCCCCAGTACAAGTGATCTTAATTTGGGGTAATAGAGGAGTGCTTTTTTCTGACTCACAAGAGCTTTTCTTCTTCGTTTGTATGCTGCATTTATTTGTCAAATAAGTAACAGTTATCTGCTAATTGAACAAAACCAGAAAAAATTATAAATAGATATTAATGAAATATATTTTTAACATTTGAATTTTCCCAGTTCTCCAGAGTGGAGGTCTAGCATACCGCATGGATTTAAATTACAAAAATTTAGATACACATATTAATGAAAAAAGAAAACAAATTACAAATATATATATATATAATGCAAATATTTTGTTGGTGTCTTAACAGATTTTTTAAGAATAATTTTTACTAAATTCAATATTTTTTAATATTGGAACCTAACTTCCAGGTATGAAACAATTCTACAGTACCTAATTTTTGAAAATACCATTACCAGCTGGATGCGGTGGCTCATGCCTATAATCCCAGCACTTTGGGAGGCTGTGGTGGGCGGATCATGAGGTCAGGAGATCAAGACCATCCTGGCTAAGATGGTGAAACCCCATCTCTACTAAAAAAAAAAAAATAGCTGGGAGTGGTGGCAGGCGCCTGTAGTTCCAGCTACTCGGGAGGCTGAGGCAGGAGAATCGCTTGAACCCGGGAGGTGGAGGTTGCAGTGAGCTGAGGTTGTGCCAATGTACTCCAAACTGGACAACAGAGCGAGACTCTGTCTCAAAAAAAAAAAAAAAATACCATTATCAAAAGAAAACTGAAGTTTGGCAACCTTCCCTAAGGGGTAAGCTAACTTTGATAATATTTTTTAAAGTTTGTGCATGACAACTATTATTAGCTTTACAGTCTTTACTGTAATTTTACTAATTTTAGATTTAGTAAAGATAAAGTCTTTTAACAATCTTAAAGGTTAAATACTTAATTACCTAAAGAAGTCTGGACTTGTTTCTGCTGAATTACCCTTGTCTCCCAAACTGTGAGAACATTTCCTTCTGTTGCTTAGAGAAGTTCCCAACCAGCAATCACTGTTTTCATTTTGTCTTTTCAAATGCTTTTGGGCTGGCTGCTTGATTTCGTGATGCACTTAATTTTTGAGATACTATTCTCATTCTACAGGCAGTCTATTTTAAAATCAGCATTTTCATCAAGAAGCAATTATTAAGTAATTTCTATGAGTCACTATGCTTGAGGAAAAAGAAGAGACAGTCACATCTCTACACTTACAGTAAATATTTGTGATTCATGGAAAAAATGAGCTTTTACAGAAACATGACACACGGGTTCTCAATAATAAATAGTTAATTCCAACCAGAGAACTATCCAGAAAGACTTCAGGAGGAGGGTATATTTGAACTGGACGCTGAAGGATGATAGTGATCGCTATATGCCCAGATGTCTCAAGTCATAAAATCAGTACATAAAAATTTGACTTTTAAATTTTTCTAAAACTGAACTTAATTTCTATCTCGTCTCCATTTCTGCCTGCTATGGCAAAACTTAATCTAGACATTTCCAGATAAACTCAGCCAAATATTGAGATTTCTTATGCATTTTGAAATTCAGTCAAACACATCCTGGCTATTTGAGTTGGGGTCCATGGGCCCAGCAGCATCAGCAGCATCTGGGAGCTTTTTAGAAATGCAGAATCTTGGTCCCCACTGGAGATCTTCTGAGTCTGAATCAAGATTTGTATTTAAAAATCCCTAAATCAGAATCAGTAGTTTCACAAGGTTTCCAAGTGATTTATATGCACATTAAAATTTGAGAAGCCCTGAAATACATTTCTTGTCACTTTCCTCTTCAGTATGGAATCTGAGCTCCAGGGCTTTGGAAGTGTGCTGGGATCAGGGGCAGTCATCTAGCTGTGCATTTGCAAGGTCAGCCACTGAATTTGCTACAGAGTCAACCAGTCTGCTTCTGAGATGGTTGACAAGCCTTCCATGGTGACTAGCCTCGGTTGGGATGGAAGCTGGTCTCCATCTAAACTCGGTCTCAACTTTCCTGCTCTACCATAGGTTTCTCTCTTTCCCTGGCTGCAAGACCTTTAAAGATCTACCATACCTCACTTTTCACTAATCTCACATCATTTCTCTCATTTTTCAAAGTTTCTCTACTTTCCCAGAAACTTTCTGATTCATTCAATCTTTGTAGAAGGCTGCTAGCTCAGGCCTCTGAAGTTCAACTAGTCAGTGACCACAGGTGCAGGGTTGGCCTTCTTGTGGTTGGGAGAGAAGTCAGACAGGCTGTGTCTAACTATATATTGCTGAGTTCCTAATCAACGATGCATAGTGAGTGGAAGGAAAATGGAAACGTTGCTGAGTGTGAATCCTTAATCACAACGGCAAAGACAATTTTTCCAAATAATGTAACATTCACAGGTTCCTAGGAATTTGAGGTAGATATCTTTTAGGGGGCTGTTCTTGGCCTACCACATACAGATTAGTACATACACATATATTTATTTGCTCTGTCAGCTGAGAGGGCCTAAAAAGAAACAAGGTAGCGCACAGTGCCTGTTCAGATCTTGGTTTCTATTGTAATACCATTCTCTAGTAGAAGAAACCAGGGCTACTTGGAGAAATGGCTGATTCTAGTACTGGGCAGGATATACACATGAATAGCCTAGGGCATCTTGTAGTGCTAGAAAAAGGAATTTCTCAAAAATGAACAAATGAAACCCTATCTCTACTAAAAAATATAAAAATTGCTGGGTGTAGTGGCATGCACCTGTAATCCCAGCTACTTGGGAAGCTGAGGCAGGAAAATCGCTTGAACCTAGGAGGCAGAGATTGCAGTGAGCCAAGATTGTGCCACTATACTCCAGCCTGGGCGGCAGAGCTAGACTCTGTCTCAAAAAAATAAAAAAGGCATTTCAAAGGAGCCCAGGAGCCAACTGAAAGAGTTCTCAATGGCCAAAGCTGGAAGAATTAGAGAAAAAAGTAGTAGTATTGAATTACAACCCAAGTACAAAAAATACCCAGCAATTCCTACTGATCTAAATAAATGATTGACTAAATTAATAAATGGGAGAGAAGAGACAAATGTCCTGTAAAGAAGAATTCAAAATCATGTAAGTAGATACTTCACTGTAAAGACTGGGAGCATAATTTCTTGCCTTTTAAGTGTGGGCTGTACATTTTTACTTCCTTTCAATAATACATCATGGAAAAGGGGGAAAAGAGAATAACTTCCCAGTGGAGAAACCTGACAAACCTCTTTCAGCCAGGTGACGAAGGTCAACACCAACAGTCACAAATCACACAGACAGTCTGTACCATTGACGTGATGTGAGGAGAGTGACACTTTACTTCTGTCATCTTCCTTCTCCACACCCATAGCCTTAGTCTCATCATTGTAAAAACATTCCATTTAAATTTAAATTGAGGAACATGCTTTAAAAAGTAGCTGACCAGTACTGCTTAAAACTGTCAAAATCATTGAAGACAAGGAAAGTCTTAGAAACTGTCACAGCCAAGAGGAACCTAAGGAGATAGGACAACTAAATGTAATGTGGTATCCTGGATGAGATTCTGGAACAGAAGATGGGTATTAGAGGTCAGGAACAGTGACTCATGCCTGTAATCGGAGCACTTTGGAAGGCCGAGGTGGGTGGATCATCTGAGGTCAGGAGTTCCAGACCAGCCTGGCCAACATGGTGAAACCCCATCTCTACTTAAAAAAAAAAAAAAAAAAAAAATTAGCTGGGCGTGGTGATACACACCTGCAGTTCCAGCTACTTGGGAGGCTGAGGCAGGAGAATCGCTGGAAGCTGGGAGGCAGAGGTTGCAGTGAGCCAAGATTGTGCCACTGCACTCCAACCTGGGCGACAGAGCAAGATTCTGTCTCAAAAAAAAAAAAAAAAAAAGGAAAGAAAAAGAAAAAAAAAGGATATTAGAGAAAAACTAAGAAAATCTGAATGAACTATGGACTTTGGTTAATAATAAAGTGACGATATTGGCTCATTAATTGTAACAAAAGCACTATACTAATGTAAAATATTACTAAAAGGGGCAATTGTGTGCAGAGATGGGGTAACATATTAGCACTCTCTGTAGTCTCTGCTCAATTTTTCTGTAAATCTAAAACTGTCAGAAAAATCATAACATCTTTATTGCTATTTCACTTACTTCATAGTCAGCATCTATTTTTTTTTTCTTTGGCAATTTAAAGAGCTTAACTTCTTAGCTGGCTAATGCTGATCAGTGGGAATACATATGCATGGGGTCTGGAGTGAGCTGTGGATCCTGCCTCCCTCAGTGATCTGTGTGGATTTTGACAAGATTTTTTAACCTCTGTACCTCAGTTGCCTGTGGGTACAATAATGACATGCCTCAGTTGCCTCATGAAGATAATGATAACATTGTACCTCTACCTCCAGACTTGTTATGAGATTTAAGTGAAATGT
>NW_012115666.1:2014344-2016964 GCF_000951035.1 Colobus angolensis palliatus
TTTTTTTTTTTTTTGTATTTTTAGTACAGATAGGATTTCACTATGTTAACCAGGCTGGTCTCAATCTCCCGACCTTAGGTGACCCACCCACCTCGGCCTCCCAAAGTGCTGGGTTTACAGGCGTGAGCAACTGCGCCTGGTCAAAGTGAGATAATGTCTTGTTGGTAGATTCCTTGAAGCAAGGGATCTTGTCTGTTGTGACTCATCAGTGTATGTTTCACACCTGTTCTGCCTAGTACAGGGGTTGGAAAACATTTTCTATAAAGGTCCAGGTAGTAAATATCTAGGATTTGTTAGCTATATGGTCTCTGCTGCAACAATTCAATTCTGCTGTTACAGTGCAAAAGCAAAGACAATAGGTAAATGAATGGGCATGGTAAATTTCCAATTAAACTTTATAGACAGTGACATTTGAATCTTATATATAATTTTCATGTGCCATGAAATATCATCCTTCCTTTGATTTTTTTCTCCCAATCATTTCAAAATGTAAAGCCATTGATAGGCAGGATCTGAAGCTCACTCCAGACCCCATGCCTAATACATATCAAAGTTGGTCAACCAGGGCCAGTCACAGTGGCTCAGGCCTGTAATCTCAGCACTTTTGGGGGGCAGATCACTTGACCTCAAGAGTTCCAGACCAGCCTGTTGAAACCTCATCTCTACTAAAAATATTTTTAAAAGGCTGGGCACGGTGACTCACGCCTGTAATCTCAGTACTTTGGGAGGCCGAGGTGAATAAATCACCTGAGGTCAGGTGTTCAAGACCAGCCTGGTCAGCACGGTGAAAGCCCGTCTCTACTAAAAATACAAAAATTAGCCAGGCGTGGTGGCGGTGGCACGTGCCTGTAATCCCAGCTACTTAGGAGGCTAAGGCAGGAGAACCGCTTGAACCCAGGAGGCGGAGGTTGCAGTGAGCCGCCATCGGGCCACTGCATTCCAGCCTGGGTAACAGAGACTCCATCTAAAAAATACATAAATATTTTAAAAAATCAGCCAGGCATGGTGGTGTGCACCTGTAATCCCAGCTACTCAGGAGGCTGAGGCAGGAGAATCACTTGAACCTGGGAGGCAGAGGTTGCTGTGAGCTGAGATCACACCACTACACTCCAGGCTGGGTGACAGAGGGAGACTCAGTCTTAAAAAAAAAAAAGGTAGCTAGCCAGAAAGTTAAGCTCTTTAAATTGCCAGAAAAAGAAAAATAAATTAGCTGACTATGAAGAGACTGAATAGTAATGAGGACATTACTTTTTGAAGATCATAAATCCAGACAGTGGGCTGGATTTAGCCTGCAGGTCACAGTTTGCTGACACCCTGTCTTGTACAAGGTAAGTATTCACTAAACTCAAAAGGCATTTTGTAGTATGGAAATAGCATTAGTATTATCACTATTTGTGTTTGTAGCAGCTTGAAGGTAAATGTTTTCAAGGTCATGTAACTTTGCTTCATAAATTTTAACTGTATATTTACAATGAGCTCCTTTAAAAACACCAAACCAACATCTTCCTATTCATAAACCATGTGTTACAATGACAGATCTTTACAACCTTAACTTGCTAAAGAGTTAACAACATTGAAAAAACAGTGAAATCATTTTGCCTTTTCTAAAGTTTCTTTCCTAATTATGCTATTTTAGAAGTAAATTGTGATATAAAAAATTATTTAGTGAATTTGTTTATTTTTAAGAGATCGTTCATGAAACTGTTTCAACCATCTTTGTTTTATAGGGGGTTCTCTGGAGAGTCTAGTTAAAAACCTCAAAGAGAAAACAGTTGTTGCTATGTGGAAATATAACATACGTCTTTCTGACAGTATGTTTAGCTTCTTCTCCTCTAGGTTCTGTTCATAGTAGGAACATTCTGTGTTGGAGGGACTGCCTGTACATTACCTTATTGCTCTTACCCTGCATAGTAATGTTGAAGCTCTTTCTAGAACCAGGGCTACAATCCTCAAGTCAGAAGACAGTTTTTCCACAATTAATCTGAAGACAAAAAAGCAGCAGCATTTTAATTTATTCTCAAGCCCTGGTTCAAAGACTTCCATTGGATGAAGCTCTGCAGAAAATAAATTCTATGCAAAGTAGGGCTGTTTTCAATGAACACAAATGTTTGGATTGTTGAAATGTCTTTTTAAAAATCCACTTGATTCTGAGCTTCTAGAGTCAAGCATTGGGCTTTGCCTTTTGTCATATCTTCTACAACACTAAGCAATCATTTTCCAAATTGTATGGACTGCATCGTGGAAGTGAATTTAAAATTCCTATAAATTTAATTTAGCTATTGGAGAGGAACCAAGAAAGAATAGATGGACTTGCGTCAAATAACAGTTGTTATTTGACAATAAAATAAGCCCACTTATTTTCTTTATAAATTACCCAGTCTCTGGTGTTCCTTTATAGAATTGCAAGAACGGCCTAACACAAGGTTACATCTTGATCAACCTATCATAAGTTGAAAACATTGTAAGTTGAAATGCATTTAATACACCTAACCTACTGAGCATCATAGCTTAGCCTCATCTACCTTAAACGTGCTCAGCCAGGCGCGGTGGCTCATGCCTGTAATCCCAGCACTTTGGGAGGCCGAGGTGGGTGGATCACAAGGTCAGGAGATCGAGACTA
>NW_012115666.1:2018164-2018499 GCF_000951035.1 Colobus angolensis palliatus
TGATGGGTATTCATCATTCCAGAATTCCCTGCTAGGTTGGCCAAAGATTTGAATGGCCTGATCACACGGTATCATGTTGATTTGTCTTCTGCTCAATTCTTCCTGATGCCCCCTTCTTTCTCATGTTGTACCCCAAATTCCATCTCAGTGTCTACTCCAGAAAATGCAACCTGTGACAGAGGTTGTATTAGTATTATCATTCTGAGACCTCTGTGTATGTAGATCAAGATAAAACAAATGAGTTATTCTGTTTATTTTGTATACAATTGGAATTTTTAGAGTAGGAGAAAGAAGTTTCAGTGAAAGATCAATAAAGGGCTTAAAATAAAAACCCT
>NW_012115666.1:2019364-2028043 GCF_000951035.1 Colobus angolensis palliatus
GGCTGGCTAGTTTACAGTTTTGGCTGGCTAGTTTGCGGACGGACTTTGTAGGATGGCATAATTCACATCTGTGCTACAGCTGGGACAATTAGGATGGCAGGTGCCTCTCTCCATGTGGTGTTTTAGTCTCTAGGAGTGTAATCAAGGCTTGTTTCCAGCAGTGTGGTGAGCCAGCCCCATTGCACATGTGTTTTTCAAGTCTCTGCTTTTGTCACCTTTGCTGTTTTCCATCAGCCAAATCAAATCACATGGCCAAGTGCAGATTCAAGGGGTAAAGAGACTCGACCTCTCAATGGTAGAAGTGTCAAAGCCACATTACGAAGAGACATGGGGTATGCAGGAGGGAGAGGAATTTGTGCCAATTTCTGTAATTTACCATCATTTTCTAGCACATTTTACAATGCCTAGAAGCAATGATTTACTGAAAAAATGCTATTTTAAGACCCCAGTCTGGCCACTTCAGGAGTTCGTTGCTCTTCAGCTGGTCACTGTCTCTGGGTTTTTTCCTACTGACTAGGAAAGAGCACCACGACATCTTGGCACAATGGTTGCTTCCATGTTTGGGGCAGGGAAAGTAAAAGAGGAGGCTGGAATATCTTACAATACCAGACAGCAACAAAGCTATCAAAGACTATTAGGATTTCATTAAAGGAACCTGAAACCAACTTTAATAGACTTCCACTGACCTAAGAAGGAGAAATTTTAACATGAATAATAATAGCTTCAAAGGATTGAAATACCTCAAATATTTCAATATTGTTTAAAATATTCAAATATGTTTAAAATCCATGAGTTCATAATGACGCTAAAGAAAAAAAAAACCATTGGTCATTTTTGGAGGATGTTAGGAAACTAACTCATTATGCTGAAAACTGGTAAAGGGAAAAGAATGAAGCATTTATTTTGTCTTTCTTATATTGCTTGTACCGCAGGGTAACCAAGTAGTTGATGATGAGAAGTTTCTCTTTGTAGTTATATTCCCTCTAATAAATAAAGAAGAATGGTAAAATTAGAGCATCACCGTTTTTCAATTCCCAACAAATTAATCAACATGGGCAGCCGTCATCATCAACTGCTAACACACACACACACACACACACACACACACACACACACACAGACTACACACACAGGCAACTAGACACAGTGCCTCCTGTGGGAAAAAGGTAGAGGTAGCACCACCTGTGAAACAGTCTTACCTGCCCCGCCCCCCCCCAAAAAAAGGGAATCTAATCAAGACTTCAAATTAAACTCCAGTGAAAAGGTTAGAGGAATGTGTTAAATGACACCCTATGACTGGTGTGCGGTGGCTCACGCCTGTAATCCCATCACTTTGGCAAGCTGAGGTAGGAGGGTTGCTTGAGGCCAGGAGTTTGAGACTAGTGTGGTCAACACAGTGAGACTCTGTCTCTACAAAAACTTTAAAAAATTAGTCAGGCATGGTGGCCCGTGCCTCTAATCCCAGGCACTCAGGAGGCTGCGGTAGGAGGATCCTTTGAGCCCCGGAGTTCAAGGCTGCAGTGAGCTGTAATTGTGCCACTGCCCTCCAGCCTAGGTGACAGAGGAAAAACCCATCTCAGAACAACATCAGCAACAACAAAAAAACCCTAGGGATGCAACCAGGAAATCTAGCCTGCGGAAGACAATCTTGTTTTGTTTTGTTGTTGACAAAAAAAAGTTGAGTTGCAAGGCATATTAAAAAACAAGAAAAGAAAAAGGAAAAAAAATAGAAGGGGGACATAAAGATTAAAAGATGTATCAACCAGTTAAAATATATGGACCTCAGCCAGGGACAGTGGTTCACACCTGTAATCTCAGCACTTTGGGAGGCCAAGGTAGGCGGATCACCTGAGGTCAGGAGTTTGAGAACAGCCCGGCCAACACGGTGAAACCCCATCTCTACTAAAAATACAAAAAAATTAGCTGGGCATGGTGGCGGGCGCCTGTAATCCCAGCTACTCAGGAGACTGAGGCAGGAGAATCGCTTGAACCCAGGAGGCAGAGGTTGCAGTAAGCCGAGATCATGCCACTGCACTCCAGCCTGGGCAACAAATATATATATAACTATATATATATACCTCATTGAGACTCTGATTCACAAAATAAAGTGTAAAACCAAATTCTGGAAGGAAATCAGGAACCTGTAAAAGTTGACTGCATATTTGATGATATTCAGCTGCTAAATATGGTTCACTTTTTTAAGATTTGATAATGATCTTATACCCGTGTTTTAAAGAGTTGTCATCTTTATTATATGTATGAAATATATATGTATAAAGTCTGGAATTTGCTTTAAAATAATCTGAGTAGGGGGAAAGAGTTGAATTATAGAGAAGATTGGCCAAATGTTTTTAATTGTTGAAACTGGGTGGTGTAACGGGAGTTTATAATATGACTCTACTTTTATAAATGTTTGAAATCATCTATGACAGTTAAAACATTCATACTTAAAACATTTAGAAATGAGGACAATAATAAGGCTCCAGGGGAAAAATAATGAATATACCTACTACAAGAAGAAAAACTAAGAGAGTGAAGGGTAACAGAATACTCCCTTTGAAGATTCCTGTCATATTTGACTTTTTCCTTCTTTTCTGTGGTCTATTTTCTTTATTCCCTCAAGAGAACATTCTTTTGTATCTCTGCTAGTTGTTTTCCATTTGACCATCCAAGATTCATTCTCTGACATTCTTTGCCTTTCTCAACGTTCCTGGAAGTCAAGGATTGTGTTACCTGTGTTCCCTGATCAACTGATTGGTCGGGTTTAGCCAGGGGAGTGTAGAGGAGACAGCGGTGAGAGTATTAATTCCACTGTTTCCTCACTACTTGGGCTCTGTGTGGTTTTTTTTCTTATACATAATTTCAACTTTTACTTTAGATTCCAGGGGTACATGTGCAGGTTTGTTACATGGGTATATTGTGTGATGCTGAGGTTTTGGGTACAAAATGATTCCGTCACCCGGGTAGTAAGCATAATATCCAATAAACACTTTTCAACACTTGCACCCCTTTCTGTCTCCTCTTTCTAGTAGTCCCCAGTGTTTACTGTTCCCCATCTTTATGTCCATGAGTACCGCATATTTACCTCCCACTTATGAGAACATGTAGTTTTTGGTTTTCTGTTCATGTGTCTGTGTACTTTTTTTTTTTTTTAATTTAGGATAATGGCTTCCAGCAGCATCCGTGTTGCTGCAAAGGACATGAGCTCCATTTTTTTTTTCTTTTTTTGAGACAGAGTCTTGCTCTGTCACTCAGGCTGGAGTGCAGTGGTGAGATCTTGGCTCACTGCAACCTCTGTCTCCTGGGTTCAAGCTATTCTCATGCCTCAGCTTCCCGAGTAGCTGGGATTACAGGCGTGAGTCACCACACTCAGCTAAATTTTTTAGTTGAGACAGGTTTCTACCATCTTGGCCACGCTGGTCCCGAACTCCTGACCTCAGGTGATCCACCTGCCTCAGTCTTCCAAAGTGCTAGGATTACAGGCGTGAGCCACCGTGCCTGGTCTCCAGCTCTTTTTTTTTTTGAAATGGGGTCTTTCCCTGTTGCCCAGACTTGAGTGTAATGGCAAGATCTCGGCTCACTGCAACCTCCACCTTCCAGGTTCAAGCGATTCTCCAACCTCAGCCTCATGAGTAGCTGGGATGACAGGCACCTGTCATCATACCTGGCTAATTTTTGTATTTTTTTTGTAGAGACAGGGTTTCACCATGTTGGCCAGGCTGGTCTTCAAGAGCTCATTCTTTTTTCTGGCTGTGTAGTATTACATGGTGTATATGTACCACATTCTCTTTATCCAATCCACCATTGATGGGCACCTAGGTTGATTCCAGGTCTTTGCTATTGTGAATGGTGCTGTGATGAACATACAAGTGCATGTGCCTTTTTGGTAGAAGTATTCATTTTTCTGCAGGTATATACCCAGTAATGGGATTGCTGGGCTTAATGGTAGTTCTGTTCTAAGTTCTTTCACAAATCTCCAAACTGCTTTCCACCATGGCTGAACTAATTTACACTCCCACTGATAGTGTAGAAGCACTCTCTGTTCTCCACAGAATATCACCAACATCTGTTATTTTCCAACTTTTTAATCATGACCATTCTGACTGGTTTGAGATGGTATCTTATTGTGGTTTTGATTTGCATTTTTCTGATTATTAGTGATGTTGAACATTTTTTCATGTTTGCTGGCTGCTTGTATGTCTTCTTTTGAGAAGTGTCTGTGTCTTTTGCCCACTTTTTAATGGGGTTATTTGTTTTTTTTGCTTGTTGATTTGTTTAAATTCCTTCTAGGTTCTGGATACTAGAACTTTGTTGAATGGATAGTTTGCATATATTTTCTTCTATTCCATAGGATGTTTACTCTATTGATAATTTCTTTTGCTGAGCAGAAGTTCTTTAGTTTAATTAGGTCCCATTTGTCAATTTTTGTTTTTGTTGCAGTTACTTTTGAGGACTTCCTCATAAATTCTTTCCCTAGGTTTTCTTTTAAGATTTTTATAGTTTGAGGCCTTACATTTAAATCCTTAATCCATCTTGAGTTAATTTTTGTGTATGGTGAAAGGTAGGGATCGAATTTCATTCCTCTGCATATGACTAACCAATCCACCTCAGCACCATTTATTGAATAGGGAATCCTTTCTTCATTGCTTATTTTTGTTGACTTTGTTGAAGATCAGGTGGTTCTAAGTGTGTGGCTTTATTGCTGGGTTTTCTATTCTGTTCCATTGGTCTATGTGCTCTGTTTTTGTAGAAGTATCGTGCTGTTTTGGTTACTGTAGCCTTATAATATAGTTTGGAATCAGGTAATGTGATACTTCTCACTTTGTTCTTTTTCCTTAGGATTGTGTTAACTATTTGGTCTCTTTTTAGGTTCTATATGACTTTTAGAATAGTTTTTTTCTAGTTCTGTGAAAAGTTACACTGGTCAAGTTTTACAGAAATAGTGTTGAATCTGTAGATGGCTTTGGGCAGTATGGCCCAAAGCAATATGGCCATTTTAGTGATATTGATTTTCCAATCCATGAGCAGGGAATGTTTTTCCTTTTGTTTGTGTCATCTCTGATTTATTTCAGCGGTGTTTTACAGTTCTTCTTGTGAAGATCCTTCATACCCTTGGTTAGATGTATTCCCATTTATTTTTATTTGTGTGTGTGTGTGTGGCTATTGTAAAAGGGATTGTGTTCTTGATTTGACTCCCAGCTTGAATATTATTGGTGTATAGAAATGCTACTAATTTTCATACATTGATTTTGAACCTGAAATTTTACTGAGGACATTAATCTGTCGAGGAACCTTTTGGTGGAGTCTTCAGGTTTTCTAGGTAAAGAATCATATCATCAGCAAAGAGATAGTTTAACTCTTTATTTTTCTATTTGGATGCCTTTTATTTCTTTCTCTTGCCTGACTGCTCTGGCTAGGACTTCTATTACATTGAATAGGAATAGTGAGAGTGGGAGTCTTTGTGTTGTTCCAGTTCTCAAGGGGAATGCGTCCAGCTTTTTTCCATTCAGTATGATGCTGGTTGTGGGTTTGTCATAGATGGCTCTTATTATTTTGAGGTATGTTCCTTCAACGCCTAGTTTGTTGAGGGTTTTTATGATGAAGTGATACTGGATTTTATCAAAAGTTTTTCCTGTGTCTATTGAGATGATTGTATGGTTTTGTTTTAATTCTGTTTGTGTGAAGAATCACATTTATTGATTTGCATATGTTGAACTAAGCTTATTCCCCAGGAATACCTTGATTGTGGTGCATTAACTTTTTAATGTGCTGCTAGATTCAATTTGCTAGTATTTCGCTGAGGATTTTTGGGTCTATGTTCATCAGGGATATTGGCCTGCAGTTTTCTTTTTTCATTGTGTCTTTGCTGTATTTTGGTATCAGGCTGATACTGGTTTTGTAGAATGAGTTAAGGAGGAGTTGCTCCTCTTCAATTCTTTTGAAAAGTGTCAGGAGAATTGGTAGAACCTCTTCTTTGTAAGTCGGTTAGAATTTGGCCATGAATCTCTCTGGTCCAGGGCTACTTTTGTTTGGTAAATTTTTTATTACTGATTAAATTTCAGAACTCAATATTGGTCTGTTCATGGTTTCAATTTCTTCTTGATTCAATCTTGGGAGGCTGTGTGTTTCCAGGAATTTATCCATTTCTTCTAGATTTTCTTGTTTATGTGCATAGAGGTGTTCATATTAGTCTCTGAGGATCTTTTGTATTTCTGTGGGATTGGTTGTAATGCCACCTTTGTAATTTCTGATTGTGCTTATTTATATCTTCTCTCTTTTTTTCTTTGTTAATCTAGCTAGCAGTCTATCCGTCTTGCTTATCTTTTCAAATAACCAATATTTGGTTTTGTTGATCCTTTGTGTGAATTTTGAGGTCTCCATTTCATTCAGTTCTGCTCTGATTTTAGTTCTTTATTTTCTTCGGATAGCTTTGAGGTTAGTTTGTTCTCATTTTTCTAGTTCCTCTAGATGTGATGTTAGATTATTAATTTGAGATCTAACTTCTTGATGTAGGTGTTTAGAATTATAAACTTTTCTCTTATCACTGCACCCATCAACCACAAGATATACATTATTTTCTTCACATGGGACATACTCAAAGATTGACCATGTGCTCAGCCATAATGCAAGTCTCAATACATTTTTAAAAAATCGAAATTGTACCAACCATACTCTTGGACCACAGTGGAAAATAGAAATGCCAAGAAGATCTCTCAAAACCACATAATTACATGGAAATTAAGCCAACTTGCTCCTGAATGACTTTAGGGTAAATAGCGAAATTAAGGCAGAAATAAAAAAATTATTTGAAATAAGTGAAAACAAAGACACAACATACCAAAATCTCTAGGATGCAGCAAAAGCAATGTTAAGATGGCTCTGTGGTTTTGACAGTGGCAGCTTCATTGCACAGCTGTAGCTCTTGCAAGATGGCCCATCCTGCCCAGCTCTGCACTCTCTGTGCTCTGGTAACACTATTTCCTACCCTTGCATCTTCAGCCTTAGAAATGGTAATGGAGCCCCACTGTTGCAAGCTCTAGGTGGCTCAACATTCTTTGCTTGGTCCTTTCATGAAGGAGCTCTTTAAGTAGTTCCCTCATTAAAGACTCATCATTTGAAATATTTGAGCCTCGTGCCTGTAATCCCAGCACTTTGGAGGCCAAGACAGGTGGATCACCTGAGGTCAGGAGTTAGAGACCAGCCTGGCCAACATGGTGAAACCCTGCCTCTACTGAAAATAAAAAAATATTAGCCGGGCGTGGTGGCGTGCGTCTGTGATCTCAGCTACTCAGGAGGCTGAGGCAGGAGAATTGCTTGCACCTGGGAAGCGGAGGTTGCAGTTAACTGAGATTGTGCCACTACACTCCAGCCTGGGCAACAAAGCAAGACCTTGTCTGACAAAAAAAAAAAAAAGGAAAAAAAAAAGAGAAAATACTTGAGCCTAATTTTATTTATTGCCTGGACCTCAATAAATACAGCTTGCCTTATTTATATTCTATTTTCAACATTAATATTGTCTTTCTTAGTGTATTTTACACTATTATACTTAAAGATGGAATGGAATTAATTAAGTCAACAGATATTAATTGAGCGCTTACTGTGTGCTAGGTACTATGTGGCTATTTCAACATAGTGGTTCTACAGTGGTAATTGAGACAATAAGGTCTCTGCCCTCATGGGGCATGTTTTGTCACTTTGGGCTGCTGAAACGAAGTACTATAGACTGTGTGTCCTTGATCAAGAGGCCCTCAGAGTCTAGTGGAGGCAACAGACATACATAAATGGCCAGCTGAAGACATATCAAGGGAACTGTGTGGTTACAGGCATAATTCTAGGTGCCCAAAGACACTGAGTATAGGTCATTCATTCATTCATTCATTCATTCACTGTTTACTAAACCTCATACCTTCTACCAGATCTTTAGGAGGAACTATCTCTTTATTATTATTGTGATTCGAGTGTAAAATAATTAATGCAACCCCAAAAGCCAAATCTTCGGACAGCTACCTGCCAATTCTCTACCTTTGCTATAAGCATCTTTTCTGCCTTTTCTGAGACTCTCCAAAGAGAGCTCCCCATTTGTTTTTTCCGTGACCTCCCACATACGTCATCTGAGGGTTATGAAACCTCTCCCTCTAGAAAATGCAAATGATATTCTTACAGATTAACAGAATGTTAGCTCTGAAAGAGATGTTATTGTTTCTCATAAAAGCTAGTATTTGTTTGCATATCACGAAAAATGAATAGGGTAGTTTGTAGTTAGAAATAGCAGGCTCAGGACCTCCAGCTGTCGTGAGTGCTGAGGGCTCGATACCTTCACATATCTATAGCCAGAGCAAATACATTACTAACAACTTTTACTGCACAGGCACCTACCAATCAGAATGAGCACTGACACTGATGCCAGACAGGGGCATCCAGATGACTGGCAGCTTGCCCATAAGCCATTCCTGTCACATTAATGTTTATTGGCCCATCTGCTTAAAAATACTACCACAGAAGCCTGGGCACAGTGACTCATGCCTGTAATCCCAGCACTTTGGAAGGCCGAGGTGGGCGGATCACCTGAGGTCAGGAGTTCGAGACCAGCCTGGCCAACATGGAGAAACTCCATCTTTACTAAAAACACAAAATTAGCCAGGCGTGGTGGCCCATGCCTGTAATCCCAGCTAGTCGGGA
>NW_012115666.1:2028655-2073412 GCF_000951035.1 Colobus angolensis palliatus
TATACAGAATCTGGGTTTCTCCTCACATCTAGAGATGGCACCTCTTTATTACTGTAAAGTCCTTCAGAAAGCTCTTAGTCCCAACTCTGATCCTTTGTTCATTTTCTTCCTTCTGGCTGCTAAGCCCTCCATTCCATTTTCCCACTCCCATTTCCTTCTTCCCTCTTCGTAACTTCCTATTCTTCCTTCAAAGCCCTCAGTTCTAACTAGCACACTGAAGCTGAAGCAGCAGCATATTTTGGGGTGACATTCGAAAGCCAGAACTGACCTTAGGTTTCCCATTCTAAGAAAATGTATGTAAATTGTTTAGCACAGTTTCAGCAAATGGTAATAAATAATAGCAATTATTATTGTTCTTTTTAACTCTGTGACTGTGAGCTGTGAGTACGTTACTTAACATCTCTGAGTCTAGTTTCTTCATATGTACAATGAGAAGTTTCCAAGGTCTTGTCCACAATGCTGACAGGCACTATGAGGGTCATCCAGCAGTCACGTAGGGAGTTGGTGGGGGATGCTCTTCCAGTTAGGGAGTTGGTGGGGGATGCTCTTCCAGTTGTCAATTAAACCACGGAGGGTAGAATTTGAGAGTTGTTGGGAGTGATGTGCTAGGCCAATGCAGGGAGAGGAGTGCTTAGGGAGGAATGCAAAAGACAGACTAGAGGCCAGGCGTGGTGGCTCACACCTGTAATCCCAGCACTTTGGGAGGCCGAGGTGGATGGATCATGGGGTCAGGAATTTCAGACCAGCCTGGCCAAGATGGTGAAATCTTGTCTCTACTAAAAATACAAAAATTAGCTGGGCATGGTTGCAAGTGCCTATAATCCCAGCTACTCGGGAAGCTGAGGCAGGAGAATCGCTTGAACCTGGGAGGCGGAGATTTCAGTAAGCCAAGACTGTGCCATACCACTCTAGCCTGGGTGACAGAGCAAGACTCCGTTTCAAAAAAAAATACAGAAGGATTAGATTGTGTCTGTGAAATAAGGATGTGAAGTAGACAGGCAGTGGGAAGCTGGGGAGGAAGGGATACAGGGGGCAGCAGTGAAGCGAACCCAAAGGTACGTGCAGAAACACAAGGTGCGGGGCACAGCATTCTTTTGAGTTTCAGGAAGCTTATTCAGGATGGGCTTAGGTGCTGAAGCAAGGGAATTATGATAAATCTCCCAAAATTAATTTGGTTTGGAGCTCAGGATACCTAGCCAGCCTCAAGGTTTCACATGCCCTTTTAGTGCAGCCCTTTGCTAATCAAATTAAACCCTTCCTGGCTATAACGGAGTTTTCTGGAGAGCTAACTGGACATATTATGATTTGGCTTTCCAGTCGCTTCAGGCTGCATGCCTCAGGTCAAATTTCTTTTTCATTTTGCTACTATCTCCTTTCATCTTCCTGTAATCATTGGTGATACCTGATCCAATTACATACGGGTGACTTTCCAAGAGTACTCTGTTGACTAATACTCATGATTGCTGCTGATTCATAGAAGAAACGGCTCTGTACTGGACTGCTAGGTTTTCACAGTGGTGCCATCCACTTTTCAGTTTCAGCTGCTATAGCAATGGAAATGAAAGCACTTTAGTTAGAAAAGAGAACACTATGCTTTATTTTCCAGAATCACGTATGTGCTAGAACCAAAGCCAGCAGTAGGAAAAAAGTCCCAGAACTAAAATCTGTCTTCCACTCCCTCACCCCCCATTACTGCTTCTGATACTTTCAAAGCTCGTTGCCTCTATGTGCCTCATTTGGCCCAGAGCCCGAACATATTGTTCTTTCAAACTCTAAACCATTCGTTCATGATAATCTATCTTTTGTGGCTTATTTCCTTTTCATTGAATTCATAAATATCTGAAAATTGTGTTTTTAGCTGCAAAAGTATTTCCCTCATAGGTTAAATATTTCATAGCTATAAAATCTCCTGGAGAACTGTAATTTACTTCAAACAAGAGAATGCTAGGCTGAGAATTTTAGGCAACTTGATATAACTTTAGTGAAGATATTTTGAGAGGCAGTTAAGATTTTTTTTTTTAAGCATATCAGTCACTAGTGCTAGCTAGTATTGCCTAGAAGATAAGTAGAAATGTTTTACAATCTCTGTGATTCTGCACAAAACGTGAATTGATCTTACACAACTCTTCAAAAAACTGAACCAGGAGCTGCTTTATTATTGAAAGCAGAAGTGGTCATCCAGGTCTTCAGTATAAACTAGGGCACTGAATGAAAAACAGTAAAACTAGACTAACCCAGTTATTTGTCCAGGTCCAGTTCTTCCAGAGCCATGTGGACAAAATATTTATTAAAAATTGTCAGCCAGGTGCAGTGGCTCACACCTGTAATCCTAGCACTTTGGGAGGGTTGAGGTGGGCATATCAACTGAGGTCAGGAGTTTGAGACCAGCCTGGCCAACATGGTGAAACTCCCATCTCTACTAAAAATACAAAAATTAGCCGAGCATGGTGGTACATGGCTGTAATTCCAGCTACCTGGGAGGCTGAGGCAGGAGAATTGTTGGAACCTGGGAGGAGGAGGCTTCAGTGAGCCAAGATCGCCCTTCCTGCCTGGGAGACAGAGTGAGACTGTCAAAAAAAAAAAAAAAAAAAAAAGTCCATCTGGCTTCCAGTAAGAAACAGCAGCATGATTCATAAGGGAAGAAATGACATTTAGGTATGAAATAATCACAATGCCGAAGGGATGTCTATAATTTGTAAGAAATCACTGCTGTCAATAAATAATGGGGCTTTCATTATCTGGTTGCTCTCTGAACAAAGCTGGTAACAATTAACACATGACAAATCAATTTGCCTTTTACAGAAACCATCCAGAGATGGTTTGTAGATATGTGATTGCCAGAGTTTCAGGAAACTCCTAAATCCTATAAAGTTGATCCAGATTTATTACCGAGGCAAGTACATCCCCAAAGAAAGCTGTAGCCTGATAAGCTATGTTATAACCCAAGTGTATGAAGAAATAAAGAAGAAACAGCAGGTTGGGTTCTGTGTGGAGCACACACATAATAAGAGTTAGTTAGGGGTTTTCTGCCAGTGTGTGCTAAAGTCAGCTAGTAGGGATTTACAAGAACTGATAAATATTCAGGAATTTTGCAAGTCATTGTTAAATTCTGTTGATAGACCACTGTGGGAGTGTTTATACCACAGAAAACGCCAAATTGCTGTAGACCAGGGATTTTTGGGTTATTTTGTTTGTTTTCAGCAAGCTGGTTTACTAGCCCACTCTTGTTTAGCACTGTTGAAGGCAGAGTGATTCTTTCTATCAGGAATGTATATTCCTGTCTCTCAGAGAGGCATGTACTATTGTGGAACAAGAGAAACTCATCAGCCATTTCCCAGAATCTGGATTTTAGTATTCCTCTAATTTTGTTTGCTTCAGGTCTATGCTCACCAAACAACCTTCTGCTTACCCATTTGGTATCATCAGATGAGGTGGTGTTAAACTTCATTCTTTGAAGTCTTGGGGATTCTGAGGAGCCCTCTTAGGGAACATCTTGGGGAAGGGAAAGGAAGGAGAACTTGAGACTGGGCAGGTCTGTCATCTGTCTTCAATCAGAGCAGCTTCATTTTCTGTTAAACATTGGTTGTCCATAAAAACAAAACAAAACACAGTTGCTTGAAGAAAGCATACCGCTGCTAAATAAATAAAGCAATAACAAATAACTTTTGAAGATGGGCCAGAGCTGTTTGTTCACCAGAAAAGCACATCCCTTATTTTAATACGTTATTAATCTGGGTATAATTCAGCCATTCATGAGTTCAGTTAACATCAATTAGTTTTCAATCAACTGATAATGTTCAGATGTACCTACTGAAAAAGCCAAATTTATTGTCTAACCATATTGAAGACAAGAAGAATTGCTCGTCTGGGATTTTTATCAGTGTAATCAGCAAGCCAAACTCTCTGGTAGCTTTTTGTTTTTGTTTTTGTTTTTGTTTACAGACGGAGTGTAGCTCTGTCGCCCAGCTTGGAGTGCAGTGGAATAATCTCAGCTCACTGCAAGCTCCGCCTCCCGGGTTCACTCCATTCTCCCACCTCAATCTCCTGAGCAGCTGGGATTACAAGCGCCCGCCACGACGCCCGACTAATTGTGTTTTTGTATTTTTAGTAGAGATGGGGTTTCACCGTCTTAGCCAGGATGGTCTCGATCTCCTGACCTCGTGATCCGCCTGCCTCGGCCTCCCAAAGTGCTGGGATTACAGGCGTGAGCCACTGTGCCTGGCCAGCTCTCTCGTAACTGTAGCAGCTGGAAACATTCTTTTTGCTGCAAGGAAATGGGAAAATAAATCTATCAGGACAGCTGGGCTTAAGTTACGGGAAGATTTCCTCTTTTAAATTGGCTTCCCTTCTAATTATAAAAGTGACCTATGTTCCTTATAAAAATTTAGAAAATTAAAAAAGTAAAAGGGAGAAAATAAAAAATCACTTATCCACATTCAGAGATAGTTGTTATTATTTTTGGTATATATGCTAGCTGTTTATTCAAATATATATTCATACATATACACATGACTTCTTTTTTTTCTGAGACGAAGTTTCGCTCTCGTTGCCCAGGCTGGAGTGCAATGGCATGATCTCGGCTCACTGCAACCTCCGCCTCCCGGGTTCAAGAGATTCTCCTGCCTCAGCCTCCCAAGTAGCTGGGGTTATAGGCGCCTGCCACCACACCCAGCTAATTTTTTTGTATTTTCAGTCGAGACGAGGTTTCACCATGTTGGCCAGGCTGGTCTTGAACTCCTGACCTCAGATGACCCGCCCACCTTCACTTCCCAAAGTGCTGGGATTACAGGCATGAGCCACTGTGCCTGGCCTACACATGACTTTTTCAAAAGGAATTTCTGTTTTTAACTTGAGTGCACAATGTAATGCCACTCTTGACTGGTTTTTAACAGTTTCCTCATCTGTGTGCATGTGTTATTAGTCCATTCTCACACTGCTATAAAGATACTACCCGAGACTGGGTAATTTAGAAAGGAAAGAGGTTTAATTGATTCACAGTTCTGCATGACTGGGAGATCTCAGGAAACTTACAGTCATGGCAGAAGATGAAGGGGAAGCAAAGCACATCTTACGTGGTGGCGTGAGAGAGAAAAAAGAGAGCATGCAGGAAAAAACTCCCACTTACAGAAACCATCAGATCTCCTGAGAACTCACTCACTGTCAGAAGAACACTATGGGGGAAACCACCCCCATGATCCAAGCACCTCCCAGCAGGTCCCTCAATTGACATGCAGGGATTACGGGGGTTACAATTGGAGATGAGATTTGGGTGGGGACACAGAGCCAAACCATATGAAATGACTGTGGATTAATCTATACATGAAAAGCTTCTTCCCTATATAAAAGGCTAAATAAAAGCTAAATCATGGCCAGGCGTGGTGGCTCACACCTGTAATCCCAGCACATTTGGGAGGCCGAGGCAGGTGGATCACCTGAGGTTGGGAGCTCAAGACCAGCCTGACCAACATGGAGAAACCCCGTCTCTACTAAAAATACAAAAAAATTAGCTGGGCGTGGTGGCCCGTGCTTGTAATCCCAGCTACTCAGGAGGCTGAAGCAGGAGAATCGTTTGAACCCGGAGGTGGAGGCTGCAGTGAGTGGAGATCACGCCATTGCACTCCAGTCTGGGCAGCAAGAGTGAAACTCCGTCTCAAAAAAAAAAAAAAAAAAACAACAAAAAGCTAAACCAAAAGCTTCAAATTTAAATATAATCAAGTAAATTTTAAAAAAATCAAGCAGGTACTATGTACACATGACATAATCTAAAGTCATGATATAGTATTCAGTAAACATAAGCCTCCCTCTCACCTCCACCAGATAGCCTACCAGTTCTCTTCAGAGGCAGCCATTATATCAGTTCCTTATTTAGCTTTCAGCGATATTCTGTGCATATCCAAGCATGCATATGAATTGCAGTGATGAATAAGAAAAGATTTCTGGTTTATATGTAGAAGTAGAACTCAATATTTTCTTCCTTTCTTATTTATTTATTTATTTATTTGGTTGAGACAGGGTCTGATTCCACTGGCCAGGTTGGAGTGCAGTGGTAATCATAACTTACTGCAGCCTCAAACTCCTGGGCTCAGGGGACCCTCCTGCCTAATCTTCCTGAGTACCTGGGACCACAGGTGCATGCTACCACACCCAGCTATTTTTTTAAAAAAATTTGTAGAGACAGGGTATTGCTATGTTGCCTAGGCTGGTCTCAGACTCCTGGACCCAAGGGATCATCCTGCCTTAGCCTCCAAAGTGCTAGGATTAGAGACGTGAGCCACTGAACTCAGACACATTTTCTCTTTCTGCCTCCCTCCCTCCATCTCTCCCTCCCTCTTTCTTTCCTTTTCTTTCTTTCTCTCTCTCTTTTTCTCTTTCTTTGTCTTTCTCTCTCTCTCCCTCCCCCTCCCCTTCCCTCCCCAACTCCCTTCCTTCCTTTTCATTTCAGTAGGTTTTTGGGGAACTGGTGCTGTTTGGTTACATGGATAAGTTCTTTAGTGGTGATTTATGAGATTTTGGTGCACTCATCATCACCCTAGCAGTGTATGCTGTACCCACTTATAAGTGAGAACATATGGTTTGGTTTTCCACTCCTGAGTTACTTCACTTAGCATAATAGCCTCCAACTACATCCAGGTTGCTGCCTATGGCTGAGTAGTATTCCATGGTGTGTATATACCACACGTCCTTTATCCAGTCACTGGTTGATGGGCATTTGGACTGGTTCCATATTTTTGCAACTGTGAATTATGCTGCTATAAACATGCATGTGTAATGTGTAAGTGTCTTTTTCATATAATGACTTATTTTCCTCTGGTAGATACCCAGTAGTGAGACTGCTGGATCAAATGGTATATCTACTTTCAGTTCTTTAAGGACTCTCCATACTCTTTTCCATAGTGGTTATACTAACTTCTATTGCCAACAACAGTGTAAAAGTGTTCCCTTTTCACCACATCCACACTAACATCTATTATTTTTTGATTTTTTAAATTACAGACATTCTTGCAGGAGTAAGGTGATATTACATTGTGGTTTTGATTTGCATTTCCCTGATAATTAGTGATGCTGAGCATTTTCCCACATGTTTGTTGGTCATTTGTATATCTTCTTTTGAGAATTGTCTATTCATGTCCTTAGCCCATTTTTTGATGGGATTATTTGTTTTTTTCTTCCTGATTTGTTTGAGCTCTCTGTAGATTCTAGATATTAGTCTTTTGTTGGAGGTATAGATTGTGAAGATTTTCTCCCGCTCTGGATTGTCTGTTTACTCTGCTGATTATTTCTTTCTCTGTGCAGAAGCTTTTTGGTGTAATTAAGTCCCATCTATTTATTTTTGTTTGTTTTTTATTGCATTTGCTTCCAGGTTCTTGTAATGAAAGTTTTTGCCTAACTCAATGTCTAAAAGAATTTTTCCAATGTTATCTTCTGGAATTTTTATGGTTTCAGATCGTAGTTTTAAGTCTTTGATCCATCTTGAGTTGATTTTTGCATAACATGAGAGATGAGGATCCAGTTTCATTCTCCTATACATGGCTTGCCAATTATCCCAGCACCATTTTTTTGAATAGGTTGTCCTTTCCCCACTTTATGTTTTTGTATGCTTTGTTGAAGATCCGTTGGCTGTAAGTATTTGGCTTTATTTCTGGGTTCTCTATTCTGTTCCATTGGTCTATGTGCCTATTTTCATATCAATATCATGCTGTTTTGGTGACTATAGCTTTGTAGTATCGTTTGAAGTTGGGTAATATGATGCCACTTGGATACATTCTTTACGATAAATTCCTGTAAGAGAATCAAAGGGTATGGCAAATTTTAAAGCTTTAGATTTGGCAGGAATATTTAAGTTCCACTTCACAAATGAAGAATGTGAGGATGGCCAGGCACAATGGCTCACACCTGTAATCCCAGCACTTTGGTAGGCTGAGGTGGGTGGATCACCTGAGGTCAGGAGTTCGAGACCAACCTGGCCAACATGGTGAAACCCCATCTATGTTAAAAATACAAAATTAGTTGGATGTGGTGGTGCATGCCTGGTAATCCCAGCTACTTGGGAGGCTGAGGCAGGATAATTGCTTGAACCTGGGAGGCGGAGGTTGCAGTGAGCCGAGATCGCACCATTGCACTCCAGCCTGGGCAATAAGAGTGAAACTTCATCTCACAAAACAAAAACAAAAAAAAAAAAGAAAAAAAGAAGAATGTGACTGAGGGTGTAGTGGTTTATACGTATGGATCTTTAAATTCAATTTTGCTTCTCTCTCTCTCTCTCCCTCTCTTTCTTTTCGTTAGAGGCATAATCTTGCTCTGTTGCCCAGGCTGGTGTGCAGTAGTGTGATTACAGTTTACTGTGGCCTTGAACTCCTGGGCTCAAGCTATCCTCCTGCCTCAGCCTCCCAAGTAGTTAGGACTACAGGCATGCACTACCACACATTAATTTTAATTTCTATTTTTTGTAGAGTTGGGGGGTCTCGCTATGTTGTCCAGGGTGGTCTTGAACTCCTGGTTCCAATAATGTGCCTATGCTGTCTAGGGTATATACCCTGGGGTTCGTTGTTGTGCGCCAAGAAAGAATTCAGGACACAGACACGTGTGGGTGGGTACAGTAGTGGAAAGTTTGATAGAAGAAAGGAGAGAGGAGAGCAGCTTCTTGGGAAAGAGAGATGTCCGAAGAAGGGGTGAGGCGGTGGATCGCAGCAGATTTTATAGGCATCAGGTTGGAGAAAGCAGTGTCTGATTTACATAGGGCTCACACATTGGTTCCATCAGGTATGACGTCTACATACTGTGTGGGGGCGGGGGAAAAGGAAGGCTTGTCTCCCCACCCTAATCTTATTCTGCAAATGGGCTTTCCTGTTGATCTGTACCATGTTGTCTGCTTCTTACTGTACATGTGGCTGACAGAGAAGGGAAGGTGGAGCTGCCATCTTGAACATGTCTATCCCCGAGTTTCTGCCGGCATTCACCAGTGCAAGCTCCTAGCTTGCTTGTCTATGTCTGCAGCTTGACCTTACAGGCTGCTCTTTGTTAGAAAATGATTTGGGGCTGCTTTTCTTTAAAGAGAGAAGCCTTACCAAGGGCTCCCATACTCTCATTATCTGCCTAAGTGATTTCTTCTTAACTCCTATATCACCAATTGATCTTCCTGCTTTGGCCTCCCAAAATGCTGGGATTATAGGCATGAGCCACCACGCCTGGCCTTTAAGTTCAATTTTTCTGACCCTGAATTACATGTCATTCACAGTTTACCATGGAAACCATTTGCCACTGTAAAAGATTTTGCATCAGAACCATTCATTGTGTGAAATCCCAGATTGCTTCCCTCCATTTCCCAGTTTTGCCGCATTCATTTAGATTCAGCTCTGGTTGTTGGTACTACATTCTGTTCTGTGGTCTATTTGTGGTAAACCTTTTAGTTTGACACAAGGCAGTGGTTAGGTCTTTTGTTGAGCATTATTATTTGCTTAATTCCTCAGAAGATCTCAAGAGGACTGTCTGGTACATAAGAGGTGCTCAATAAATGGTTGATTGCTCAATAGTTACAACAATCAATCCTCTTAACTCCAGAGGACCAGCTATGTTTCAGAAACCTCATGATCAGTCATGCTCTCCTAACATTTATGTTCTAGATGGAAATTGCTGTAGACTTTTTGAGAGGTCCATGACTGTTCTAAGCCTTATGACTATAGAGTTTTGTAATACAGTGTGTTGTATTTTCTATGTTACCTTATTAAAGGCATGGAGATAAGGAAATTAGCAGAAGAGGAGAAAGAGATAGCTGGGCTCCAATGTTCACCTCTCTCTCCCCATGATTAGTCCAAAAATGAAACAGGCAAACATTTATTGAGTACCTACAAGGCTAGACTGAATAGAGGAATCCAAGTTAAATGAATTCCATTATATAGCCCAATTCTGATTATATCAGCTATTCACATTTAGTTTTATGTATCATAATAAGGTTTATTGAAGACGCTGTGGAAAGAGTGACCAATAGAAATTAGCTCTGTGTTCTGTATGGTTCAAAGTAGGGAGATAAAAGTATGATTTCCTGAATCACATTGAAAGGAGTCAGCCAGCTTGCTTTAGGCAGACAGTAAGGGAAGGGTCCCCAGAGAACCTCCCATCTGTGTTTCGTATAGATAAGGGAACTTACACAGGCATCTTGCCTAAACATGCCTACAGTGGACTAAGGGCCCGCATGCACACTGGGGGAATGGGGTGGAGCCACCAGGAATTTGTGCCTTATACAAATAGGGAACCCAGCCCCATCAGCTTGCATGTAAGAGCCCTTGTATTCAACTGTGAAGCGGGCAACTGGGACCCTGCTTTCAGGACCCTTCTCTTTGCTGAGAGCTTTCCTTTTGCTTAATAAATTCTACTCCACTCACTCTTCAAATTGCTGCGTACCTAATTTTCCTGGTCTTGAGACAAGAACCTTGATCTAGCTGAGCTAAGGAGAAAAAAATCCTATGTCAGCATGGTTTATTGACATATGAAGATAATTTGTTTTCTTAGGTTCACAATGTACAGAGGCAGAGAATTAAGAGAATAATTTCACAGGGAATACACTCCATAGATGATGTATATTAACTACATAGTGAGTTCCAAAACTATTAAAATCTAGTTGTTCAATTAAGATTGAAGCAGACCTCTGTGGAAAGTAAAGTCTAATTAAAGATTGAGGTGGGTGTGGTATTAATGCCTGTAATCCCAGCACTTTGGGAGGCTAAGGCAGGAGGACTGCTGAGCCCAGGAGTTTGAGAACAGCCTGGGTGACTTAGGGAGACCCCAACTCTACAAAAACAATTTAAAAAGTTAGTCAAATGTGGTGACATGTGCCTGTAGTCCTGGCTACTCAGTGGGAGGCTGAGGTAGGAGGATTCATTAAGCCTGGGAGGTCAAGGCTGCAGTGAGCCATGATTGCACTACTGTATTACAGCCTTGGCAACGGAGTGAGACTCTTGTCTTGAAAAGAAAAAAAAAAGAAAATAAAAACAATTGAGGTGTACCTTTACCTTTTGGAGGTTGAGGTTCTTGGGAGAGATGGTGTCCAACATACAGGAGATCTGTGAGGATATGCAAAGTCCCACGATGCTACAGGGCGGTGCCAGTGTTGCTGGACAGGCTTCAAAGCTTAAAGGCTAACAGGGTGTGGCCCTGTTGCAGCCTGAGCTGGTAGTGTTTAGGGAAGTGGCTGACAGAGCCTACGATCTGCCACCCGCTGAGCTCTCAAAGCATCTCGCAAATTCTTGAGTTTATATGTATTTTGAAATCCTGTAGTTGAAGTCAGTAACTTATATATGGTGTTTGATAAGGTGTAATGTCACATTAGCTAGGGGAGGTGAAGTTTATTTCAACTTCATACATGTGGGATCTGATGAAGAGTGATGTCACATTCCCAGGGGGTGGGGGAGTAGCTCTAAGTTCTTAATTACCACAAAACATAAATCACTCACTCTTGTGGCAAACTATGTGATTGGAATCATTTCAAAGCAACGTAACGCAGCTGTTTATCTTGTGTCGGTTAATCTCCTGGGTTTGTGTCCTGGTCATCAAACTATGCTAACAGTGCTTGTGAAAGTGGGATTCAAATTCCACAAACACACACATCCACATAATATCTTCCCATATTGCAGGTTGACTCATTTAGAAACATGTTCTTTAAGAAAAGTTTCAGGTATATTACATGTATATCTAGCATTATTGTAAAATTTTTACATTATTATTGGGTATTTTCAGATAATACCTTTCCGATTGGGTGGTTTGGGGTGGTTTTAAAATTATTTTAAATATTATTTTAAAATTATTTTTTAAAAATTATTTTAAATACCGTAACCTTTTAGTGCTCACGATGAAGGAAACTACGATGTTTACAAAATGGCAGTTTCTTGTTATTCTGAATAAAGACATCTACCAAGGGTAAACCGTAAGAAGCATTGTGGTGTACCTTGGGTTACTTTTTGAATTGCTTTCACACCTGCTTAATTTTATTTGAACAAGATCATAAAACAAAACAAAAATCCCACAGTTCTCAATGCATTCCCTTATCTAGTAGTAATATTACATTCCTTACCATAAACAGTAGCAAACATGATCTTGTGCATCTTGAAAAAGTAAATGATGTCAGTATTTATTTGCAATACATTACAGTACACTTAAATACAGTCAAAACAGAAGGGGGTGTATTAGTAATTTCTCTGACACATTACTCTGGCTCAGATAAAACATTCCGCCTTTGCCTTCAGTATCCAACTTAGCATTACCGTTTTGATTATATGCAGGCACCTTTTCAAAAAACAGTAAATCAGCATGCTATTTTGTTCGCTGCAGCACCAGGCATCCAATTTACTGAGGTTTGGCCACAAGGTGCAATCCTGTTGTTTTCTGGGAGCCCGACTGTAGTAACAGCGTGTCCCTTCCAGCCTCTTATTACGGACCCTCCTTGAGGTCAGGAAAGGTCTAAGCTTTACCGCAGTCCCCAGCGTTTGATGCTACCCCGGGATCAGGTGGGGAGCGTTAAGAACCCTTCCTAAGAGTGACTGATTGATAGCGGGGGAAGGGGTGGGCGCGGGCTTAGTTCCGGGAAAAGGCTGGAGCCCTCGTTGGGAGTGTACAGAAAGGTGACTTGAAGAACGTGGGGTGTCGCTCGCAGTTCGGTACGGTGGGGCGGTGGCCGGGGCTGCTGGGGACAAGGCGTCGGCAGCTAGCGGAACACCCGCCCCTAATTCCCGCTCCCGTGCACGCTCCGCCCCCACGCGCGCGCTCCCTCTCGTCGGGCGCGCAGAGGGGCGGGGCGGAGCGCGCGCGGGGGGTAACAGGGGACGCGCCGGGAAGGGGGCGTGCGCTCCGCCCCGCCCCTTTCGCGGCCTCGCACGCCCCGCCCCCACTCCCTGCGCGTGCTGGGAGCCGGCTGGCAAGGCGTGCGGTGGGCGGGGCGCCGCGCTGACGTTGCCCGGGATGCGGGCAGGTTCCGCCGCCTCCAGCGCCGCCGCCGCAGCTGCCGCCGCCGCCGCCTCCGCCTCGCCTGCCACCGGGGTTTGTATGAAAACACCCGGCGGCGGGCGGCGAGGGATCCGCCGTGCTCCAGGTGCCGAGCCGGGTGCTGCGGCTCTTCGCGGTCCCCGCCAGCGCCCCATCCTGAGCCGGTGAGCGCCTCGCTGCCGTCCGCGCGTCCCGCCGGCCGTCCCTCTGCTCTCCCCGGGCCGCGGGAGATGCAGGCGGCTGCGCCCGGGGGTAGGAGGGGTGACCCTGGATCCCTGCGCCCCTTACCTGACGGGTTGTGTAACGCATGTCTTTCACGGGGCATGAGGGGAAAGCACTCGGTCTTGAGGGAAAGCCCTGACGGTCTGGGGCTTTGGCTGGGTCTGGAAAACGCCTTCCCCAGTCCCCGGACCCTCGGTGGACCCCCGTCCCAGTCCTTGCGGAGGGTATTGGGCGCGGTCTCTGGGCAGAGGCCGCCTCTTGTGCTCTACCCTTCCTCTCGGGCCCGAGCTCGCGGCACCGCGGGGAGTCTAACCGAGGGGCTGCAGGGCCGGGGGCGGGCGCGCCCAACCCTGCGCCCCCCCTCCGCAGTGGTAGCCGGCCGCCGGGTCGCGGGCCACTGTGCATCGGAATCCTAGGGTTCCCGGCTGAGCGCCAGCAAGGTGGGATTTGCTGTGACATCGGCGATGGGCAGGTTTGCTTCCTCTCACTGGGTGTTTTGAGCTGAAGTGTGTCTTCTGTTTACAACTTGTCGCCTTGAGCATTTGGTTTGAACCTGAATCGGATCACCCTCGATGACAGTGCAGAGTTTCCTTAGTGTCTTCCTTCCTGAATTGCGGGTTCTCAATTGCAAGTGTTCAAGGACTCCTGTAACCCAAAGGCTTGCTCGACTCTACCGTAATTTTACCCCTTGTGCCGTATAAACCTCTTATGAGCACCAGGGCAATTGGAGTTGGTTGGGTTCCTTTCCTGGGCGTTTACTCATTGTAGAATGGAGTTTTCATGCATCATGTGTGATCGATGTGAATGTTGATAATTTAAAGCCCATTTCCCGTTTTAACGTAGCTCACTCAAGTGCCTGAAAGTAGCGGAAATTTTCTTTGGCAGTATTAATTCTATTTGGGTTTTTTCCTTCAGGTGTTTAAAATTGTAATTGTGGTTAATTACAATTCATGACAATTTGTGGTTAGAAAGGACCTTAACAGTCTTCTTAATCACTCATTTTCACTTACCTTTTATGTCCGTTTTTAAAGCTTTATGTAAATCAAATTATCCTTTGTGAACCTCTGAATTATTCTTATAAACTGGTTGTCTGAGAAAACCAGAAAGTTATTTTTGTAATTGTATTGTGGAATGTTTTTAGTTCAGTAGGCCAAAAAAGAAGTGATTTATTTTAGGAACTTTAAATGGTGCTTATTTTAAAACATGTGCCAAATGTCAGAACCAAACAAAACTCTAAAAGATCTGTAAGTATTTCCTATGTAGAATTACTGCGAGATAATAAGTCATGCCTTACCCACTCTTTCTCATCCTGCAGGCAGAGTTCTAATATGACTTGTTCATATTCCCATTCCACTTCTCTTGAGTTAAATTCTATGGTGGAGTTATAGGTTCATTTTTAATGATCACGAAACTCTACCTTGAATTAATTCATCACATAATTACAACTGCAGACTCATTCTGAACTTGGAAATGAAGTGGATAGGCTTAACACTACCCTCGTATTTGGCCAACATAGCAAAACATTTAAATCTATTAATGTAATTTAAACTTTTGTAGAAGCAATTTTTATAAAGCTTTTCTAATTGACTTGAATTGAGGCATTGTTCTCTTTAGAATAGTCTAGCTAGGCTACTATATAATAATGGTTTTACTTCCATTAGCGGAAGGAAAAGAAGTCCAAGAGTTATGAAATTTTGTAATTTGTATTCTACGTTTTTTTTTTTTTTTTGAGACGGAGTCTCACTGTGTCACCCAGGCTGGAGTGCAGTGGTGCGACCTTGGCTCACTGCAGCCTGCCCCTACCGGGTTCAAGCGATTCTCCCGCCTCAGCTTCTTGATTGTAGGCGCGCGCCACCACGCCCAGCTAATTTTTGTGTTTTTAGTAGAGACAGGGTTTCACCATGTTGGCCAAGCTGGTGTCGAACTCCCAACCTCAGGTGATCCACTGGCCTCAACCTCCTAAAGTGCAGGGATTACAGGCGTGAATCACCGCGCCTGGCCTGAATTTTTTTTTTTTGAGACGGAGTTTTGCTCTTGTGGCTCAGGCTGGAGTGCAGTGGCGCGATCTTGGCTCACTACAACCTCTGCCTCCTGGGTTCAGGCGATTCTCCTGCCTCAGCCTGCCGAGTAGCTGGGATTACAGGCGCACACCACCACTCCCAGCTCTAATTTTTTGTAGTTTTAGTAGAGACGGGGTTTCACCATGTTACTCAAGCTGGTCTTGAACTCCGACCTCAGGTGATCTGCCCACCTCGGCCTCCCAAAGTGCTGGGATTACAGGCATGAGCCACCGCGCCCGGCCTGGCCTTAATTTTTTTAAACCTCATCCAAAGTATTAATCTTCCCAAATCTGCTTTTCTTGCTTGAAGTCCCCCACATCTGAAAGTTGAACAGTGCGTGAGTAGCAACTGATGCACCTGTCAGAGGGCCATCTGCAAGATGGGAGCTTTCCTTAGGCAATGGGTTTCAGTATAAACAACAGAAATTGTGTAGGGTGGGCCCTGAATTTTAAACTTCAGATGTTATTGTTGATTACTATGCCTGTGTACTGTAGTGTAGTGGCTAAGGGGTTGGGCCTCAGAGCCAGATGGCTCGGTTTGGGTCCTGGCTTTACTTTAGGCAAGTTATTTTTATTTATTTATTTTTTTTAAGGCAAGTTATTTGTCCTTTTTGAGCACCAAAAATGACATAATAATAGTGTATACTCTTAAGATATTCTCAAATATTAAGTGATTAATACATGTACAGTGCTTAGCCCACAGTGCCTGGCATTTAGTAACTGGTGCCTAAGAAATGTTGCTGTTATTACCGTTGCTCTTCCTCAGTCTTCAAAAGGATCTAGTAAGCGGAAAAAGGACTTTTGGCGGATGGAGCAGTATTAGTGCAGATTAATTCCACTATGACCCATTTGCTCCTTTGGGGTTAAATGAGAGCTTAGTCTCACTGTCCTGCCTTGGAAACATGTAAGTCAGTTTTAAATAGAACAGCTAGACCCTGAGCTGGGTGCCCTGGGATGCTACTGGAGAGCTGCTGATATATCCCTGTTTGTCCCTTCTGACAGAACTTTGGATTGTGTCCCTCCTGTTGGTGATGGCTGCTATTTTAATCTTTTAATCATCTGTTTTTGAGTTTATGATTGGGTGTTTCTTTGACCATAATGTGCCGTTATCAAAAATGTAATCTGTCAAAATATTGGTAGGTACATATGTGTTTATTTGATCAGAATATTGTATGTCGTTTCCAGGGCACACAAAATCAGTTTTATCTAAGTATTCTTTGTTTTCTTTTTTATTGATATTATATAGAGTGAGGTCAGTTTTGATTTGACATTGTGTTCATTTTCAGCTTTCATATAATTTTCCTAGGAACTTTTTTTTTCCCCTCCAGTATGATTTACGTACTTGTTCTTGGTTTGCAGAGGTCTAATATTAAAACTCTAAATGCTTTCAAACGTTTGGTCTCAGAACCCTTTTACGCTGTTAAAAGTTGTTGAGGATCCCCAAAAAGCTTTTGTGAATTTATCTATATTTACTGTATTGTAAATGAAAAGAGAAATATAAATTGTTTTGTCAGTTCACTTAAAATGACAATTATAAACTCTTTACATGTTAATATAAACACCATATTTTTAATGGAAACAACTTTTTTTTAAAACAAAAAATCAAGTAAGAAAAGTGGCATTGTTTTACTTTTTTTGTAAATCTGTCTGGTTTAAGGGAAACAGCTGGATTATTATAGCTGCTCCTGCATCGAGTCTATTGCAATACGTTGTTTGGGTTGAAGTACATATAGAGAAAATCCAGTGTCACACAGGTCATGGCTGAACAGGGTGGAGAGGCCAGGGGAGGGAGCATTTTAATAGCCTTTTCAGATAATTGTGGATATTCTTGTTTGGTATTATATCAAAACTCAGTAAGTGGCAATTTCTTAAAGGTTAGATGCAGTGAGAAATCATGTAAGTGGATTTTTGCATGCTCTAGTAAAACCCATTGGCTTGAACTTTGAATGGATCTTATACCCATTCCTGAGATTGTAACATCATTCCTTGGTCATTTATAAATATTGGTTCAGTGTTATGCAGATCTTCCAAATGTTGACATCTTTCATCATGCAATATCAACGAAAGTTATGGTTGTTAATATCACCACCCATTTTGTTAGAGACAAATTATTGGGAAGCTGTTTAGGTCTTGACATGACGATGGTGGGATATGAATTTTCCAGAATTCGGATTTTTGCTTGAAAGCTCAAATTTTATCATTGGCAACAAATGTGACTTGTTTACTGAAAGTGACAAGCAAGCTCAGTTTATTCATTTCTGAGAAAACCTCTGCCAAAATATTCCAATTTGAATAACCATAGTCTGTCAATCGTTCTTTCAGTCACTTTCATTAAAAAAGAGGCTAGTTCAAGCTGTCAATTCAGTTACAAAAGCACTTTACTTTGAGACAACCATCAACTATTATAATTCAGTATGTAGCAGAAATGGTTCATGCAAACTTCCCATTTTGTCACATAAAAAGGTGTGTAAAAATTAATAATTTTTACTGTTTCAAGGACATTCTTAAGTGACAGTGACTTTTTCTTGTCTTTTTTTTTTTTTTTTTTGAGACGGAGTCTCGCTCTGTCGCCCAGGCTGGAGTGCAGTGGCCGAATCTCAGCTCACTGCAAGCTCTGCCTCCTGGGTTCACGCCATTCTCCTGCCTCAGCCTCCCAAGTAGCTGGGACTACAGGCGCCCGCCACCTCGCCTGGCTAGTTTTTTTTTTTGTATTTTTTAGTAGAGACGGGGTTTCACCGTGTTAGCCAGGACGGTCTCGATCTCCTGACCTTGTGATCCGCCCATCTCGGCCTCCCAAAGTGCTGGGATTACAGGCTTGAGCCACCGCGCCCGGCCTTAAATCTTAAAGAGGATTTCTCACAAACCTTTGATTAAGAAGTGAAGTGTTAGTGACAATCTCTGGTTTGTTTTTGTTTTAGGCTTTGGGACCTGGTAAAGGCCTTATTTAAAAAAAAGTATTCTAGCTAGGTAGTAGGAATAAGCTCTACGGTGTTCTCTAGCACTATAGGATGGCTGTAATTGATAATATATACTTTCGAATAGCCAGGAGGATATGAAATGCTCTGAACACAAAGAAATGGTGTTTGAGATGATGGATTTGCTAATTACCCTGATCTGATTGCTATACATTACATATATCAAAAGATCACTGTGTACCTCATAAATACATATGATTATTATGTGTGAATTAAAAAATTTAAAGAAAAATATTTTAACATACAAAATTAAGTACAGTAAAGGTTATTCACAGAAAGTTTCTTAATGGTTTTAGTCAGGTGCTGATGCAATGGAATTATAGTATTAGTAATCTGAATACCATCTAAAAACAAAAATCAGACCTGTTATACATTTCTGTGTAAATATTCAAATTTAACATTTTGGGAATGTAAATATTAAACAGCAAAGGCACAATGTGAAAAGCCCCACTAATACCTAACTCATAAGCTTAAAAAAAGTGACCTGGTTTCCCTTCTTAATCTCTGCTCATTTCTCACTTAATTCATGCTGAGGATGAGCTGCCCTATGGAGAAATGCCAGGTACTTGCTGTGTTTGCCTTACATTTTTCCTTATGGGGAAAGTGATTTAAAATTATGAAGATTATAAGGATGTTGGTTATAGAGGGATTAAAAACAATAATAAAGTCAGCCAGGGGGATTTATGGTCAGATAATGTTAATAAAAATCTGAACACTGCCTACATATAATAGAGTTTAGTGAATTAAAAAATATTATTTTTATAAGAACTCTTTAGATTTATTAATTTATGGTCAACGCACTTTCTAGACTCCCTTTTGGTTCGTGGTGAAAACTAATCTCTCACCTTTTAATTTAATCTCATTAATTTTAACTTTTATTTACATTTGAAACAACTTTTTTCCCCAGTTTTTAACACAAGATTCATATTTTGGTCTTTAAAAAAACATTCATTTTAAAAAATGATGGTAAAACATATATAACATAAACTTTACCATTTAAATCATTTTGAAGTGTGTAGTTTAGTGGCATCAAGTATATTCACATTGTTGTGCAGCCGTCATCACCGTACATCTACAGAACTTTTTTTATCTTCTCAAATTGAAACTCTATGTATTAAACAATTACTCTCCCCCTCCCGCATAGTCCATTCCCTGGCAGGCACCGTTCTATTTTCTGTTGCTATGAATTTGACAACTCTGAGTATGTCACATGAGTGGAGTCAATCATACAGCATTTATCTTTTTGTGACTGGCTTATTTCATTTAGCACAATGTCTTCAAGCTTTGTTCATGTTGTACTGTGTGTCAGGACTTTCTTTTTAAGGCTGGATAATTTGTTGTGTGCATATGCCAGATTTTGTTTATGCATTCATCCATTGATGGATGGACACTTGAGTTGCTTGTGAATAATGCTGCTTTGAATCTAGGTATGTCAACATCTCTTCAAGACCTTGCTTTTTTTTTTGAGATGGAGTCTCGCTGTGTCGCCCAGGCTGGAGTGCAGTGGTGCATTCTCGGCTCATTGCAAGCTTTGCCTCTGGGTTCAGGTGAATCTCCTGCCTCAGCCTCCCAAGTAGCTGGGACTACAGGTGTGTGCCAACACACCTGGTTAATTTTTTTTTGTATTTTTAGTAAAGATGGGGTTCCACCAGGTTAGCCAGGATGGTCCCTGTCTCCTGACTTTGTGATCCACTTGCCTCGGCCTCCCAAAGAAGACCTTGCTTTCAGTTCTTTTGAGTATATACCTGGAAGTGGAATTGCTGAATTATATGATAATTCTATTTTTAATTTTTCAAGGAACCCTCATACTGTTTTCCATAATGGCTGCACCATTTTATATTCCTATCAGTAGTTCACAAAGATTCTAATCTATCCACATCAGCACTTACTATCTTCTGTTTTTGTTTTGTTTTTGGTAGCAGCCATCTTAATGGCTGCGAAGTGGCATCTTGTAGTTTTGATTTGCCTTCACATTGCTGTATTTGGTTTGCTAGTATTTTGTTGAAGAGTTTTGCATTAATGGTCATAAAGAATATTGGTCTGTCATTTTCTTGTAGCATCTGTCTGACTTTGGTATCAGGGCAGTGCTGGCCTTATAGAATGAGGTAGGAAGTGTTCCTTCTTCACTTTTCTGGAAGAGTTTGAAAAGAACTAGTCTTTTTTTTTTTTTTTTTTTTTTAATGTTTTATAGAATTTCCCAGTGAAGCCATCAGATTTAGGGCTTTGCTTTGTAAGGAGGTTTTTTTGTTTGTTTGTTTTAGACGGCGTCTCTCTTTGTCGCCAGGCTGGAGTGCAGTGGTGCGATCTTGGCTCATTGCAACCTCTGCCTCATGGGTTCAAGCGATTCTTCTGCCTCAGCCTTCTGAGTAGCTGGGACTACAGGCACGCGCCACCATGCCCAGCTGATTTTTGTATTTTTAGTAGAGACAGGGTTTCACCACATTGGCCAGGCTGGTCTCCATCTCTTGACCTTGTGATGGCCTCCCAAAGTGCTGGGATTACAGGCGTGAGCCACCACGCCGAGCCTGTAAGGAGGTTTTTAATTACTGATTAAATCTCCTCAATAGTTATGGGTCTATTTAAATTTTCTATTCCTTTGTGGTTTAGGCTTGGTAGGTTTTGTGTTTCTAGGAATTTATCTCATCTATGTTGTCCAATTGGTGTACTGTTGTTCACAGTACTCTGTTATAAAAAATCCTTTTTGCCTTTGTAGAATTGGTCATAATGTCTCCCCTTTCATTTCTGATTTTAGTAATTTGAGTCTTCTCTCTCTCTTTTAAATCTTGCTCAAGGTTTGTCAGTTTTGTTAATTTTTCAAAGCACCAACTTTTGGTTTTGTTGATTTTCTTTATTGTTTTTCTAGTCTCTATTTTAATTATTTCTGGTCTTTTTTATTTTCTTCCTTCTGCTCACTTTGGGTTTAGTTCTTCTTTTTCTCATTCCTTAGTTATAAAGATAGGTTGTGTTGAGAGCTGTCTTCCTTTTTAATGTGTTTATGTCTATAAATTTTCTCCTTAGCACTGGTTTTGCTATATCCTATAAGTTGTGGTTTGTCATGTCTTTGCTTTCATTTATCTCTGTTTTCTGATTAAGCCAGTGATTTCTTCTTTGATTCATTGGTTGAGAGTGTGTTGTTTAATTTCCATAAATTTGTGAATTTTCCAGTTTTCTTTTTCAGATTGATTTCTAACTTATTCCTGTTGTGAGGTTGGAGAGCATACTTTGTATGATAAATAACTTTTGAAATCAATTGAGACTTAATTTGTATCCTAATATATGGCCTGTTTTGGAGAATGTTCTATGTGCACTTGAGAGGAATTAATATTCTGTTGTTGAGTACCTTGTTCTAAATATATGTTAGATCTAGTTGATTCATTGTGTTGTTCAAATCGTCTCTCTCTTCATTTCTTTCTGGTTATTTTTTTCCTTATTGAGAAGGGTGTATTAAGCCTCCACCTTTTATTATAGAAGTATTTCTCCCCTTAATTATGTTATTTTTTGCCTCATATTTTGATGATTTGTAACTACTTCATATATTTTGTTGGTGTGTAAATGTTTATAACCGTTTTATCTTCTTGCTCTGTTGAACTTTTATTAATATATAATATACTTTTTCTCTTGTAAACTTTTTTGATTCAGTCTGTTTTGTCTGATACTAGTATAGCCCTTCCTGCTCTCTTTTGGTTACTATTTGCATGGAATATCTTTTTCCATTCTTTCACATTCCATGTATTTGTGCCATGGGATCTAAAGTAAGTCTTCTGCAGACAACATACAGTTGGATCATTTAAAAAAAATCTATTCTGCCAATCTTTGTGTTTTGGTTGGCAAATTTAATCCCTTTACATTTAAAGTAATTACTTCCTAAAGTAAGAAGGGGCCTATTTCTGTTCTTTGTTTTTTATATGCCATATAGCTGTTTTTATTCCTCATATTTTTTTTTTTTTTGAGACGGAGTCTCGCTCTATCGCCCAGGCTGGAGTGCAGTGGCCGGATCTCAGCTCACTGCAAGCTCCGCCTCCCGAGTTTACGCCATTCTCCTGCCTCAGCCTCCTGAGTAGCTGGGACTACAGGCGCCCACCACCTCGCCCGGCTAGTTTTTTGTATTTTTTAGTAGAGACGGGGTTTCACGGTGTTAGCCAGGATGGTCTCGATCTCCTGACCTCGTGATCCACCCGTCTCGGCCTCGCAAAGTGCTGGGATTACAGGCTTGAGCCACCGCGCCTGGCCTATTCCTCATATTTTATATATTTTGATTTATATTGGGATATTAGCTGGAGCGACTTTGGGTTATAGTGGTTTCTTTATAAAAATGGGTCACAGTCATAGGTTAGAGGCAGAGAAAAATGTGTGTTTCAAGGTAAGATTTTAAATCTCATTTATCACCTGTATAGACTTAGAAATTTTGGCTTTAAGTCTGACAATAGTTGAAATCTGAGGAATAGTTTTTTTAAAAAAATCATTTAATAATTGAAGGGTAATGGGATTCTGCTCTTCAAATCTACCTCATTTATTGATAGTAAAATGGAAATGTCACAAAGCAAAACTAATTAGACCTTTTATAAGTGTCTGAACATCTTTTGTGGAGTAGTGTGTGAACCTTACAGATTTGTTTGGTTTTGATAAGAATGCATGTTCAGGAAAGATATATAAGCTTTTTGTAGGTTTACTCTTACCCATACTTTTTGATAAAATTAATGACAATAAAATAGGTGAAATCAATTTGCCTGTTTGCAGATTGTACTAAAATATAACATAATCATTGGACTGGACTTGGTGGCTCACACCTGTAATCTCGGTACTTTGGGAGGCCGAGGTCGGAGAATTACTTGAGCCCATGAATTTGAGACCAGCCTGGGCAATATGACAAGACCCCTTCTCTGCAAAGAATGAAAAAAACAATTAGGTGGGTGGTGGTGTGCACCTGTGGTCCCAGCTGAGGCGGAAGGATTGCTTGAACCCAGGAGGTTGAGGCTGCAGTGAGCCATGTTTGTGCCACTGTACTGCAGCCTGAGTGACAGAGCAAGACCCTGTCTCAAAAACAAACACACACACAAAAAACCCAAAACAACCCCCCCCCAAAAAAAACCTTGCTAAACTACTTCCAAAGTAATTGCACCATTTTACATCCCTGTCAGCAATGTGTGAGGGTTCCAGTTTCCCACATCCTTGCTAACACTTGCTGTTATCTGTCTTTTTAAAGTTTAGCCATTCTATTGGTTGTGAAGTGGTATCTCATTGTAGGCTAAGTTTCAAAATAGCAGTTAGGCATAACAGGAATGGTAGTACTCTAAGATAAAGTTAACATTCCAATTAAAGTATTGAATAGGCTGACCTAGGAATGGTTCTTGACCCTGGCTCTACATGATTAGTATCACTTCCTAATTTAAAAAAGTTGATGTTACAACTTCATTTCATTTCTGAGGATATTGTATTATTCTCTTCCCACTACACAGCCCAAATCCTTCATTTAAAAATAAAACAGTGAAGACACACTTGTAGAGAAAGAACCACTCTCCCTTAAGCAAAGAGAGGGTTTACCATAGGCTGCTAAATAGTTTAAAGAATTGTTGGAATGTATCAGTATAGGTTCAATCAGGAGACAGAAACCACATAGTAATTTAGCAGGGAAAGAATAAGGAATTATTGGCTATAACAGGGGATTGGAGTAATAAGATATTTACCAGTGAGAAGTAAAGATAATGCTAACGAATATAGGAATAGCAGATATAAGGAGCAGTGACTATCCCAAGACTAAGATAGAGTGTGTTTCTGTCTTCCAGATGAACCTAGATCTTATTGGAAAGGGCACTGTCCAGGCTATGTCAAAGGGCAAGTTCAAGCTATGGTACAGCACTCGTGGAATTTGCTGGAAATCTACCCCTTAGGGTACCAGGGAATGCTGTTGATGAAGAGGTATCTCATCAGAGACCTCTACTACAAAACTACCTAGGCTCTTGTTGGAAAAAGAGCACATACTGAGGAGCCTGGTGGTGGGGAAACCATCCTTGTTGAAGGAGTAGGGCCCTGGAAAAGTTTTGCCTACTGGAGCCAAGTGAATGCCCTGGAACCAGGGAGCACAATTCTTTTCCCTTGCAATGCCTTTCCAGTGCCCTCTACTGACAGAGCTTAATGTCATGTCAGCTGGCAGATAAAAAAATATTTAAAGGGCACAAATCCATTTTCACAGAGCAGACAAAAAGGGTGAATTGGGAGATGAGGGGCAATAAATCATTGTCTGGCATAGGCATTAAGTGGCTTACATAGGAGGAATTAAGTTGGGAGAGCTGAAGAAAGAGACAGTAGGTTGAGCTTTAAGGAACAACCCTCACATCTTAGCACAGAACTGGGAAACCAAGAGAGTTATCTCTTTTATGATTAGGAAACCTCCGGTCTAATTGTGAAATTGCTTCTAGAGCTTAATTTCTGGAACCACACTGCTGTTTCAGAATCTGGAAACAGTCGAGGTTAGGACGCTATGGCGATCAGGAACCTCAGACTATGCTTACTAGCTGTAGAACCATGTTGGACCTGTTCTCATGTGCACCAGCTGCCTGCTAGTGACTGCCCCAACTTTTCTAAATCTTTATATCTTGGAGGAACTGTGAAATAACTTTTAGGTCTCTTGTCTTTTTGATAATAGCCATCCTAACAGGTGTGAGGCGATGATATTTCATTGTGGTCTTGAATTTCATTTCTCTGATAAGTGATGCGGAGCACCTTTTTATATAACTGTTGGCCATTTTAATACCTTCTTTGGAAGAGTATCTATTCATGTCTTTTGCTGATTTTTTAATTGGGTTATTCGTTTTTTTTTTTTTTTTTGCTACTGAGTTGTGTTTCTTATATATTTAAGATATTAACCTCTTATATCTTGAGATAAGCCATATGTCTAGATGTATGGCTGGCACAATATTTTCTCCCAACCTATAGGCTGTCTTTCATTTTGTTATTTCCTTTGGTGTGCAGAACTTTTTAGTTTGACATAGTCCCATTTGTTTTTGTTTTTGTTGCCTGTACTTTAGATCCTATACAAAAAATCGCCTAGACCAGTGCTGTGGAACTTGTTCACTGTGTTTTCTTCTAAGAGTTTTATGGTTCAGGTCTTACATTTAGGTCTTTAATTCACTTAGTGTAATGTTTTCAAGGTTCATTTATGTTGTAACATATACTGAACTTCATTGCTTTTTATGGCTGAATAGTATTCCATTGTATGTTTATACTACATATTGTTCATTTATCTATTGGTGGGCACTTGGGTAGTTTTTATCTTCTGACTGTTGTGAATAATGCTGCAGTGAACATTGGCGTAAAGTATCTGTTCGAGTCTTTGTGTTTAGTTCGTTTGAGTATATACCTAAGAGTGGAATTGCTGGGTCATATGGTAATTCTATGTTTAGCTTTTTGAGGAACTATCAAACTGTTTTTCACAGTAGTTGTATTTTCTTACACACCCACCAGCAACATACCTAGGTTCCAGTTTCTCTACATCCTAACACTTTTTTCCCCATTTTTATGATAATGTTCTTTGATATACAAAAGTTGTTAGTTTTGATGAAGTCCAATTTATTTATTTTTTGTTGTTGTTCATGCCTTTGTTGTCCTAAGAATTCATTGCCAAATCCAAGGCATGCAGATTTACCCCCATATGTTCTTCTAAGAGTTTTAATTTATATTTAGGTTGCTGATCCCTTTTGAGTAAATTTTTGTATGTGATGTGACATAGGGGTCCAACTTCATTCTTTGGCATGTGGATATCAAGTTGTTCCAGCACCATTTGTTTAAGAGACTGGTTTTTCCAATTGAATGGACTTGACACCCATGTCAAAAATCGATTGGCCATAGATATATGAATTTATTTCTGGACTTTCATTCCATTGGTCTGTATGTCTGTCTGTATGTTACTACTACTGTTTTTAATTAATGTTATTTATTTAGGTTGGTGCAAAAGTAATCTCAGTTTCTGCCATTACTTTTAATTAAAACTACAATTAACATTAAAAGTGATGGCAATAACTGTGATTACTTTTGCACCTAATACACCGTGAAAATTATTGACAATATCAAATAGCAAAGCTATTAAAAACCATAAGCCAAAGTGATACTAATAAAAATATAGTCCAAGTCATAATTTATGTAAGATTTTGAAATAAGTCAACTTTTTTTTTTTTTTTCTGATTGGTATGGTGAGGCTGAAATGCAGGTCCACAAGTTAACAAAATATTTGTGTGTGTTTTGATCTTTTTCATCTTTTATAGGCTTTAACATATACAATAAAATTGCCTTTTAAAACTAAAAGAATGAAGTTCATCTTGTTCACATGAAACCTATTTTTGTTTTGTTTAATTTGAAATAAGCATTCACAGTGTTGATTTTTATCTGACATGAGACAGTTCCTCCTTGCTGTAGGTGCTTGTTAAATAAGAAAAAACTTAAGAAGTTGAAAACTTGCAGCTAAATGTTCATTACTTTCCTATGATTGGCAGGACATTGCTGGTTCAGGGAAATCCATAACATTTTTATGATCAGTAAATCTCATCTTGAGTGTATAATCAAGAGCATAAATCTCATCTTGAGTGTATCATCAGTGAGGAGGAAGAGCAAATTCCTCCTCCTCAAAGTTAAGTTCTCAGCCTGGGCACAAGATTCAGAGAAAGGGTTCCTTCCTCAGTCTTACACTTATTTGAAAAGAAAAGGAAAATACTGTTTACTTTTCCTTTTTAATATTTTTCTCCTATATCAGCAAGACTTGAGATTTGCAGATAAACATTCTTACTCTCAAGCCCAAGAAACAATGGAAACATTTTAAGATTTCCTTTTTTTGATCACAGGTTTTTTCCCCAAGAATCTTGTCACTTGAAATAAACATATATAATATGTAAAATATATATTATGTATAAAATACATATTATAATTATACATAATATATATAATATATATTATATATAGAAAATGTATATTTTGAGACATGGTCTTGCTGGAGTATGGTGATACAGTCATAGCTCACTGCAACCTTGAACTCCTGGGCTCAGGGATTCCTCTTGCTTCAGCCTCCCAAGTAGCTGGGATTACAGCCATATGCTACCATGCTCAACTGATTTTTTTTATTTTTTTTTGTTTTTTGTAGAGATGGAGGTATCACTATGTTACCCAGGCTGGTACAGAACTCCTGGCCTCAAGTGATCCTCTTGCCTTGGTCTCCCCAAAGCACTTGGGATTACAAGTGTGAACCACCACAACTGGCTTTAAAAATATTTTCTCTAAGGTCTCGCAGAGAGTTGTTCAGTTACTTCATGTGATAACAAATGTTTGCAGATTGGGCCATTCTTCATTCTCAAAATACTTGGCAAAATCTGGTCCGCTGTGTTTGCGAAAGTACTCCTGAAAGTCATCTTTCAGTTTAGACACCTGTTGAGAATTCTTCTGCTAAGCCACTGTATTTCTGTATGTAGTAGATTTATGTGCTCTTCATCCATGTTTTTACACAGTTCTTTAAACATTTTTGAATGAACAGGTTTTTATATAAGTTAATACTTTTTTGGAACTTCAATTAGAACTTTAAAAATTTCCTTTCCTAGGGCTTTTGACACCAGCATCTCTCTGTGAAGAAAACACTGTGTTGTGAAGTGGGGTTTGCTTTTATTTTTTTGAGACGAAGTCCCCCTCTGTTGCTCAGACTGGAGTGCAGTGGTGCAATCTCGGCTCATGTCAACCTCCACCTCCTGTGTTTAAGTGATTCTCCTTCCTCAGCCTCCTGAGTAGCTGGGATTACAGGTGCGTGCCACCACGCCCAGCTAATTTTTGTATTTTTGGTAGTGATGGGGTTTGACCATATTGGCCAGGCTGGTTTCGAACACCTGACCTCAGGTGATCTGACCGCCTCATCCTCCTGGAGTGCTGGGATTACAGGCGTGAGCCACCACACCTGGCCGAATTTCGGAGCACTCTGGATTTCAGATTTTCAGATTTGGGATGCTCAACATGTACTGTTGAACTTTTTTCAGTTTCTTTTCTGTATCTCATATAAACATTTTACTGATCTTTTACTCAGTGTAATTTTACATTTTTTATTATAATTATAGTAGATTCTCACCACCAATTGTGTGACTTTCCCATTGCTGGGCAATACATTCTATTACTATGTAACTTGCTGCCTCAGCCTTTTCACTCATTTTTGTTTTTTAAACAAAATATTCAGTGTGTTTTGAGATTCCATTACATTTGACATTTAACTTGTCAAATGAATGTAATTTGTATTTAAGTGTCTGTTGAATTTTGCTGAAACCGTTGCTGTATTTGTAAAGTTGTTTTCCACAGGCACCACAAAATGGTATGGGAAAACTTAGTGCAGCCCTGTATACATCCATTGATACGTAGTTTGCATTGTAAAGAGGGACTTGTTTCATGTGTCTCTTGATGTACTGGTGCCATGAAATGACTCACTAGATACCGTTCTTTACCAACCTTGCTGGAATTTTCCTTTGGCTCTATTCTCACACTTCATCCTCAGAAATTACCACGTTGGATTATCGGGCATTTGTAAAATGCAGATGTTAATGTATAAGACATAAGACCGTAACAAAAAACTAATTGAGAAAAAAATCACAAAACTAAATTTTCATGATATAATTCCATTGTAATTTTGTCCGTGTTTTACAAAGCTTGTACCAAATAGCAAAACATTGGGGGTAACTGAGTTGCAAGGTGTAAACTTTTTTTTTTTTTTAGAGACAGAGTCTTGTTCCGTTACTCAGACTGGAGTGCAGTGGCGTGAACACAACTCACTGTAGCCTCAATCTTCCAGGCTCAAGTGATCCTTCTACCTCAGCCTCCCATGTAGCTGGGACTGTAGGTGCATGCCACCACACTGGCTAATTTTTTTTTTTTTTTTTTTTGAGACGGACTCTTGCTGTGTCTCCCAGGCTGGAGTGCGAGTAGCATGATCTCGGCTCACTGCAACCTCTGCCTCTTGGGTTCAAGCAATTCTCCTGCCTCAGCCTCCCGAGTAGCAGGGATTACAGGCATGTGCCACCATTCCTGGCTAATTTGTTTTTTTTTTTTTTTGTATTTTTAGTAGAGACAGGATTTCGCCATGTTGGCCAGGCTAGTCTCGAACTCCTGACTTCAGGTGATTCGCCCGCCTCGGCCTCTCAAAGTGCTAGGAATACAGGTGTGAGCCACTGCTCCTGGCCTAATTTTTTAATTTTTTGTCGAAATGCGATCTCACTATATTGTGCAGGCTAGTTTCGAACTCCTGGGCTCAAGCAGTCCTCCCACCTTGGCCTCCCAAAGTGCTGGAATTACAGGTGTAAACCACTGTGGCTGGCCTTTTCATCAGAATCAAAATTTCTCTCCAATTTTCCATTACACTTGTAGAACTTTTTTGCTCATATCAGGCAGTTGGCGGTGCCTACAGGGAGGTTTGGGGAGGTAATTGGAGAGGGAGAGGCTGATGTTCATTCGCCCCCTACCATCCTCCCACTATGCGTAGCAACCTCCAGTTATCAAGGACAACTGTATCCCAATAAACATGGTCTTACTGTGCACTACCACATATGGCTAATTTCTAACACAGTTGTTAGGTTGTTCATTTACTGTCAATACTTTCATTGCTTGATGCACAAAAGTTAAAAAATTAAAAAAAATTTTTTTGTTAAATTTCTGATCCCTCAAAGAACTCAAGCAGTATCTTCAATATCTTGTGGACTCCAGGTTGAGAATCCCTGCCTTACACTCTGGGACCTCTTCGAATACATTGTTGTAGAAAAACTGAACGTGCCTGTGTCTGTGCTTTCCTCTATAATCAGGCAGCTTTTGCTCATCTTCTAAATCTCTCACATGTGACGAATTTGGTGGACTTAAGTTACATCTGGAAGTGTAGCTGCAGGGTGCAGGGGAGTCTGGGAAATGCTTTTTAGTTTTTAAACTTTCAACTTCCTGTGGTATAGGAAGGCACAGTAGAGGGAAATTGGGATAGATACTGTGTGCCATTATACCATATCTGCCATATTACTGGATTTTTAAAAATGAAGACTTTCTTGCTTGTTTGTGTAGTAAAATTTTTTCCAAAAGGAAACTTAAAAGCATTCATTAATTAAAAATTTTATTTAGCACCTGCAGTATGCTGGCATTCTTCTAGACACTTGGGCAGCATTTAGTGAGCAAAACAAAGATCCATGTCCTCATGGAGTTTTAATTCCAGTGGAAAGAGATAAGATAACAGATGTAACACATTGTTAAATAAGTTTTCTGTGTTATTGTGTGAATAAAAAGAGTCAAGTAGTGGCCAGTGAAATCTTAGATATTATACCATGTGAGTATTTATGCGGATATATCAAGAACCTTGGACTTTCACCACATTTTCCCCACAACCTTGAGGAAATAATCTATTTTCGTTGCTTTTCTAGTAAACAGTGGTGATTAATGGATAAGGGTCTGGGATAAAGTAGATGGTGGCATTAAGGTATATGTTATGATGTGGCATATATTGAGCATTTGTAAGTTTATAAAAATAAACTGATTGTTCTTTCAAAAATTGGTTTTGACACAGGTTCATGTATCACTGGTTATTCAGTAATGACAATTTTCAAAGTTGTCTTAGTCTGTACTACTATAACAAAATACCATAGAGTAGGTAGCTTTATTTTATTTTTTTTTTTGAGACAAAGTCTCACTCTGTTGATGGTGTGATCTTGGCTCACTGCAACCTCTGCCTCCCAGGCTCCCAGGTTCAAATGATTCTTCTGCCTCAGCCTCCTGAGTAGCTGGGATTACCAGTGCCCGCCACCACACCTGGCTAATTTTTGTATTTATAGTAGAGTTCAGGTTTCTCCATCTTGGCCAGGCTGGTCTTGAACTGCTGACCTCAGGTGATCCACCTGCCTCAGCCTCCCAAAGTGCTGGCATTACAGGCGTGAGCCACTGTAACTGGCCAGATGTGTATTTCTAACAGTTCTGGTGGCTGGGAAGTTTAAGATGAAGGCACTGGCAGATTCGTATCTGATGAGGATCTGTTTCATGGTTCATAGATGGTGCCTTTTCACTGTGTGCTCACATGGTGGGAGGGAAGAGCTTATTCTCTAGGGTTTCTTTTAGAAGGACACTCAACCCAGAGGAAGCTTCCAAAATGGCCAAATAGGAACAGCTCCAGTCTGCAGCTCCCAGTGAGATTGATGCAGAAGATGGGTGATTTCTGCATTTCCAACTGAGGTATCTGGTTCATCTCAATGGGACTGATTGGATGGTGGGTGCAGCCCATGGAGGGTGAGTCAAAGCAGGACGGGGCGTTGCCTAACCCGGGAAGCACAAGGGGTCGGGAGATTTCCCTTTTCTAGCCAAGGGAATCCATGACAGTCTGTACCTGGAGAAACGGTACACTTCTGCCCCAAAACTGCATTTTTCCCATAGTCTTTGGAACCAGCAGACCAGGAAATTTCCTCCTGTGCCTGGCTGGGTGGGTCCCCCGCCCATGGAGGCTTGCTCACTGCTAGCGCAGCAGTCTGAGATCCATCTGCGATGCTGCAGCTTGGCAGGGGGAGGGGCATCCACCATTACTGAGGCTTGAATAGGCGGTTTTGTGCTCACAGTGTAAACAAAGAGGCCAGGAAGCTTGAACTGGGCAGAGCCCACTGCAACTCAGCAAGGCCTACTGCCTCTCTAGATTCCACCTCTTTGGGCAGTGCATACCAGAACAAAAGGCAGCAGACAGCTTCAGCAGACCTAAACATCCCTGTCTGACAGCTCTGAAGAGAGTAGTGGTTCTCCCAGCATGGCATTTGAGCTCTGACAATGAACAGACTGCCTCCTCAAGTGGGTCCCAAGCCCCCATGTAGCCTGACTGGGAGACACCTCCCAGTAGGGGCTGACAGACACCTCATCCACGCGAGTGCCCCTCTGGGATGAAGCTTCCAGAGGAAGGATCAAGCAGCAATATTTGCTGTTCTGCAGCCTCCGCTGGTGATACCTAGGCAGACAGGGTCTAGAGTGGACCTCCAGCAAACTCCAACAGACCTGCAGCTAAGGGGACTGACTGTTAGAAGGAAAACTAACAAACAGAAAGGAATAGCATCAACATCAACAAAAAGCACATCCACATGAAAACCCCACCTGTAGTTCACCAACATCAAAGAGCAAAGGTAGATAAAAACCACAAAGATGGGGAGAAACCAGAGCAGAAAAACTGAAAATTCAAAAAACCAGAGTGCCTCTTCTCCTCCAAAGGATTGCAGTTCCTTGCCAGCAAAGGCACAAAACTGGATTGAGAATGAGTTTGATGAGTTGACAGAAAGTAGGCTTCAGAAAGGTTGGTAATAACAAACTTCTCTGAGCTAAAGGAGCATGTTCTAACCCATCTCAAGGAAGCTAAAAACCTTGAAAAAAGGTTAGATGAATGGCTATCTAGAATAAACAGTATAAAGAAGACCTTCAATGACCTCATAGAGCTGAAAACTACAGTACGAGAACTTCATGACGCATGCACAAGCTTCAATAGCCGATTCGATCAAGTGGAAGAAAAGATATTAGTGTTTGAAGATCAAATTAATGAAATAAAGCAAGAAGACAAGATGAGAGAAAAAAGAGTGAAAAGAAATGAAGAAAGCCTCCAAGATATATGTGACTATGTAAAAAGACCAAGTCTGCGTTTGATTGGTGTTCCTGAATGTGACGGGGAGAATGGATCCAAGTTAAAAAACAATCTTCAGGATATTATCCAGGAGAACTTCCCCAACCTAGCAAGGCAGGCCAACATTTAAATTCAGGAAATACAGAGAACAACACGAAGATACTCTTCGTGAAGAGCAACCCCAAGACACATAATTGTCAGATTCACCAAGGTTGAAATGAAGGAAAAAATATTAAGGGCAGCCAGAGAGAAAGGTTGGGTTACCCACAAAGGGAAGCTCATCAGACTAACAGCAGTTCTCTCGGCAGAAACACTACAAGCCAGAAGAGAGTGGGGACTAATATTCAACAGTCTTAAAGAAAAGAATTTTCTTTTTCTTTTTTTTTTTTTTTTTTGAGGCGGAGTCTCGCTCTGTCCCCAGGCTGGAGTGCAGTGGCCGGATCTCAGCTCACTACAAGCTCCGCCTCCCGGGTTCACGCCATTCTCCTGCCTCCGCCTCCCGAGTAGCTGGGACTACAGGTGCCCGCCAGCTCGTCCGGCTAGTTTTTTGTATTTTTTAGTAGAGACGGGGTTTCACTGTGTTAGCCAGGATGGTTTCGATCTCCTGACCTCGTGATCTGCCCATCTCGGCCTCCCAAAGTGCTTGGGATTACAGGCTTGAGCCACCGCGCCCGGCCGCAAAGAAAATAATTTTCAACCCAGAATTTCTCATCTAGCCAAACTAAACATCGTAAGTGAAGGAGAAATAAAAGCCTTTACAGACAAGCAAATGCTGAGAGATTTTGTCACCCAGAAGGCCTGCCTTACAAGAGCTCCTGAAGAAAGCACTAAACATGGAAAGGAACAACCAGTACCAGCCACTGCAAAAACATGCCAAATTGTAAAGACCATCGACACTATGAAGAAACTGCATGAATTAATGGGCAAAATAACCAGCTAATATCATAAAGACAGGATCAAATTCACACATAACAATATTAACCTTAAATGTAAATGGGCTAAATGCCCCAATTAAAAGACACAGACTGGAAAATCAGATAAAGAGTCAAGACCCATCAGTGTGCTGTATTCAGGAGACCCATCTCACATGCAAAGACACACATAGGCTAAAAATAAAGGGAGGGAGGAAGATCTACCAAGCAAATGGAAAGCAAAAAAAGCAGGGATTGCAATCGTAGTCTCTGATAAAACAGACTTTAAACCAACAAAGATCAAAAGGGACGAAGAAGGCCATTGCATAATGGTAAAGGGATCAATTCAACAAGAAGAGCTAATTATCCTAAATATATATGCACTGAATGCAGGAGCACCCAGATTCATAAAGCAAGTCCTTAGAGACCAACAAAGAGACCTAGACTCCCACACAATAATAATGGGAGACTTTAACACCCCACTGTAAATATTAGATCAACAAGACAGAAGGTTAACAAGGATATTCAGGACTTCAACTCAGCTCTGGACCAAGTAGATCTAATAGATGTCTACAGAACTCTCCACCGCAAATCAACAGAATATACATGCTTTTCAGCACCTCATTGCACTTATTTTAAAATTGACCACATAATTGGAAGTAAAACACTCCTCAACAAATACAAAAGGGCAGAAATCACAACAGACTGTCTCTCAGACTACAGTACAATCAAATCAGAACTCAGGATTAAGAAACTCACTCAAAACTGCACAACTACATGGAAAGTGAACAACGTGCTCCTGAATGACTACTGGGTAAATAACGAAATGAAGGCAGAGATAAAGACGTTCCTTAAACCAATGAGAACAAAGACACAACATACCAGAATCTCTGGGAAACATTTAAAGCAGTGTGTAGAGGGAAATTTACATCTCTAAATGCCCACAAGAGAAAGCAGGAAAGATCTAAAATCGACACCCTAACATCACAATTAAAAGGACTAGAGAAGCAAGAGCAAACAAATTGAAAAGCTAGCAGAAGGCAAGAAATAACTAAGATCAGAGCAGAACTGAAGGAGATAGAGACACAAAAAAACCCCTTAAAAAAATCAGTGAATCCAGGAGCTTTTTTTTTTGAAAAAATCAACAAAATAGACCATTAGCAAGACTAATAAAGAAGAAATGAGAGAAGAATCAAATAGACACAATAAAAAATGATAAAGGGGATATCACCACCGATCCCACAGAAATACAAACTACCATCAGAGAATACTATAAATACCTCTATGCAAATAAACTAGAAAATCTAGAAGAAATGGGTAAATTTCTGGACACATACACCCTCCCAAGACTAAACCAGGAAGAAGTTGAATCTCTGAATAGACCAATAACAGGTTCTGAATTGAGGCAATAACTTGCACACGTATGTTTATTGTGACATTATTCATAATAGCAAAGACTTGGAACCAATCCAGATGTCTATCAGTGATAGACTGGATTAAGGAAATGTGGCACATATATACCATAGAATACTATGCAGCCATAGAAAGGGATGAGTTCATGTCCTTTGTAGCAACATGGATGAAGCTGGAAACCACCATTCTCAGCGAACTATCACAAGGGCAGAAAACCAAACACTGCATCTTCTCACTCATAAGTGGGAGTTGAACAATGAGAACACATGGACACAGGGTGGGGAACATCACACACCATGGCCTGTCGGGGGTTGGGGGGCTGTGGGAAGGATAGCATTAGGAGAAATACCTAATGTAAATGATGAGTCGATAGGTGTGGCAAACCAACATGGCAATGTATACCTATGGAACAAATCTGCACGTTGTGCACATGTACCCTAGAACTTAAAAGTATATTTAAAAAAAAAAAAAAGGACATTCAACCCATTCATGAAGCCTCCACCCTTATGACCTAATTATCTCCCAAAGGCCCCAACTTCTCATATTGTCACTTGGGGGTTAGCATTTCAACATATGGATTTTGGGAGGCACATGAACATTCAGACCATAGCAAAAATGTTCAGTTATTTTTATTTTATTAATTTTTTGAGACAGGGTCTTTCTCTGTCTTCCAGGCTGAAGTGCAGTGGTGTGAACACAACTCACTGCAGCATTAACCTCCCGTGCTCAAGTGGTCCTCACACCTCAGTTTCTTGAGTAGCTGGGACTACGGGTGTATGCCACCATGCCTGGTTAATTTTTTTATTTTTGTAGAAAAGGGCTCTTGCTATGTTGCCCAGGCTGGTCTTGAACTCCTGGGCTCAAGCAGTCCTCCCACCTTGGCCTCCAAAAGTGCTGGGATTGCAGATGTGAGTCACTGCACCCAGCCTGTTCAGTTATTTTTGAATCATTATGTTTTAGAAGGCAGTAAGTGCTCTGGAAGAAGACAAAGTAGATTCCAGCAAGGGCAATGCTAGGGTCTGCAGGTAGTTTGCAATATTAAATAAGATGGTTGGGAAGGGCTGTATTGAAAAGGTGATACTTCAGCAAAGGAAGTGATGGAGTTCGTTATTGAGATATCTGGCAGAAACACATTCCAGGCAAAATAAATGGCTTATACAAAGGCACTAAAGTGAGATCCTGGCATGTTGGAGGAAAGCAAGGAGGCCCACCCAGTGCAGTGCATCCAGAGCAGAGTGAGTGAGAAGACTTGTAGGTAGGATATGAAGACAGGGAGGTAAGGACTGGGGGTATTCCCCTAGGGTCCTTTATGTCATTGAAATGGGTAGCCGCACACGGCTTTGAGCAGAGTGGTGACAAAAATCTACCTAAGGTGTTTTTTCCTCCTTCTATCCCTCAGTCTATTTAAAGGATCACTAAGCATGTTGTGTTGAGAATAAACTGTAGGGGGCGTCAGAGGTAGAAGGGAGACTAGTGACGTTGTTGACTTGACCATGGTAGATGTGGTAAAGTGATCAGATTCTGGATATATTTTGAAAGTAGAATTATCAAGACTCCCCGATGTATTGGATGTGGGATAAGAGACAAGGATGAAGCTAAGTTGGATTGAGCAACTGGAGACATAGAATTGTCTTTAACTTAGATGGGAAAGCCAGGGTAGAGCACACTTGGAAGGGAAGGTCAGATCCGTTTTGTATGTGTTGAGTTGGTAATATTATTAGAGATTGAAGTGGAAATGTTGAGTAATTACAAGACTAGATGAGATCACCAAGGAAGTGACTGTAGTTAGGTGAGGACAGGGAAAGGACTAAGCCCTGGGCATTCCATTAAAGTGAACTTGGAAGTGGTCAGTGAGGTTGGGAGGAAACAAAAGTATATAGCCAAATGAAGAAAGCATTTCCAAGAAGAGGATGTGGTCAGCTTTATCAAATGCTGCTAATAGGACAAATAAGATGAGGACTGAGAATTGACAATTGGATTTAGTAACATGGAGATCATTGGTTATTGAGAAGAATGGTGTTGGTGGAGTGGGGTGGGGAAAGTCTGATTGGAATGTGTTTAAGAGAGGATTGGAAGAGAGGACTTGTTGACAGTGTGCATAAAGAAGTCTTTGCTTTCAGAAGGAGAGAAATGGGACAGTAGCTGGATTGGGGGATGGGAGTGAGAAAGTTTTTTTCCTAAGACACAGAAATATCTTGATTTTATGGTGATGAAAATGATTCAATAAAGAGGAAAGAGGAGATTATACCTAAATTCTGAGCTCTGTTTTTATAATCACTTTTTTTCCATACATTCTCAGTTCCTCTGCCCCTCTCTTGCTTTATCACTCTTGCTTGGCAAAGCCACAAACTTTGTGAAATGCAACACTTCTGCTTCTAGGTGCCTGCACTTTCTATTACACCATATTGTAATCACCACAAGCTTTTGCAAGATTTTTCATTTATTCTGAAGTGTTCTGGCTTCAGGCTTCGGTAATAAAAAGTGAACTTTAAGGGATACACTGGCCTGCCTTAGGATAATAGGGTTGAGAGCTGACCTTTTTCATTGGGGACTCTTAAGCCTAGAAAGCAGAATTCTTTGAAGTTGTCTGTTTCTTTAGTGAAGATTATTTGCCAGGGGTTAGATGCTTGATACTGCTGAGCATGTTCCACAGTGGTGGGGCATGGAGATATGGAAGAGGTAAGAAGTTACTATTTGCAGTTCCAAAGTTTTAGTTAGCCCCGTTTCGTAGTCTTCCTCTGTCGTCCTTGTTTCCGAGCGCTAGGTTACTAGTTTCCTGGATTCTTCTTAGCAGAATACCTGTTCCTTCTTCCCCCGTAGTTTTCTTTTCTGTCACTGTAGGCTTAAACATAACCAACCTTCCTTCATTCCTCTCTCCCTTCTTCAGAATTCTTGTTGCTTTATTTTCATTTTTCTTTTTTTTTTGAGACAGAGTCTCGCTCTGTCACCCAGGCTGGAGTGCGGTGGTGCGATCTTGGCTCACAGCAACCTCTGCCTCCCAGTGCAAGTGATTCTTCTGCCTCAGCCTCCTGAGTAGCTGGGATTACAGGCTTGCACCACCAGGCCAGGCTAATTGTTGTATTTTTGGTAGAGATGGAGTTTCACCATGTTGACTAGGCTGGTCTTGAACTCCTAACCTCAGGTTGCCCGCCTTGGCCTCCCAAAATGCTGGGATTACAGGTGTGAGCTACCGCGCCAGGCCCTTTATTTATGATAAACTGCTATAATAAGCTCCTGTTAGAAGTTTTTTTAAACATTACACCATGTTGTCTTGATATTCTGATCATATATGCACACATATATATGCAGTTTTTCAAGAGATGTTTAACAGATATATACCATATATTGAATATTTGCTATCAAATATTCTTAACTATGTTATCTTGCAGTATATCACTTTCAAGTTAAAATGCCAGAAACAACACCAATATATACAATTATTTTAAGGAATGATATATAATGACACATTAAGGTATAGATTCTTCTGACTTGTAATTCTTAGAATGATAATAGCAAAAATGATGCAAAAAGTCTTCAGGGTGAGATTATGATGAAGCTACATTTTACCATTGTCTTTTTCAGCCATAATGAAAATGGTCTCGGTGTCTAGCTACAGACAGATTTACTCATTCTAGAGCTGCAGGCAGATTTACTCCTTCCAGCTCATTAAACACAGGATACATGACTGCATAGAAGGGCATATAAAACATGGAAATGGCCTCAGCTTCATTCTTCATCTCTTCCATTGTCATCTCATTCAAACACCAACTACAGTAGAAAAAGCAGTGCTAAAATGCACTTCATTCACTGCAGTGAATTCTCCTTTTTTGCGTGATAAAAGAATAAGGCACAAAACACATACAGGCAACTGAGGCACTGACTTCACTTCCCACCTGTGGACCCTCTTCAGGGTCTGTTCACTTTGGTAACGCCAGAAGGACTTGAGAGGAACCAACTTTATTTCTTTACTTTTACTGTAATCTAGTCCCGAGAGGAAGAGGAGAGAAATGCCTGTGGTTTATTTTACTGTGAACTGCAAGTTCAAATCATTTCTTATCTGTTGAAATAGAGTTGGCTGTGATATTAGTGCTCACCATTATTCTTTTCAACTCTATCATCTCTAATAAAATCCACAGGGAACTTCTCATGAGATGTGCTGTTAGTGTATTAATAGTCTCTTCTGTTTGTGGCAGCAACAGTGCTTTTGAAATCACATAAGATTTTTTCCTCCCTGTGGATATATAGTGATTTTTACTTAATTTAGAAATAGAAAAAAGTTAGATTTTGTAGTTGTGTCTTAAAAAAGTAAAAAAAAATTACAATTTAAAATTTCTCATTGACTTTAAAAACAATTGATGTATTTTTTGTACACAATTCTAAATATTTCCTTTTTTTAGTTAAGAAAATGAAAATTACGTATGTGTTGTTGAAAAGTTCTGTTATTGAAGAAGAACATCCAGAATATCTTCTACTTTATCAGAGTATCTTCTAGATGTATTAAGTTAAACAATTTGAAGTTTGCCATTTTTGTGTGTGTTGTCTCTTTAAATATGACATTACTAAATATTTCGTAAGTATGTGATTAACTGTTTTTTTTTTTTTTTTTTTTTTTTGAGATGGAGTTTTGCTCTTGTCGCCCCGGCTGGAGTACAATGGCACGATCTTGGCTCACTGCCACCTCCACCTCCTGGGTTCAAGTGATTCTCCTGCCTCAGCCTCCTGAGTAGCTGGGATTACAGGCACCCACCACCACACCCAGTGGTGTGTGTATTTTTGTATTTTGTATTTTTGTAAAAATACAAAAATAAAAATTTTTGTATTTTTAGTAGAGATGGGGTTTCACCATGTTGGCCAGGCTGGTCTCGAACTCCTGTCCTCAGGTGATCCACCCGCCTTGGCCCCCCGCAACAGTGCTGGGATAACAGGCGGGAGCCACCACGCCCAGCCGTGATTAACTTTTTGAATTCACAGTAGTTATTTCTACTTTTTAGTGATGCCAAAAAATTCTGCTTCAGTAAGCATTGGTATTTAAAAGATATTTAGAGTATTTTTGGGTTAATAGTTGCAAAATAAACTTGAAGATTTATGAAAATTGTGTGAATTGAGATTTAAGGTTGTTTTAACATGTATAATGTCTAAAAATGAAACCTATTGTTTGAGGGAAGATGTGCATAGAAGCTTTTACTAATTTGAAAATGTTCTTATATGGAAATAACACATATTTACTAGTATTTGACTACTGTGTGAAGGGTGTACAGTAAGTGCACTAATCACAGGATGCTGTGATTGGTTTATGTATTTTAAGGAAGAGTATTAGAACAGGAAGGATAATTTGAACTGTCTCAAAAGATCTTAACATTAGGTTGCAAATGACATTATGTTAGGTTTCTGTGTTTTTGTAGCAGAAACCTACATTTTCTGTGTTTTGTAGCAGAAACTGTTATCAAAATCAATAACAATTTTTTTTTATTGATTTTGATAACAGTTTCCTGGCTGATTTTAGGTATCTGATAACAGTTTCCTGGCTGATGATAGGTATTTTAATAGTCATACATTGCATTCTGAAGTGACCCAGCAGAAGCGCATAGAACTCAAATGTTCTCTCTTTGTTTCCGGTGTTATCTTGTGTTGCCCATAATGAAAACTTTCCATTGTATGGCTTCTGTGATATCTAATGTATAGAAAAAAGAGTTATAAGTTTTTAATATCATTAACATTTTTCTTTTAGATTATCTGCAATTATGAAATGAAATAACTCAAGATGAGCAAGTTAAAAGTGATACCAGAGAAAAGGTACTGTAATTCTAAATATCAGTATGCATAAGTTACAGAAATAATGTATGACAGAGTTATTTGAAACTCAATACTTGACAAAGTATTATTTGTGTTTAAGTAGATAGTACATTTATGTAATTAAAAATGTTTATTAACATTTAACTTTTCAGTTAAAATAGGAGTCAGCAAACTATGACCACCTCCTGTTTTTGTGTGGCCTGTGAGCTCAGAATGGTTTTTACATTTTTTTTTTTTTGATACAGAGTTTCATTCTTGTTGCCCAGGCTAGAGTGCAGTGGCACAGTCTCAGCTTACTACAACCTTTGCCTCCCGGGTTCAAATGATTCTCCTGCCTCAGCCTCCTGAGTAGCTGGGATTACAGGCACCTACCACCATACCCGACTAATTTTTTGTACTTTTAGTAGAGACAGGGTTTCACCATGTTGTCCAGGCTGGTCTCGAACTCCTAACCTCAGGTGATCCACCTGCCTCAGCCTCCCAAAGTGCTGGGATTACAGGTGTGAGCCTCCGTGCCATGCCAGTCTTTACATTTTTAAATGGTTAAAAAAAATAGTATTTTGTGATACATGAACATTATATACAATTTGCATTTCAGCATCTATAAATAAAGTGTTTTTTGGAACACAGCCATGCTAATTCATTTACATATTGTCTGTGGCCACTTTTGCATTAAAATGGTAAATTCGAGTAGTTACGACAGGGACTGCATAGCCCACAGTGCCTGAAATATATACTATTTGGCCCTTTACAGGAAAAGTTTAGGCTGGGCACAGTGGCTCACGCCTGTAATCCCAGCACTTTGGGAGGCTGAGGCGGGTGGGTCATCTGAGGTCAGGAGTTCGAGACCAGTCTGGCCAACATGGTGAAACCCTGTCTCTATAAAAAATACAAGAATTAGCTGGGTGTGGAGGTGGGCACCTGTAATCCCAGCTACCTGGGAGGCTGAGGCTAGAGAATTGTTTGAACCTGGGAGTCAGAGGTTGCAGTGAGCCCGGATCTCACCACTGTACTCCAGCCTGGGCAACACAGCAAGACTCTGTCTCAAAAAGAAAAAAAAAAAAAGAAAAGAAAAAAGAAAAAGTTTAACTGATTCCTGAGTTAACGCACACTGTATCATTTCTGTTAAAGTTCTTAAATATCAAGAAATTGTCTTAATGTTGGTTTTATTTCTTTCAGTTGAAAGACAATTCTGATTGATTGTATTTGAAATTGTCTTGGCTATACAGCCATGAGCAAAATGTGTAATTTTGTGAAGCCTCAGTTTTCTCATCTGTACAGTTATTTTAATGATAATGCTATTATCATAAGGCTGTGAAGATTAGATGGTGTTTGGCTTGGTATAATTAACAGTGTATTAATATTGGTAGTGAAAGTTTCTGCTTTGTCGCAATGTTCTTATGGTTACATGTATACAACTTTACATTCATAGGTATGCTTTATATTTGTTTTATAATGAATAGTATACACACTGTTTAGGTTTGATTTATTCCTTAAATTGCTAGGTTTTGCAGTTAGTAACTATGTAATACATCATACCAAATTTCATTTTAGTCACATACTTGTGTAATTTCTATAGGAAAGGAATTAGGCATTATTTGTATTTTTAAAAGGATCTTTTTAAAAAATGCCTTACTTTTTGCATCAGGTCAAACAAATAATGCTATTTCTATTGATTAGCTAAACTATCTAAAGTTACTAGATCATTGTGCATAAAAATGTGAAATTACTTTTAGTTTGAAAGCCTCTGGCTCCTAAGGTCATTTAAAATTTTTTTCTGCTGAAGTATATTTTATTAGATATTTTTTGTTTTGCTTTGTTTTTGTTTTTGTTGTAGGGTAACTAATTTGGAATCACTGCAAATAGTCTTTGTCTAAAGGCAATTATAATTTGTAGTAAAACTTGTCATATTGCTCTGTGAAGAAAGCTGAATGCAATAAGGCAAACTGAGATAGATAGAAAAGGGTCAAAGCTCCCTTCCCATAGTATGGCATCTTGAGACTGTGTCAGAGAACTTACAAGAATGTCTTCAAAGGGTCTGAAAAGCGGGGAGAAATAATACTTCCAGGTTTTGTTTTGAATTTTTTTCTTTCTTCAAATTTGATGAGAGCTCACCAATTTTCACAGAAAATCTTTTGTGTACTTTCATGTCTCTAGAGGCTTCTGTAGATACTCTTTGATTTCTTTTTTTTTCTTTGCCTCTTTTTGATTTATTTCTCAATTATGAGAAATTTTGTGTACCTAGCTTGGTACTAAATCTGTGACAGTAGAAAAGAAACATGAATATAACACTTAATACAGTGTATTGAAGAAAATGAGTGTTGAATATGTTCTAAAAAAAAAAAGCCCTATTCTCTTTTTATGCAAAGCCTGTAAGTTGATAAAGAATATCTGAACAAATGCAGTATGGTGACTTAACCAGTGTGTAGTGAAGTGTTAAATTTTGAGATGTATAGAATTTGAAAATAAGGTACTCATAAACAGGTGTTTATTGTGTGGTAGGGGCTTGAAGAGGCAAGGGTAGCTTGAGGGTTAGTGGAATAATCAGAGTTGCTGAATTTAAACAAAGATTCTAATTAGATAGATTAGATTGGCAGATGTAAAGACCATGGCAGATGGCAGTAAGTGGCGATTTAGATCAAAGAAGCACATCTAGTGAAATATAAGCAGCAGAAATATTCTCTACACTTCACTCTCTACCATTGTGGTCATGCCCTAAATCTTATCATTAGAAAAACTCTCATTTCAAAATACTAATTTATTCTTTTCATTCTCCAACTATAATCTGTTATCTTTCTAGCTCACTTGCTCAAATATCTGTTCTCTAAGAGTTCTACCTCACCCAGAGCTCTACTCTGTTAACTTTTATTTTCTCTCATTCATCTCTTCCTCCTCCTCTTTTATTAGTATAGAATCTGTTGTCCATTATTACACATTCTTGCTGATACCTGAGATGTCTTTACCTCGCTTTAAATTTTTCCATCACATCCAAGAGACAAAGTCCTTACGCTGGGTAACCTTTATTGAGCAGCTGAATGACATTGGAGGATGAACTCATTTAGTAGGTATCACTAAAAAAATGGCGACAGTGGATATCCTTATCTTGTTTTCTGATCATTGGAGAAAAGCATTCTTTTACCTTTAAGCATTTTGTTAACTGAGTTTCTGTAGATGCTTTTTATCAGGTTGAAAAAATTCTCTTATATTCTAGTATGCTGAGAATTTTTTATCCAGTATGAATGTCTGATTTTGTGAAATACTTTTTCTGTCTGTTGAGATGGCTACAAGGTTTTTCTCTTTTAGTTTATTAATAGGTGAATTATATTGAATGGTGGTCAAGTATTAAACCAACCTTGCATTCCTGTGATAGATCTTACTTGATCATGATATATTGTAATTCTCCTTTTCATATATTGTTGGATTTGATTTGCTAAAGGGTTGTTTAGAACTTCTGCGTCTATGTTCATGAAGCACATTAGGCTGCTTTTTCCTTTTCTTGTAATCTGGTTTTGGTATTAGGTACTAGCCACATAGAATTTTGGAATCAGGAAGCATTTCCTCCTTTTCAGTTTTTTTGGAAGAGTTTGTATATAATTGGTATTATTTCTTTGTATGTTTAGTAATATTCATCAGTTAAGGTACCTTGACTTGGAATTTTCTTTGTGGCAAGTTTTTAAAGTATAAATTCATGGCTGGGCATGGTGGCTCATGCCTGTAATCCCAGCACTTTGGGAGGCTGAGGCGGGTGGATCACCTGAGGTCAGGAGTTCAAGACCAGCCTGGCCAACA